>NW_022589780.1:6356421-6367896 GCF_004348235.1 Phoca vitulina | reverse complement strand
AGGATTAAAAAAAAAAAAGAAAGAAAAAAGGGAGAGAATGTGATCAGGCAGGGGAGTAGAAAAAAACCATACACAGGAGATTTAGAGTATATTTTGATCTGTTAGAAGAAACTATCTCAAGATTTTAAAGAGAGAACAACTTATATATATATGCCAAAAATACAGGTAACTACTATGAAGGGATAGAATATGACTTTAAAAATGAAAAATAAAAATGTTTTTTTTTTAAAAAAGGGATTGATAAGATGTTGGTTGAAAAAGGGAAAAAGAAAAATTCAAAAAAAAAGAAAAAAGGAAAAAAGAAAAAAAGACAGTTAAAAAAAAAAAAATTAACTTTGAAAGACTAAAGAATCATGGTAAAAAAGCCATGAATTCTATGTGCAGTGTTCCCCTAGCGCTGGAGTTCTGCCGTTCTCATTGATCGGTAAACTTGGTCTTGGCTGGCTGTTCTTGCTGATCTTCTGGGGGAGGGGCCTGTTGCCGTGGTTCCCAAATGTCTTTGCCGGAGGCAAAATTGCCCCGCCCTTGCCGGTCTGGGCTAAGTAATCTGCTCGGGTTTGCTCTCCGGAGCTTTTGTTCCCTGCAAGCTCTCCGTACAGCTTTGGAGGCGGAGAGTGAAAATGGTGGCCTCCCAGTCTCCGCCCCGGCGGAGCCGAGAACTCGGGGTCCCGCTCCTCAGCGAGCCCCCAGAGAAAAGCCGTCAGTCACTCCCGTCTCCCCGGTCTCCGGCCGCACTCCGCGCTCACCCGGCCTGTGACCGCGCCTTTCTATCTGGCACCCGACCCCGGGTGGAGTCTCCAAACCCAGCAGATCCCCGCGGTGCGCTCCCGCACCTCTCCTCCCGGGGGAAGAAGGTGAGTCTCCCCGGATCTGCCGCTTGTTGGGTCCCTGCTGGAGGAGCAGGGGCCCGACTGTGCCGCGGATCACGGTTTATAGCAACCCTGAGCTGAGAGCCCGCGCCTGGGCTCCGTCTCTGCAGCCGGCTTCCCTGCTCCGATCCCTGGGAGCTCTGCCGCACTCAGGCACCCCCGGTCTTTCTGTGACCCCGAGGGTCCTGAGACCACACTGTCCCGCGAGGGTTCCACCCCCCACTTCGCCACCAGAGTGACGTCCCTCAGCGGAGCAGACTTCTAAAAGTTCCGATTTTGTGCTCCGTGGCTCTATCACTTGCCAGAAGCGGCCGTCGGAGGCCCCTCCCCCGCCGTCTATCCTCCCGAATATCGCCTCGGATTCACTTCTCCGCACGTCCTACCTTCCAAAAAGTGATCGCTTTTCTGTTCAGAGAGTTGTTGCTCTTCTTTTCTTTGATCTCCTGTTGAGTTTGTAGGTGTTCAGAATGGTTTGATCCCTATCCAGCTGAATTCCTGAGAGGAGAGGAAATCCAGGTCTCCTACTCCTCCGCCATCTTAAGATTTCATTTTTTTGATGGCTGAGTAATATTCCGTTGTATTTATATACCACATCTTCTTTATCCATTCATCTGTCAATGGGCATCTGGGCTCTTTCCATAGTTTGGCTATTGTGGACATTGCTGCTATAAACATTAGGGTGCATGTGCCCCTTCAGATCACTATGTTTGTATCTTTTAGGTAAATACCTAGTAGTGCAATTGCTGGCTTATAAGGCAGCTCTATTTTTTTTACAGTGTGTGAATGATTTTATTTACATTGACTCTTCTTTTTTTTTTTGTAGTGTTCCATGATTCATTGTTTGCATATAACACCTAGTGCTCCATGCAATACGTGCCTCTATTTTTAACTTTTTGAGGAACCTCCACACTGTAGAAACATTTTTTTCTTGATCCAACATTTCACTTCAACAAATATTTATTGAATAAGCTCTCTATTTTTGGTGTTATTCTAGGGACTGGGGGTCCAAAGAAATAACAGTTCCTACTTTCAGAAAGTTTAAAGCCTAATTTGAGATGGGCTGGTAAACAAGCAATAGCAATACATTGTGAGTTGTGTTATAATGGAGAAGTGGATTGCATGCTCTAGGATCACATAGAAAGGATGAAGGAACTCCAAATTGGATAATCAGGAGGGTTTTCCCAGACAGATATTATCCGAACTGGGTCTGCTGCAGGCACCATTAAAAAGCTTGAATTAATTTCCCTATGGCAGGCAAAGACATGCATATTCTAGAACCCATGCCCCTCTAAACCAACACATCTTGAATAAAGACTGACTCAACATTTCTCCTTCTCTTGACCCTCTTACTTCTTGGTTTATTTAATGCTACAAAAGCTAGTAATATCAGCTCTGGAAAGGTTTCTCAGAAGTCAACTAGATCAGTGGTTTTCAAATTGGGTTTGAGAAAGCTCCAAAAGTTTCAGAGTAAAGGAAAGCCACCCCATTCCTGGTTCAACTAGAGCTCAGCTGGTATTGTTTTTATATTTGGGGTTTTCATAAAAGAGATTTTTCAACATAGTACTCTGTTGTTTAAAACAATACTGGATTTAAAAAAAAAAAAAAAAAAAAAACAATACTGGATTTTAAAGAAAAACAGTATTTCAGTCCTACTTGTCTTTATTTTAAAGATGATAGGTAAATTGAGGATCAGAGTAAGCAGGACCTGACCAAAGACCAAAGAAATGCAAGAAGAAAACAAGTGCTGTGAAGACAAACATGCTTATCTTCTATTTGTCAAAAACAGCTTTGCCAAAGTGCCTTTTTTAGACTCTAAGTCCTCCAGTCCCAAGCCAGAGGCCCTGCCTAGGGGTACCTGGGTGGCTCAGTTGGTTAAGCATCTGCCTTGGCTCTGGTCATGATCCCAGTGTCCTGGGATGGGATCCAACCCTGGGTCAGGCTCCCTGCTCAGTGTGTCTGCTTCTTCCTCTCCCTTTGCCCCTCCCCTCAAATTGTGCTCCCTCTTTCAGGTACTCTCTCTCTCTCTCAAATAAATAAATGAATTTTTTTTTTTAAAAGAAGCCCTGCCTAGTGTGGCCTTGTTAGCAGTGGAAAACCAAGTAAAGCTGAAGGGGACCAGAATCCAGAGCCAAGAATCCTCCTCATTCCCCTGTTACCACATATGCACATTGGTGTTAGATGAGTGTTTGGGGAAGACTGAGGCCCCACATAGAAAGCTGGACTAGGTACATTAACTGACAAGCCACAGACCAGAGAGTTAGTTGGAGTGTGATGTGAATTAACAAGAGTATCCCCACAGGTGGGAGATGCAGAGCAAGAAGATTCCAAAGGAGTAACATATTTGGAAGATCCCAGTATGCAGCTGCCTCCAAAATGGTGTGTCCATAAAGACAAGAGCTCTATCCACTAGACTTCAGTTAGTCTCTGATATGAAAGCAATGGAGGAAGGTAGATACACTGTCCAGTGAGATAAAAGCAGGTCTCTGTTGTAGAGGGATTGGTGACCTGGGCAACAAATAAGGCATAGGGAACAAGGTGAGAGCCTAATGATTAGCACTGGGACAAAATGTTGACACTTTTCAAATTGATACATAAGTTTAATGCAATTGATACCAAAATACAGGGGAAAAAATGGGAGTAGCTAGAGGCAAGATAATTCTAAAATTGATATGGAAAGGCAAAGGAACTGGAATAGCTAAAAACACTTTTGAAAGAGAAGACTGAAGTGAAAGAAATCATTGTAACCTATTTCAATACTTATTAAATAGCTACAGTCTTTAATACTATGTGGTATTGGTGGAGGAATAAACACAGAAATCAATGGAATAGCATAGAGAGCCTAGAAATAGACCCAGACAAATATACCCAACTGATTTTTGGCAAAGGTACAAAAGCATTTCAGTGGAAGAAGGATGGGTTTTCAATAAATGATGCTGGGCCAAGTGGCCATCCATGGCAAAACAACAACCAAAAAATTAATCTTGACCTAAACCTCACATCTTATGCAAAAATTAACTCAAAATTGATGATGGACTTAAATGTAAAATGTAAAACTAAAAATTTTAGGAAAGAAAAACAGGAGGAAATCCTTGGAATCTAGGGCTAGGCAAATATTTCCTAGATTTATGCCAAAGGCATAAGCCATAAAAGGAGAAATTGATAAATTGGACTTTATCAAGATTTAAAACTTCTGTTGAGAGAAGATGAAAATACAAGCTATAACCTGTAAGAAAATATATGAAAAAGACATATTCAACAAAGGACTAGCATCTAGAATATATAAAGAACTCTCAAACTTCAACAGTAGAAAACAACGAATCTGATTAGAAAATGGGCCAAAGATATGAAGAGATATTTCACAGAAGAGGATATACAGATGGCAATTAAGTACATGAAAAGATGTTCAACATCATTAGCCATTTAGGAAGTACAGATTCAGACCACAATGAAATATGCTACGCAATGATCATAAAGGCTAAAATTTTAAAAAATATTGATAATACCAAATGCTGGCAAAGATTCAGAGAAACTGGATCACTCATATATTGCTGGTGAGCATGTAAAATGGTGTGGCCACTCTGGAAAACAGTTTGGAAGTTTCTTTTAAAAAAGGAACATGTAACTATCATATAATGTGGTAATTGCACTCCTGGGCATTTATCCAGAAAAGTGAAAATTTATGTTTACACTAAACCCATACGTTTATAACCGTTTTATTTTTAATAGCCAAAAACTGGATGTTCTTCAACACATGAATGTTTAAACAAGCTGTGGTACATGCATACCTTGGAATACTACTCAGCAATAAAAGCATAATTATGCTAAGTGAAAAAAAAAAAAGCCAATCTTCAAAGGTTACATACTATATGATTCTATTATGTAACATTCTTTAAATGATAAAATTATAGAAATAGAGAACAAATTAATGGTTGCCAGGGTTAAGAGAGAGGATGGTAGTAAGAGCGTATAGCTATAAAAGGGTAACATGAGGGATCCTTGCAGTGGTAAAAATGTTCTGTATCTTGACTGTGTCATCAGTATCCTCTTTGTGATATTGTACTATAGTTTTTGCAAAAGTTACCATTGGGAAAAACACAGTAAAGGGTACCCAGGATCTATCTGTATTATTTTTGCAACTGTATATGAATCTATAATTATCTGAAAATTAAAAAAATTAAGAAAAATATTGTTTATCTTGATTACTATATTTGTTGGGTCCCCTTAAAATTCTTCCCAAAGCAAATACCTCACTCATTTCACCTTAGTTCCAGCCTTTCTCCTTCTCTTCTGTATCTCAGGGCCTAGCATAGACCAGGCCCTCAGTGGATTCACACTGTACAGGTGGGGAGTGGATAATTCCCTTCAGATAAGTTATTCCCAGTAATGCTACCTTCACAAGGAAAAACAGAATTCCTTGTCTCCTTCTGTCCATGTTTATTTATTTTCCTTTTGTAATAAAGATTAATTTTCAACATTGTTAAGGTAATCTGGATTCAGTTTATGAGCTCAAATGTATCAGTGATCTTCCACCTTTTCTAGAGGTGTTATAGGGCATGCACTTTAGTGTAAAAGGGTCTAGACCAGGTGTTGAAAGCCTTAGCATCTAATGTAAGACCAGAAACTCACTGATTTTAGGACAAGTCACTTTGACTTGTCACTTTACCTCTTGGAGCCTCAGTTTCCTCATCTGCCAAATGGGAATAATAATGCCTTCTTGTCAAAAAAGCTTTGTAACCTGGAAAATACAGTGTATCTGAAAGACATATAAAAATCCATTTTACACCTCCCTATCTCCATGAAGTAAATAGATACAAGAGGGAAGGTGTGGGAAGAACGGAAGTAAGACCTCATTTGGGGGTGGCAGTGTTATATTGGTATAATTCTTTCTATTGGACCTTGAAGATCATCCCAGTAGTGAAAATTGGTTAAGGACAGGATTTCTCAGTGGTGAAGAGTCTCAGATTTATTTCCATTTTTGAAGGCTCTTGGGAATATTAAAAAGGAAAAGTTGATAGTTCCTCAATAAGTCAAAGTTATCATGTAACCCATCAATTCCACACGTAGGCATATACCCAAGAGAAATGAAAACCAAATAAAAAAAAAAGAAAAAGAAAAGAAATGAAAACATATGCCTATGTCCATACAAAAACTTGTATATGAATATAGCAGCATTATTCATAAAACCCCAAAAGGTAGAAATAAACCCCTAAAGTCCATCAACTGACAAATGGATTAACCAAGATATAGTCTGTCCTTACAATGAAATATTATTTATCCAGGGCGCCTGGGTGGCTCAGTTGGTTAAGCGACTGCCTTCGGCTCAGGTCATGATCCTGGAGTCCCTGGATCGAGTCCCGCATCGGGCTCGCTGCTCGGCAGGGAGTCTGCTTCTCCCTCTGACCCTCCCCCCTCTCATGTGCTTGCTCTCTCTCATTCTCTCTCTCTCAAATAAATAAATTAAAAAAAAATCTTTAAAAAAAAAAAAAGAAATATTATTTATCCATAAAAGAATGAAATACTGATCACCTGCTAAAACATGGATGAACCTTGAAAACATGCTAAATGAAAGAGGTCAGATAGAAAAGACCACATATTGTATGATTCCATTTGTATGTAATATTCAGAATAGACAAATCTGTAGACAGAAAGTAGATTGCCAGAGGATCGGAGGGGTGAGGAATACAGAGTGACTTCTTAATGGGTATGGGTTTTCTTTTGGTGGTTATGAAAATGTTCTAGAATTAGACAGTGGAAATGGTTGCACAATACTGTGAATGTAATAAAAGCCACTGAATTGTACATTTAAAAAGTAACTGTAGGGGCGCCTGGGTGGCTCAGTCGTTAAGCGTCTGCCTTCGGCTCAGGTCATGATCCCAGGGTCCTGGGATCGAGCCCCGCATCGGGCTTCCTGCTCAGCGGGAAGCCTGCTCCTCCCTCCCCCACTCCCCCTGCTTGTGTTCCCTCTCTCGCTGTGTCTCTCTCTGTCAAATAAATAAAATCTTAAAAAAAAAAAAAAAGTAACTGTACATTTTAGGGGCACCTGGGTGGCTCAGTTGGTTAGGTGTCTGCCTTCAGCTCAGGTCATGATCCCAGGGTCCTGGGATCAAGCCCCGCATCAGGCTCCCTGTTCCGCGGGAAGCCTGCTTCTCCCTCTCCCACTCCCCCTGCTTGTGTTCCCTCTCTTGCTGTCTCTCTCTCTGTCAAATAAATAAATAAATAAAATCTTAAAAAAATAAATAAAAAGTAATTGTACATTTTAAAAAGGGTGAAATTTATGCTATGTGAACTATATCTCAAAAAACAATGTCAAATCATGTCTTATACCAGTGACAGTATTTAAACTCATTTGGAGAAAATGCCACAATTCTGAAGACTCTACATGAATGTGACTTTTAGGCCAAATGAGTCTTCTCATCCCCCATACCTCCTAACCCTGCCCTATGATAGGCTGTGATTGAGAAACCCTCAATGTATGCCACCTACATGTCTGTTAAAATTGTAGCTGAATCCACTAATGCTCCTATCCAGGCTCAGATCTGCCTGTGTCTGAGCACTTGGCAAGACATATAACCCTGCTGACTGCTCTGTGGGGCTTAGAATTACATTCTCAAATTTGGATGTCCCTTCACAATAGCTGAACGTCCCAAGCCTTCTTTCTCCCAGGCATACTCATGATTCAGTAATCTCAGGGACCAGACCTGGTCATGTTATTGATCTTATTCCCTAACTCCAACTTGCTGGCTCTGCCCCACTTGTGCTCAAGTCTGCAGAGCCAAGTTTCTGCTACTTTCCCATTTTGGTATTGATGGTTACTGTGGTTGATACTGCCAAGTTTCACTCCTTCTTTTCCTCCCACAGATACAAAGCACTACCATTGCTCGTTATTCTTCACGCTGCTTGTATTGCTTGCCACTGCCTTTACTTGGGACGGATCTGACCCCCACCCTTCCTAGCCACTGATTATGTCCTGAAGTAGACTATTCCAGAGCCCAGGTCCTACCTCCCTGATGATTCCTGAGTATTGTGCAAGTGTCTGGATACATGGCTGCCTGACCCACCCACCACAAGGCTTAACTTAATGCTGCCACGTCAGGAACTGGGCCTTGATCTTAGACCACTTAACCGTGCAATCTTTAGCTAACCTCTGCAAATGGGACTATTGCATCCCTCCCCCCAGATACGATTGTTAGATTTAGCAAATAAAGTACAGGACACCCAGTCAAATTTAAATTTCAGATAAACAATACTTCTTTAGTATGTCTCATGTGATATCTCAAACATACTAAATTTTTTGTGCTTTGTCTGAGATTCAAAGTTAGCTGGGCATCTTGTATTTTATTTGACAACCCTGTCACTATGGGAGTTGGCATCAGCTTAGCCACCCCATCCCTTTAAGCTCCTTATCTTTGTGTTATCCCTGCTCCCTTTATGTGCTGCCTGATTGATTTATTTAATTCTTAATCTCAGACTTACTGGTTATTTATTGTTAAGGGTTCTCTTTTTCCCCACTCTCCTAGAGCTCCTTTCCTCTATTTTAAACCTGCCTATTCTTTATTCCAGAATAATAATAAAAGCTATTTGAGCACTTATGTGTCAAGCACTGTGCTGGGTATTTTATTTCATCCTCAAAGAAGTTATTATTTCAATGCCCACTTTACAGTTGAGGAATCTCAGGTGCAAATAGGTGAAACAAAATTACCCAAAGCCACTTGCTAAATAGCAAAGCCAGGATCCTAGTCATACTTATTTTCATGATTCTAAGATAATTATTTACTGTTAAAAGGGGTCTATATCAGAATTTCTAAAATTTTGTGTTTTCATTTTAAAAATTAACTCTTTTTTAGCTAGTTATAGAAACACAACTTCATTTTTTTGCATGTGATTCATCATTGAATAATAACTAACATTTATTGAGTACTTACTATATTCTAGGTACTATGTTAAAGCTTCACATGTATAAACAAATTTATCTTAAAAGAACTTTATGAATTATGCATTACCATTACACTCATGTTAAAGCTGAAGAACCAGAATCGGGGAGAGGTAGTGCATATAACTAGCCCAAGATCACTTAGTTAAAAAGCGATGCCCCTAGGATCAAACCTAGGCAAACTGGCTGAAGAGCTCATGTGCTTAACATTATGTAATATTCTATATGAATAAGTTAAATAAAATTTTAGTTTATTAGATCTGTGTTTTTTAAATCAAGGTGTTCTTAGGGATCCAAAACGCATTTTTCTTTATATTAGTCAATGTCCAGAAACTTTGTACTCCTTTGTATTGCTGAGTTGTTGCAGTAATCTTCATCTCTTCCAGTTTATGGGCTTCTATTTGAAAGGCAGGTTCAGGAACACAATTATGAATTATTAGCCATGATATTCTTTTTTGTTCTCTTCTTGGCTTTTTTTTCACTGATGCAATGATATATTGTTAAAGCAACACGATTTCAACAGATACTTAAGATGAATTCTTTCCCAGTTTTAAGATGGTTAGGTAGTAAGTGAAAATATTGGAATTTTAATTATATTCTCTTCTTTATATCTCACCTCCTTCCACAAAAAGAATTTCATGCAGCTTACAAAGATACATACATTGTAAAATAAATAAATAAATAAAGTGAAAAAAGAAAGAGGAACAAATGGGAAATAAATGCATAAAATAAGATAAAGGCAGAGGTAAATACAAAAAAAGAAATTATTGCATAATTGCTAATGGTAGCCACAATCTATCTTTGAGTTTCTGAACAGCCAAGGTTGGAATGAAATTACAAATTCAATCATGCTTCCCATAGGATTCTTCGGAGAAAAAAAAAGCAAATTAATTTCTCAGGATTCCCTTTTCCTTAAAAAAAAAAAAAAGATTCTAGGTGACATCAGGAAAATGACAGAGCAAGCAGCTCCATTCCCATCCCATTAACAAAACAGTGAAAAACAAGCAAAATATTGTTAGAACCAACTTTGTTAGAATTCTGGAAATCAGTCAAAGGTTCACAGCAATCAAAAGATTTTTAATCAAGAAATTCTTGTGGAAAATTATTGCAGGAGTTTGTGGCGTTTTTATTTGTCATTGTCCCACCCTCTCCTCAGATTGACAATGATGTTGAAGAGGGCAGTTACATTTACAGAGTGAGACTCTGGTACCTGGTTCCAGGAGAAGCACAACAGACTTCATTTGCAATTTATCATATATGCTGTTCTAACCTGTCTGTGGGTTAACTAAAAGACTGATGAAGGCATTCATGTCTGTTTTGCCTAACTTGGAATTTACCCAGGCCAGCAAAGTCACTAGACAGACTGTTACAGCTTTAAGAAGCCCATAACAGTAAATCCTGGGAAAGAATGATAATTGACCATGTGAAAGATGGTGGAAGAGTAGGAGACTTCATTTCATTTGGTCCCTTGAATTTAGTTAGATAACTCTCAAACCATTCTAAACACCCATGAATTCAACCTGAGATGTAAGAAAAAGTATCTGGAACTCTACAAGTAGAAAAGTGACCACTTTTTGCAAGGTAGGAGGTGTGGAGAAGTGAATCTGAAGGGAGATATTGGAAGATAAATGGAGGAGGAAGGGAACCACACCCAGAAAGTGTGTTATAGCCCTGGAGGGCAAAATGGATATCCTTAGAAATCTGCTCCAGTGAGAGTCACCCCTGCCTGAAAGGTGATCAGGGGATGAAACTGGCAGAATTCCAGGTGGGTCAATATGGTCTGATCAGGATCCCAGGAGTCAAAGAACTATAACAGGGGTGCCTGAACCGGTGGAGTTCCCAAGCAGTGGAGCAGGAGGGGGTTCCCAGCTCTATTCACCATAGACTGCCAGCTGGGGCCGATCGGGTGATTGCTCTCTGCCCAGAGACCCTATGCCATCCCCCAGGAGGGGCAGAATGAGTGCACACATGACCAGGGAAAAGCTCTAAAGGTGGGGTCCCTATAAAGGACAGTACAGGGTGACCCTCCATCTTCCCAGGAAGGGGGCAGAACAGTACGTGCAAGATCCCATGACTGCTTTCAGTGTTGGGGCCCTACAAAGGGCAGTAACAGGGGACCCTCTGATTTCCCCCAGGAAGATCACTGTGGGCCTGCACAGCAGGAGTCTGTAGAGTTTGGCACACACGAAAGTGAAGACCTTTTATCCCAGAGGGTTTATTAAAGAAAGGGGACTGCGATCTTTTGACTCTGGGGCTGAAGATTGGGGCACAGCCATTTTTATTTTGATCCTCCAAAGAGGCAAGGAAAGACTTCAGGGAGAAAAAGCCACACAGAGGACCAGCTTACACTAAGCCCAGTCCCCTGGTGAGGGGCGGTGCAACTCTACCCAGGCAAATACACCTGAGAAGCAGCGCATCAGGCACCTCCCCCAGAAGACCAACTGGAAGAACAGGTGCACAGCAGGTTTACGGATCCCACAAGACTGTAAAACTCCAATGCTAGGGGAAAATAGTACATAGAATTCAAGGTTTCTTCTCATGATTCGTTTATCTTTCAGTTTAAAATTTCCATTTTTTTCCTTTTCAACTAGTTTCTTATTTTATTAACTCTTTGTTTTTAAGTCTTTTTTTAACTCTCATTTTTTACATCTACATTTTATAAATATATTATTCAGT
>NW_022589780.1:6346964-6356321 GCF_004348235.1 Phoca vitulina | reverse complement strand
TTTATCTTTATTTCCTCTATATTTTTAATTATTTATATATATATATATATATATATATATATATATCTATATATTTTTTTTTTTTTTTTTTTTGCTTTCTTTGCAATTTTGGGATTAGTGTCTTCTAACACAGACCAAAATACACTCAGGAACAAGTGGATCACCCTGTTTTGTCCACCCTGTGAGATTATATTCTCTCCCCCACCCCCGTTTTGTTTTTGTTTGTTTTTCTCTTTTGGTTTCTGACCTCTTCAGATTTGTCTAGTGTGTATTTCACTTGGGTCGTGGTTGATATTTTTGATTCTGCTCACTGGCTCATCCATTCTTCTCTGGGAAAAATGACTAGAAGGAGGAATTCACAACAAAAGAAAGTAACAGAGGTAATGCACTCTGCCACAGATCTAACCAATATGGTTATAAGTAAGATGTCAGAAATGGAATTCAGGATAACAATTATAAAGTTAATAGCTGGGCTTGAAAAAAGCATAGAAGACACTAGGGAAACTCGTAGTGCAGAAATGAGATCTACTCAGGCTGAAATAAAAAATGCTCTAATTGAGATGCACTCTAAATTGGATGTTCTAACAGCTAGGGTAAATGAGGCAGAAGAGACTGCAAGTGACATAGAAGACAGGTTGATGGGGAAAAAAAGGAAATTGAGGAAAAGAGAGAAAAACAACTAATAGCCTATGAGGAGAGGCTTCTAGAAGCCCACTGATGCCATAAAATGAACCAACATCAGAATTATTGGGTTGCCTGAAGGTGAAGAGAGAGAGAGGGGGCCAGAACATATGTTTGAGCAAATCACAGCTGAGAATTTCCCTAATCTGGGGAAGGAAACAGGCACTCATATCCAAGAAGTAGAGAGGACCCCTCCCAAAATAATTGAAAATAGATCAACACCCCGACATATAATAGTGAAGCTTGCAAACTTCAGAGATAAAGAGAAAATCCTGAAAGCAGCTTGAGACAAATGGCTCCTAACCTACAGAGATAAGAACATCAGACTAACATCAGACCTATCCACAGAGACATGGCAGGCCAGAAAGGACTGGCATGATACATTCAGGATACTAAATGAAAAGAACATGCAGCTAAGAATACTTTATTCAGCAAGGCTGTCATTCAGAATGGAAGGAGAAATAAAGAGTTTCCAGTACACACAGAAACTGAAAGAATACATGACCACGAAGTCAGTCCTGCAATATTAAGGGGGATCCTGCAAGCGAAGAAAGACCCCAAGAGTAACATAGACTAGAAAAAAACAGAGACAATCTACAGAAACAGGGACTTTACAGGTAATACAATGGCACTTTTGGGATGCAGCAAAAGAGGTCATATGAGGGAAATAGATAGTAATACAAGCATACATCAAGAAGCATGAAAAATCTCAAATAAACAACATAATCTTACACATAAATAAGCTAGAAAAAAACTACAAGTGAAGCCTAAAGCAAACAGAAGGAAATAAATAATAAAGACTGGAGCAGAACAGCAAAGGAAATAATCAACAAAACTAAAAGGCAGCCCATGGGATGGGAGAAAATATTTGCAAGTGACTTATATGATAAAGGGTTAGTATCCACAAAGATTTTACTAAACTTTGCACTCAAAAAACAAATAATCCAGTTAAGAAGTTCAATTAGCCAACATATAGTACATGATGTACTATATAGAAAAAAGAAAAGATAAAGAAAAGAAAAAGAACAATAATAATAAAAAAAGAAATAAAAGAAAAAGAAATGGGCAGAAAACATGAATGGATAATTTTGCAAAAAAGCCATCCAGATGGCTAACAGACACAGGAAATATGCTCAACATCACTCATCTTCAGTGAAATAAAAATCAAAACCACAATGAGATACCACTTCACACCTCTCAGAATGGCTAAAATTAACACAAGAAAAGGGGCGCCTGGGTGGCTCAGTCATTAAGCGTCTGCCTTCGGCTCAGGTCATGATCCCAGGGTCCTGGGATCGAGCCCCGCATCGGGCTCCCTGCTTGGCAGGAAGCCTGCTTCTCCCTCTCCCACTCCCCCTGCTTGTGTTCCCTCTCTAGCTGTCTGTCTCTCTGTCAAATAAATAAATAAAAAATCTTTAAAAAAAAAATTAACACAAGAAAGAACAGGTGTTTGTGAGGATGCAGGGAAAGGGGAACCCTCTTGCACTGTTGGTGGGAATGCAGATTGGTGCAGCCACTCTGGAGAACAGTCTGGAGGTTCCTCAAAAACACTAATAAAATTAATAAACCCTTAGCCAGACTTATCAAAAAGACAATTGAAAGGATCCAAATAAATAAAATCACAAATGAGAGAGGAAAAATAACAACCAACACCACAGATATACAAACAATTTTAAGAGATTATAAAAAACTATATGCCAACAAATTAGACAAACTGAAAGAAATGGTCAACAACAAGACAGGGATGTTTACTCTCACCGTTGTTATTTAACATAGTACACGATGTCCTAGCCACAGCAATCAGACAACAAAAAGAAATAAAATCATCCAAATCATCAAGGAGGAAGTAAAGCTTTCACTGTTTGCAGATGACATGGTACTCTATATAGAAAACCCCAAAGTTTCCACCAAGAAATTGCTAGAAGTGATACAAAAATTCAGTAAAGTCACAGGATAATAAGTAAACCTACAAAAATCTGTTGCATTTCTCTATACCAATAATGAAGCAGTAGAAAGAGAATTCAAGGAATTGATCCCATTTACAATAGCAACAAAAGCCATAATATACCTAGGAATAAACCTAACCAAAGAGGTGAAAGCCCTGTACTCTGAAAACTACAAAACAGTGGTGAAAGACATTGAAGATGATACAAAGAAATGGAAAGATAGTCCATGCTCATCAATTGGAAAAAAAATACTGTTACAATGTGTATACAACCAAAAGCAATCTACACTTTTAATGCAATCCCTATCAAAATACCACCAGCATTTTTCACAGAGCTAGAACAAACCATCCTAAAATTTCTAACAGAACACAGAAAACCCTGAATAGCAAAAGTAACCTGGAAAAAGAAAAGGAAAGCTGGAGGGCATCACAATTCCAGACTTCAAGTTATATTACAAAGCCATAATCATCAAGAAAGTATGGTACTAGCACAAAAACAGACTCATAGATCAATGGAACAGAATAGAAAACCCAGAAATGAACCCACAAGTATATGGTCAACTAATCTTCAGCAAAATAAGAAAAAATATCCAATGGGGGAAAAGAGAGTCTTTTCAACAAACCATGTTGGGAAAACTGGACAGCAACATGCAGAAGAATGAAACTGGACCACTTTCTTACACCATACACACACACAAAAATTTCAAAATGGATTAAAGACTTAATCTGAGACCCAAAACCATAAAAATCCTAGAGAAGAACGCAGGTAGTAACCTCTTTAACATCAGCCATAGCAACTTCTTTCTAAATATGTCCCCCGAGGCAAGGGAAACAAAAGCAAAAATAAACTGTTGGAACTTCATGAAAATTAAAATCTTCTGTATAGCAAAGGAAACAATCAGCAAAACTAAAAGGCAGCCTATGGAATGGCAGAAGATATTTGCAAATGACATATCTGATAAAGGGTTAGTGTCCAAAACATATAAAGAACTTATAAAACTCAACACCCAGGGGCACCTGGGTGGTTCAGTTGATTGAACATCTTACTCTTGGTTTTGGCTCAGGTCATGACCTCGTGGTCATCAAATCAAACCCTGCATTGGGCTCCATACTCAGCATGGAGTCTGCTTCAAATCTCTCTCCATCCCCCTGTCCCTCCCCCTCTGCCCCCCTCCCCATTCATGCATGTGCATTCTCTCTCTCTCGAATAAATAAATAAAATCTTAAAAAAAACCCTCAACACCCCAAAAATCCAGTTAAAAAATGGGCAGAAGACATGAATAGATATTTTTCCAATGAAGACTTAAAGACGACCAACAGGTACATGAAAAGATGCTCAACATCACTCATCATCAGGGAGCTGCAAATCAGTAGTACAATGAGATATCACCTCACACCTGTGATGTTGGCTAAAATCAACAACACAGGAAAGAAGAAGTGTTGGTGAGGATGTGGAGAATGAGGAACCCTCTTGCACTGTTTCTGGGAATGCAAACTGGTGGAGCCACTCTGAAAAAACGTATGGAGATTCCTCAAAAAGTGAAAAATGGAACTACTCTATGGTCCAGCAATTGCAGTACTAGGTATTTACCCGCAGAATACAAAATACTTATTCAAGTTTACATGCACCCTGATATTTATAGTGTTATCTACAATAGTGAAATCATGGAAAGAACCCAAATGTCCATTGACTGATAAAGAAAATATGTAAATATATTATATATTAATATCAATTAATATTTATAACGTTAATATATAGTTAATATAGTAATATATAGTTAATATATTAATATTAAATATATTATATATAATGGAATATTACTCAGCCATAAAAAGAATGAAATCTTGCCATTTACAACAATGTGGATGGAGCTACAGTGTATTATGGTGAGCAAAATAAGTCAGTCAGAAAAAGACAAATATCATATGATTTCAGTCATATGTGGAATTAAGAAAGAAAACAAAGGAGCAAGGTAGAAAAAAGAGAGAGGCAAACTGAGAAACAGGCTCTCAACCAAAGAGAACAAACTGATAGTTAACAGAGGAGAGGTGGATGGGGAGATGGGTTAAATAGGTAATGGGATTTTAGAAGTGCACTTGTTGTAATGAACACCAGGTGTTGCATATAAGTGTTGAATCAGTAAATTGTACACCTCAAATGAGTATTACACTGTATGCAATCTAACTGGAATTTAAATAAAAACCTGAGTGAGCTAAGACAGTGGAGTAGTAGGGGGACCCTAGGATTGCCTCCTTCCTTGAACACAGCTAGATAAATATCAAATCATTCTGAATACCCAAGAAATCCATCTGAGCACAGACAGAACAAACTGCACAACTAGAGGAAGAGAAGAGGCCACATCATGGAAGGTAGAAGGTGTTGGAGATGTGATTTGGTGGATAAAAGGATTGCAGGTACTGCAGAGAAGATGGAGCCCTGATCATGGAGAGAGGTGAGAAAGAGACAGAGAGAGAGAAATAGAGGAGTGCATAGGGGATCACAAAAGGAAAACACTTCCCCAAAGCCATTGACTGGGAAAACTAGAGGGGCTGATTATCATGAATTTTTCCAACCAGTGGAGCTCAAAGACTGGTGTTTTAGGGGTCTGGGTTGTAGCAGGTGTTGAGCCCAGCCGACACTGCACTGTTCCTGTGGAGGAGGGCAGATAGCACAGTAGCAGACTGCATGATTTGAGGATCCTCTGGGATGCACTGGGAGAGACAGCCCCCCCCTACTTTTTAAAAAATCTTAAAAAAAAAAGATTTTATGTATTTATTTGAGAAGAGAGAGCAAACACAAACAGGGGGAGGGGCAGAGGGAGAAGTAGACTCCCTGCTGAGCAGGGAGCCCAAAGCAGGGCTTGATTCCAGGACCCTTGGATCATGACATGAGCCGAGGGCAGATGCTTAACCAATTGAGCCACCCAGGTGCCCTGACAGCTCCCCCTTCTTGGAGCACATCTGAGAGAGGTGGCATTGCCTTTCGAGGGACAAAAGCACTGATGGGCATCATTACATTCCCTTGCTCCTCATCATAGGTGCAGAGACACCTGTTGAGGGTGGCTAGCCTGGACACTGGCTTTTCCTGTGCCTTACTCCAAACTCCAAGCTCTTGCACATTGGTGCAATTGCCCTTCTGGACAAACTGGCACCAGCCCCAGTGTAGCGAGAACTTGCTGTAGAGGACAACTGCAGGTCCAGGCCATGCCAAGTCCCTAAAGTTTGAAGTTTTAAAACTCAGATGGCCTGCATGGGATAAAACACAGGTTCACTGCACTGCTGGGTGGGCAGATGGCCTGGACACAGACAGGGTGAAGGCAGGGATCTGTGGGATGCCTGGGACACATGAGGGAAGATTGTTCGCTTTTTTGTTTGCTTTCTGGACAGCAGCAGGCACAAACTACCTTCTCTTGGGATGAGGGAGAGGGCTGGGGACACTTCCCTCCCCTGCCTCTTAGCATAAGCTAACTTTGGTAAGCAGCACAGCACCAACAGTGGTGGCTAAAACCACTTACACCAATCCCCTCCCCCCTGCACTCTGCAGGTATAGCTTTCCTAGGGCAACAGTGCCTGAGAACCAGAGCAGTGGTCCCCTACCCCAGACTACTAGCACAAACCTTCCCACCTGCACCATGTCTATAGACCATAGAGTGCTACAAATCTTCAGCTCTAGTGGAAATAGCATCAGGTCTCTTTTAACAACCAAACCAGAGTACACCTAGTTAAAACTCACCACACTCTGACCAAGGTCCAAACACTCCCCACTGTAGACAAGGAGAAACACTGCAGAGAACTGACCTGAGGAATAAAGCAGACACAACACAGCAGCAGAGTGCCCATAGCACCCACCAGAAACACTTCCTGAAGCACCAGGCCTTGGACATTATATGATCTCTTCTTCATAAAGCCATTACTCTCAGGAGCAGGAAACATAACAAGATTTCCTAACACACAAAGAACACAGACCTAGACAAAATGCCAAGATAGAGGAATTCATCCCAAAAGAGAAAACAAAACAAGGTCGTGGCCAGGGATCTAATTGAAACAGATATAAGTAATATGCCTGATCCAGAATTCAAAACAAAAATCATGAGGATACTAGCTGGGCTTGAGAAAAGCATAAAGACACCAGGGAGTCCATTAACCCAGAGCTAAAAACACCTAAAAACTAATGAGGCTGAAATTAAAAATGCTATAATCGAGATGTGAAACTGACTGGATGTAATGACCACAAGGATGGAAAAAAAACAGAGAAATGAGTAAGTGATATAGAAGATAAAATGATGGAAAACAAATAAGCTGACAAGAAGAGGAAAAGAAAAATATTGGATCATGAAGGTAGACTTAGGGAACTTACCGACTCCATAAAGCATAATAACATTCATATCATCAGGGTTACAGAAAAAGAAGAAAAGGAAAAAGGGGGGCAGAAGGTTATTTAAGCAAAAGATAGCTAAAAAATTCCCTAATCTGAGGAAGGAAACAGGCATCCAAATCTAGGAGGCACAGAGAACAGCCATCAAAATCAACAATGGATGGCGAACACCAAGACATATTGTAGTAAAATTTGAAAAATACAGAGATAAGGAAAGACTCCTGAAAGCAGCAAGGGAAAAGAAATCCCTGACCTACAAGGGAGGACAAATAAGGTTAGCGGCAGATCTCTCCACAGAAATTAGACAGGCCCGAAGAAAGTGGCATGATATATTCAATGTGCTGATGGGAAAAATATGCAGCCAAGAATATTCTATCCAACAAGGCTGTCATTCAGAATAGAAGGAGAGATAGCTTCCCAGACAAACAAAAACTAAAGGAGTTTGTGAACCTTAAACCAAACCTGCAAGAATTATTAAAGAGGACTCTTTGAGTGGGAAAGAAAGGCCAAAAGCAACAAAGACTAAAAAGGAACATAGAAAAAATCTCCAGAAACAATGAATTAACAAGTAATACAATGGCACTAAATTCATATCAATGAATTGCTCTGAATGTAATGGACTAAATTCTCCAATCAAAAGACATAGGCTGTCAGAATGGATTAAAAAAAAAAAAAAGAACTATCTATATGCTGCCTACAAGAGTCTCATTTTAGACAGAAATACAGCTGCATTTGAAAGTGAGGGGATAGAGAGCCATTTATCATGCTAATGGAGGTCAAAAGAAAGTGGAGTAGGCATACTTACATCAGACAAACTAGATTTTAAACCAAAGACTGTAACAAGAGATGTAGAAGAGCACTCTATCATAATAAAGGTGTCTATCGAACAAGAAGATATAGCAATTGTAAATATATATGCTCCTAACTTGGGAGCACCAAAATATATAAAACAATTAAAAACAAACATGAAGGAACTCATTGATAGTAATACAATAATAGTAGGGGACTTTAACACCCCACTTACAGCAATGGACAGGTTACCATACAGAAAACCAACAAGGAAAAATGGTTTTGAATAACACACTGAACCTGACGGATGTAACAGATAGATTCATAACAGTTCATCCTAAAGCAGCAGAATACACATTCTTTTCAAGTGCACATGGGAGATTCTCCAGAATAGATGACATACTGGGTCACAAATCAGCTGTCAAGAAGTACAAAAATTTTGAGATCATACCATGTTTATTTTCCAACAAGAACACTATGAAAGTTAAAGTCAACCACAAGAAAAAGATTGGAAAGACCACAAATGCATTGAGGTTAAAGAACATCATACTTAAGAATGAATGGGTCAACCAGGAAATTAAAGAAGAAATAAAAAATACCAGAAAACAAATGAAAGTGAAAACAGGATGGTCCACAACCTTTGGGATGCAGCAAAAGCTGTCATTAGAAAGAAGTATATAGCAATACAGGCCTACCTCAAGAAGGAAGATAAATCTCAACTACATAACCTATCCTTTCACCTAAAGGAGCTAGAAAAAGAAAAACAAATGAAGCCTAAAGCCAGCAGAAGAAGGGAAATAATAAAGAATAGAACAGAAATAAATGATATGGAAACAAACAAACAAAACCCCAGTACAACAGATGAATGAAACTAGAAGCTGGTTCTTTGAAAGAATTATTAAAATTGATAACCCCCTAGCCAGACTTATCAAAAAGAAAAGAGAAAGAATCCAAATAAATAACATTTTAATGAGAGAGGTGAGATGACAACCAACACCACAGAAATACAAGAAATTATAAGAGAATATTATGAGAAATCATATGCTATCAAATTGGGAAATCTGGAAGAAATGGATAAATACCTAGAAACATATAAACTACCACAACTGAAACAGGAAGAAATAGAAAACTTGAACAGACCAATAACCAGCAAAAAAAGAGTTGAATCAGTAATGAAAAATCTCCTAAGAAAAAAAGTCCAGGGCTAGATGCTTTCCAAGGGGAATTCTATGAAACATTTAAAGAAGAGTTAATACCTATTGTCAAACTGTTCCAAAAAGTAGAAATGGAAGGAAAACTTCCAAACTCATTCTACGAGACCATCATTACCTTGATTCCAAAACCAACGACCCCACTAAAAAAGAGAATTACAGGCCAATATCCCTGATGAACATGGATGCAAAAATTCTCAACAAAATACTAGTAAATCGAACCCAATAGTACATTTAAAGAATCATTCACAAAAAAAAAGAAAGGAAGGAAGGAAGGAAGGAAGGAAGGAAGGAAGGAAGGAAGGAAGGAAGAAAGAAAGAAAGAAAGAAAGAAAGAAAGAAAGAAAGAAAGAAAG
>NW_022589780.1:6346831-6346954 GCF_004348235.1 Phoca vitulina | reverse complement strand
AAGAAAGAAAGAAAGAAAGAAAGAAAGAAAGAAAGAAAGAAAGAAAGAAAGAAAAGAAAGGAAAGAAAGAAGAAAGAAAGAAAGAAAGAAAGAAAGAAAGAAAGAAAGAAAGAAAGAAAGAAA
>NW_022589780.1:6185294-6346821 GCF_004348235.1 Phoca vitulina | reverse complement strand
AAAGAAAGAAAGAAAGAAAGAAAGAAAGAAAGAAAGAAAGAAAGAAAAAGAAAGAAAGAGCACTCACCACAATCAAGTGGGATTTATTCTTGCTCTGGATAAGTGGTTCAATATTTGGAAATCAGTCAAAATGATAAATACGATCTTCTCAATGGATGTAGAAAAAGCATTTGACGAAGTACAGCATCTTTTCTCGATAAAAACCCTCAACAAAGTAGGAGTAGAGGGAACACACCTCAACATCAAAAGGGCCATATATAAAAGACCCACAGCTATCATCCTCAGTGGGGAAAAACTGAGAGCTTTTCTTCTTTGGTCAGGAACAAGACAGGGATGTTCACACTCACCACTGTTACTTAACATAGTACTGGAAGTGCTAGCCTCAGCAATCAGAAAACAAAAAGAAATAAGAGGAATCCAAATCATCAAGGAAGAAGTCAAACTTTTACTGTTCACAGATGATATGACACTCTAGGTAGAAAACCCAAAAGGCTCCACCAAATACTTGATAGAACTGATGCACGAATTCAGTAAAGTTACAGGATATAAAATTAATGTACAGAAATCTGTTGCATTTCTCTTAAAAAAAGATTTTATTTATTTATTTGAGAGAGAGCGAGAGCACAGCAAGAGAGAGCATGAGTGTGGGTGAGGGGCAGAGGGAGAGGGACAAGCAGACTCCCCATTGAGCAGGGACTCCCTGCTCACCATTGAACAGGGAGCCAGATGTGGGGTTCAATCCCAGGACCCCGGGATCATGACCTGAGCCAAAGGCAGATGCTTAACCAACTGAGACACCCAGGCACCCCAGCAATCTACACTTCTAATGCAATCCTTATCAAATAACAACCAGTACTTCTCACAGAGTAGAACAATCCTAAAATTTGTACGGAACCAAATAGCCAAAGCAATCTTGAAGAAGAAAAACAAAATTGGAGGCATCACAATTCTGGAATTCAAGCTGTATTACAAAGATGTATTCATCAAGACAGTATGGTACTGGCACAAAAACAGACACATAGATCTATTGGAACAGAATAGAAAACCCAGAAATGAACCCGCAACTGTATGGTCAACTAATCTTCAACAAAGCAGGAAAAGAATATCCGATGGAAAAAGGACAGTGTCTTCAACAAATGGTGTTGAGGAAACTGGACAGCAACATGCAGAAGAATGAAACTGGACCAACTTCTTACACCATACACAAAAATAAATTCAAAATGGATGAGAGACCTAAATGTGAGACAGAAAACCATGAAAATCCTCTAAATCCTAGAGGAGAACACAGGCAGCAATATCTTTGACATTGACCATAGCAACTTCTTACTAGACACGTCTCCTGAGGCAAGGGAAACAAAACAAAAAATGAACTATTGGGACTTTGTCATGAGAAAAGTCTTCTGCAAAACATAGGAAACAATCAACAAAACTAAAAGGGAACCTTTGGAATGGGAGAAGATATCTGCAAATGACATATCTGGTAAATGGTGAGTATCCACACTCTATAACAAACTTATCAAACTCAACACCCCAAAAACAAGTAATCCGGTTAAAAAATGGGAGAAGACAGAAATATATATTTTTCCAAAGAAGACATGCAGATGGCTAACAAACATGAAAAGGTGCTCAATATCACTCATCATCAGTGAAATACAAATCAAAATTACAATGAGATATCACCTCACACCTGTCAGAATGGCTAAGATTAACAACAGAACAAGCAATAGATGTTGGCAAGGATGCACTGAAAGAGGAACCCTCTTACACTGTTGGTGGGAATGCAAAGTGGTGCAGCCACTCTGGAAAACAGTATGGAGTTTCCACAAAAAGTTAAAAGTCAACTACCTTATGATTCAACAATTGCACTACTATTTACACAAATAATACAAAAATACTGATTCAAAGGGACACGTGCACCCCGATGTTTATGCAACATTATCAACAATAGCCAAATTATGGAAAGAGCCCAAGTGTCCATCGACTAATGAATGGATAAAGAAGAGGTGAGTTGTGTGTGTGTATATATATATATATATATATATATATATATATATATATATATATATATAGTGGAATATTACTCAGCCATAAAGAAGAATGAAATCTTGCTATTTGTAATGACATGTATGGAACTGGAGTGTATTATGCTAAGTGAAAAATGTCAGAGAAAGACAAGTACCATGTGATTTCACTCATATATGGAATTTAAGAAACAAACCAGATGAACATAGGGGAAAAAAGAGATAGGCAAACCGTAAAACAGACTCTTAAGTGTAGAGAACAAACTGAGGGTTACTGGAGTGGAGGTCAGTAGGGTGATGGGCTAAAGTGGTGATGTGTATTAAGGAGGGCACTTGTTTAAATGAGAACTGGGTGTTGTATGTAAGTGATGTATCACTATATTCTATTTCCGAAACTAATATTAGTTAACTAACTGTTAACTACTTGGAATTTAAATAAAAACTTGAAAAATTTAATTAATTAATTAAAACTTAGAAAAATAGAATTGCCCCATGATCCGTTCATTGTACTACTGGGTATTTATCCCCAAAATACAAAAACACTAACTTAAAGTGATACATGCACACCTATGTTCATAGAATTATATTCAGTGTCCAAATTATGGAAGCAACCCTTTTCTTTCCTTTAAATTTTTTTTTGTTTGTTTAAATTCAATTTAGTTAACATCTAGTGTACTCTTAGTTTCAGGGGTAGAATTTAGTGATTCATCAGTTGCTCATAACACCCAGTGCTTTTTACATCAAGTGCCCAATTACCCCATCTCCTTACCCAACTCCCCTCTAGCAACCCTGTTTGTTTCCCATAGTTAAGATCTCTTGTGGTTGGTCTCCCTCTCTGATTTCATCTTATTTTGTTTTTCCTCCCCTTCCCCTATGTTCCTCTGTTTTCTTTCTTAAATTCCACATACGAGTGAAGTCATATGGTATTTGTCTTTCTCTGACTTTTTTACTTAGCATAGTACCCTTTAGTTCCATCCATGTCATTGCAAATGGCAAGATTTCATTCTTTTTTATGGCTGAGTAATATTCCATTGTATGTATATACCACTTCTTCTTTATCCATTCATCTGTTGATGGACATCTGGACTCATCTCATCCCATGTTTGGGCTATTGTGGACATTGCTGTTATAAACATTGGGGTGCATGTGCCCCTTTGAATCACTATTTTTATATCCTTTGGATAAATACCTAGTAGTACAGTTGCTGGGATGTAGGGTAGTTCTATTTTTAACATTTTGAGGAATACTGTTTTCCAGAGTGGCTGCACCCAGTGTGCATTCCCACCAACACTATAAGAGGGTTCCCCTTTCTCTGCATCCTCACCAACATCAGTTGTTTCCTGAGTTGTTAATTTTAGCCCTTCTGACTGGTGTGAGGTGGTATCTCACTGTCATTTTGATTTGTATTTCCCTGATGCCAAATGATGAGGAGCATTTTTTCATGTGTCTGTTGGCCATTTGTATGTCTTATTTGGAGAAATGTCTGTTCATGTCTTCTGCCCATTTCTTGACTGGATTTTTTATTTTGGGGGTGTTGAGTTTGATAAGTTCTTTATAGATTTTGGATACTTATACGTCATTTGTGAATATCTTCTCCCATTTCATAGGTTGCTTTTTAGTTTTGTTGATAGTTTTCCTCACTGATGAAGTCCAATAGTTCATTTTTGCTTTTGTTTCCCTTGTCTCTGGAGACGTGTTTAGCAAGAAGTTGCTGTAGCAGAGGTCAAAGAGGTTGCTGCCTGTGTTCTCCTCTAGCATTTTGATGGATTCCTGTCTCACATTTATGTCTTTCACCCATTTTGAATGTGTTTTTGTGTATGGTGTAAGAAAGTTGTCTAGTTTCATTCTTCTGCATTTGGCTGTCCAGTTTTCCCAACACCATTTGTTGAAGAGACTGTCTTTTTTCCATTGGATATTCTTTCCTGTGGAAGCAGTCCTTTTTCATGGATAAATGAATGGATAAAGATGTTTTAAGTACATACAATGGAATATTATACAGCCAGAAAAAAGAATAAAATCTTGCTCTTTGCAAAGAAGTGGATGGAGCTAAAGAGTATAATGTTAAGCCAAATGAATAAGTAAGAGAAAGACAAATACCATATGATTTCACTCATAGGTGGGATTCAAGAAACAAACAATTGAGCAAAGGAGGAAAAAGAGAGAGACAAACCATGAAACTGACCCTTATCTATATAGAACAAAGTAATTGTTAGCAGAGGGCAGGTGGATGAGGGTTTGTGTGAAATAGTTGATGGATATTAAGGAGTGCACTTGTTGTGATGAGCACTGGATGATCTATGGAATTGTGTAATTACTATATTAAACACCTGAAACTAATATAACACTGTATTTAAAAAAGATATCATACAGATTTTGCAGCTTAGAAGTATAATAACTGAAATAAAAATAAAAATACAGGGGTTCATAAATGAATTTGAGCAAGAATAAGACAGAATCAATGAACCTGAACATATGATAATTGAAGCATCCAGTCAGAGAAGCATGAAAAAAAAAATAATGAAAAGGGGATCTGTGGTATACCATGAAGCAAAGCAAGAGACATTCCATGTGATTCCCAAAAGGCGAATGGGGAAAGAGAGAGAGGGAGCGAAAGAGACAGAGGGAGAAAAAGAGAGAGTGAGGGAAGGGCAAAAATATATTTGATGAAATATTGGCTGTAAACTTCACAGATTTGATGAAAGACATGACAGGACACATTCAATAAATTTAATAAATCCCAAGTAGGATAAACTCAATGTGATCTGCATTAAGACATATTATAATCAAATTGTCAAAGGCTAAAAAGAGAAACTTAAAATCTGCAAGAGATAAGCAAATTGTCACATACAAGTGACCCTCAAGAAGATAAACAATTCATTCCTTTTTTAAAAGATTTATTTATTTATTTATTTGACAGAGCGATATAGAGAGAGCACAAGTAGGCAGAGCGGCAGGCAGAGGGAGAGGGAGAAGCAGGTTCCCCACTGAGCAGGGAGCCTGACGTGGGGCTCGATCCCAGGACCCCGGGATCATGACCTGAGCTGAAGGCAGCTGCTTAACCGACTGAGACATCCAGACGCCCCTAAAAAATTCATTCTTATCAGAAACTATAGAGTCCAGATGGCAGTGGAATTACATATTTAGAGTGTTGAAAAAAACCAAAATGTCAACCATGAATACTATATTCAGCAAAACTTTCCTTCAAGAATGTGGGAGATATTGAGACAAATACAGAAAAACAAAAGTTGAAGGAGTTTGTTACCATTACACCTAACCTGTAAGAAATGCTAACAGGTTAAGATGCTTCTTGCTGAAATGAAAGGACATGAGGCAGTAAGTAGCTTAACCCCGTATAAAGAACTAAAGGTCTTTGGTAAAGGTAACTATATTGGGAAATCTAAATGCCATTATTATTATTATATTTTTGATTTGTAACTCCACTTTTTATTTTCTACAGGATTTAGAAGATAAGTCCATAGAAAAGAATCACAAATCTTTATTATTCAGAACATACTATATAAACATAATTTGTGGCAGCATAAAAGGGGAGCAGAGATGCATAGAAGTAGTTTTTGTATGCTATTGAAGTTAAATTGGTATAAATTCAGACTAGATTGTTATAAATTTAAGCTGATAAATGTAGTCCTCATGGCAACAGCAGAAATATCCAGAAATAAACATAAAAGGAAATGAGAAGGTAATCAAAATGGTGCACCACAAAAAGTCAACTAAACACAAAAGAAGGCAGTCATCAAGGTAATGATGGACAAAAAATGTTTATGACATATCGAAAACAAATAGCAAACTTATAGAAGTGAGTCCTTATTGGTAATTACATCAAATGTAAGTGAATTAAACCTTCAACCAAAATGCAGAGATTGGAGAATGGATTAAAAACATGATAAACTGTATACTGTCTACAAGAGATTCCCTTTAAATCCAAAGATGCAAACATGTTAAAAGTGAAAGAATGGAAAAGATATTCCATTCAAATAGTGTCCAAAAGAGCTGGGTGGCTATACTAGTGAAACAATTAGACAATAATAAAAAAACTGTTACAAGAGAAAAAAATAGGACATTATTTTCTTTAATTTTTTAATTTTTTAAATTTTAAATTTTTTTATTTTTTTAATTTTATTATGTTATGTTAGTCACCATACAATACATCATTAGTTTTTGATGTGGTGATCCACGATCCATTGTTTTTGTATAACACCAAGTGCTCCATGTAGTACATGCCCTCCTTAATACCCATCACCAGGCTAACCAATCCCCCCTCATCTCTCCCCTCTAAAACCCTGTTTCTCAGAGTCCATAGTCTCTCATGGTTCATCTCTCCCTCCAATTCCCCGCCCCCATTTTTCCCTTCCTTCTCCTAATGTCCTCCATGCTATTCCTTATGTTCCACAAATAAGTGAAACCATATGATAATTGACTTTCTCTGCTTCACTTATTTCACTTAGCATAATCTCCTCCAGTTCCATCCATGGTGATGTAAAAGTTGGGTATTCATACTTTCTGATGGCTGAGTAATATTCCATTTGTATATATGGACCACATCTTCTTTATCCATTCATCTGTTGAAGGGCATTTCGGCTCTTTCCACAGTTTGGCTATTGCGGACATTGCCGCTATGAACATTGGGGTGCATATGGCCCTTGTTTTCACTACATCTGTGTCTTTGGGGTAAATACCCAGGAGTGCAATTGCTGGGTCATAGGGTAGCTCTATTTTTAAATTTTTGAGGAACCTCCACACTGTTTTCCAAAGTGGCTGTACCAACTTGCATTCCCACCAACAGTGTAAGAGGGTTCCCCTTTCTCCACAACCTCTCCAACATTTGTTGTTTCTTTCCCTGTCCATTTTTGCCATTCTAACTGGTGTAAGGTGGTATCTCAATGTGTGTGTGTGTGTTTTTTTTAAAGATTTTATTTATTTGACAGAGAAAGACACAGCGAGAGAGGGAACACAAGCAGGGGGAGTGGGAGAGGGAGAAGCAGGCTCCCCGCTGAGCAGGGACCCCGATGCGGGGCTCGATCCCAGGACCCTGGGTTCATGACCTGAGCTGAAGGCAGATGCTTAACCGACTGAGCCACCCAGGCGCCCCTCAATGTGGCTTTGATTTGAATTTCCCTGATGGCTGCTGCTGATGAACATTTTTTCATGTGTCTGTTAGCCATTTGTATGTCTTCTTCAGAGAAGTGTCTTTTCATATCTTCTGTCCACTTTTTGACTTGATTATTTGTTTTTTGGGTGTTGAGTTTGAGAAGTTCTTTATAGATCTTGGATACCAGCCCTTTATCTGTAGTGTCATTTGCAAATATCTTCTCCCATTCTGTGGGTTGCCTCTTTGTTTTGTTGACTGTTTCCTTTGCTGTGCAGAAGATTTTTATCTTGATGAAGTCCCAAAAGTTCATTTTTGCTTTTGTTTCACTAGCCTTTGGAGATGTATCTTGAAAGAAGTTGCTGTGGGCGATGTCAAAGAGGTTACTGCCTATGTTCTCCTCTAGGATTTTGATGGATTCCTGTCTCACATTGAGGTCTTTCATCCATTTTGAGTTTATCTTTGTGAATGGTGTTAGAGAATGGGCGAGTTTCATTCTTTTGCATATGGCTGTCCAATTTTCCCAGCACCATTTATTGAAGAGACTGTCTTTTTTCCATTGCATGTTTTTTCCTGCTTTGTCAAAGATTATTTGACCATACAGTTGAGGGTCCATATCTGGGCTCTCTATTCTCTTCCATTGGTCTATACGTCTGTTTTTGTGCCAGTACCATGCCGTCTTGGTGATCACAGCTTTGTAATATAGCTTGAAATCGGGCAACGTGATGTCCCCAGCTTTGTTTTTCTTTTTCAACATTTCCTTGGCGATTCGGGGTCTTTTCTGATTCCATACAAATTTTAGGATTGTTTGTTCCAGCACTTTGAAAAATGTCATTGGAATTTTGATCAGGATGGCGTTGAAGGTATAGATTGCTCTGGGTAGCATAGACATTTTAACAATGTTTATTCCTTTGATCCATGAGCATGGAATATTTTTCCATCTTTCTGTGTCTTCTTCAATTTCTTTCATGAGTGTTCTGTAGTTCCTAGAGTATAGATCCTTTACCTCTTTGGTTAGGTTTATTCCGAGGTATCTTACGGTTTTTGGTGCTATTGTAAATGGAATCGTTTCTCTAATTTCTCTTTGTACAGTTGCATTGTTAGTGTATAAGAAAGCAACTGATTTCTGTGCATTGATTTTTTATCCTGCCCCATTACTGAATTGCTGGATGAGTTCTAGTAATTTGGGGGTGGAGTCTTTTGGGTTTTCCACATAAAGTATCATGTTGTCTGTGAAAAGAGAGAGTTTGACTTCTTCTTTGCCAAAAATAGGACATTATATAATATAAAAGTGTCAATTCATCAAGAAGATATTAAAACTGTAAACATACATACACCAAACAACAGAGCTGCTAAACATGAAGCAAACACTGACAGAATTGAATGGAGAAATAAATAATTTTACAATAATAGTTGGAGACTTAAAAACAATACTTTCAATAATGGATAAGGAAAGTAGTCAGAAAGCAATAAGAAGGGCTTGAACAACAATAACGAACTAGACCTAAGAAATGCATACAAAACACACTGCCCAGCAACAACAGAATACACATTCTTTTCAAGTGCACGTGAAATGTTATCCAGAGCAGATATGATAGGCCACAAAACAAGACCCCTACCTCATACTATGTGCAAAAATAATTCAAAATGGATCAGTGGCATATATATATATATATATATATATATATATATATATAATCTAAAACTGTAAAACTCTTACGAAAAAACATATGTGTAAATCTTTGGATTTGGCAATGGATTCTAAGACATCATAAAAAAAAGGCATGAGCAACAAATGAAAAAAATAGATAAATTGGACCTAATCAAAATTATGTATGCATACATATGTACATTGTACATCAGAAGAATTATTAGGAAAGTGAAAAGACAACTTACACAATGGGTGAAAATTTTGCAGATCATATTTCTGAGAAAGGTGTAACATAAAAATATAGAAAATAACAAGTGTTGACAAAGTTGTGGAGAAATTGGAACCCTCATACATTGCTAGTAGGAAAGTAAAGGGTATAGCTTATGTGGAAAACATTTTGGTACTTTTTCAAAAAGTTAAACATAGAGCTTCTATATGACACATATATACCCCAAAGATTTCATAACAGGGACTCAAACAGATACTTGTATGCTAGTGTTCATTGCAGCATTACTTGTAATAGCAAAAAGATGGAAACAACCCAAGTGTCTATTAACAGATGAAAGGATAAACAAAATGCATTATATCCATATAATAGAATTATTATTCAACCATAAAAATTGGAGTTGTGATACATGCTACAATATGAACGAACCTTGAAAACATGCTAATTGAAATAAGCCAGGCACAAAAGGACAAATATTGTATGATTTCACTTATATGATATAGCTAGAATAGGCAAATTCATAGAAACGGAGTAGATTAGAAGTTACCAGGAGTTGGGTAGAAGGGGCATAGAATGGGGAGTTATTGCTTAATGGATACATACTTTCTGTTCGGGGTGATAAAAAAGTTTTGGAAATAGTGGTGATGGTTGCACAGCATTGTGAAAGTAATTAATGCCTCTGAATTTTACACTTAACAATGGTTAGATTGCATATTTATGATATTTTTTACTGCAATTGAAACCGTTAAAATGATTTTTTTCCTTCTCATGTTTTTTCCTTCATTAATTAAAGCACAGCAGTAGAAGAATCTCAAATCAAATCAATAAAGACTTATTAATTGCATAATAGGAAAAGTCAGTCTCTTATCAGTCAGTAAGAATTGAAAGTATATTTAAATGTACCTAAGTGATTGGGTTGAGAACTTAGGGCTTGAGAGGTATCCCACAGTTATAGTGCCCTGTGCCATGGTGTCCATTCAATCGGTCAACAAATATTTACTGTGCATACTCTATTCAAATGATTTATCCACTCCCATTATATAATGACTATTTGTATGTTGATGACTTCTAAGTCCATACCTTCAGTTTACAACTCTCTACTTCAGATTCATACACCCCACAGCTTGTTGACCATCTGCCCTTCAATGTACTATAGACATTTCACATTCAACATATCCAAAATTTATCAATTATCTTCCCCCATACACATTTACCTCTCTTCCTTTCCCGAATCTCAGTGACTACACCAAAGTGCAGTCAAGAAACAGGAAGCAAACCAGTTATTTTTTACAAAATATATAATAATATAAAGAATTGTTTTGGAGAACTTGAAAAAGCAAAAAGGAGACACTGAGGTATCACAAAAGTAGTAACTGCAGGAAGCAGCTACCATCTCTAGAACTGGGAAAATAAAGGGAAGAGTTTGGGGTTATTAGACATTAGAAACTTAAAGTAGGAGTGCTAGGAAGATTAAGTCCCCTTGAGAAGGGGACCCTGCTCTGATGGTGCTGGGATCTCTGAGGGAGCATAAAAAGCCTGGTTGTGGGAGTTCTGGGAGTGGGGCAGAAACTGGAGATTAGAATGACTTGCTACTAAAACCAACTGCCACCAACTAGTGAAAGTCCTTCGCAGAGGCAACATGAACAGGAACAGAAATCATGGCAAGAAGGAAAAGTTTCTTCTCCTTCCTCCTGCCCTGCAGTCTCATTCTAGTACCCACTGTTGGCAGAGCCTAACAGAAAGCCAGTTGGCAAAGGAAAATTTGGTTTGTAGTGCCCCAGGTCATAAAGCAGAATTTATAAGGCTGGGTTTGGAGCTGAGCGATAATTTCCTACATGGTATCAATTATCTTCACCAAGACAGCTGTATCATGGAGGTTTCTTTAATTGCAAGCAACAGAAAATGCCTCTGGTTAATTTAAGTAAAAAGGAAATGTTTCAGAGAGCTACAGAATCAATAGGAATTCTGGAAAAGCATAATAAGGGTAGCTCCAGAGACCAGATAACCAGAAACTGACTGTTTCTTCAGGGTGCTATCACTTGAGTGAATCAGCTCCAAATATTTTTCTTCATATATGCATTACTTTATTGAAGCTTTATAGTTTCAGAAAAGGCATTCTAATTGGCCCAGATTTGGTCATGAGACTACCCCTCAGCAAGGATGGGCAGGTTATCTTCCTGAATTGATAATCTTACCAAGTTTACACAGAATGGTGTAAAAAAGTCATTTTTTAAATTATTTTCTTGAATAAAATCAGAGTGATACTACCAAAGAAAGGTGCAATGAATACTAGGTAACCAAACAGCCACAAATATCCACTTGGCATCCCAAAAATAAAACTAGGAGTCATCACCGACTCTTCCTTTGCCCTCATGACTCATTTTCAGTAAGGCCTAAAGTTTGTTCATTATTACTCTTTCAAATCTCTTGAATCTACTCACTTATATTTGACTCTAAATACTATATTTTAAGCCTGTAATTTCACATCTTGATTAATGTAACAATTTCTAGTCTTGTTTACCTTCTCTTTCTTGCCTCCAATTCATGCTCCACACAATTGCCAGTGGCCTTTCTTTTTTTTTTTTTTTTTTAAAGATTTTTTTATTTATTTATTTGAGAGAGAATGAGAGACAGAGAGCATGAGAGGGAGGAGGGTCAGAGGGAGAAGCAGACTCCCCGCTGAGCAGGGAGCCCGATGCGGGACTCGATCCCGGGACTCCAGGATCATGACCTGAGCCGAAGGCAGTCGCCTAACCAACTGAGCCACCCAGGCGCCCCATACAATTGCCAGTGGCCTTTCTAAGGTGTTAATCTTATCATGCCACTCTGGTAAACCTGTAATCCTACTTCTATCTAATCCCTTTCCTCCTGTCCATCAAATTCCATCTATGGATCCTTATAGCTTTCAGGATAAAATTCAGAGTAATTTGTTGGCTTTTGCCTAACTCTCTAGCTTCATTTAACACCGCTTTCCAGAAAACCCCTTATCTCCAGCCATAAGTAACTACTTTTTATTAGATAGGACATCCAAACAGAATTAGACATCTTAATGACAGCATCCTGAAAAGAGTCCTACCTGGTTTTATTATCTCTGGGCATCAGAATCTTGGCTCTAATGGTAAGGAAGAGTCTGCATGTTAGGAGATAATTCTTCGTGGGATTCTTATACCTCTGTACATTTTGTAAGCAGAGGTACTAATGGCCCTTTTGTTTTCAACTATCTTTTCAAGTTTATTTGTATAGACAACAACCTTGAAAATTAGAGATATTGTCTTCCTCCAGAGCAAAGAACAGGTTTGTTTACTGTCCAGTATAATAAAGGTAATGTCTCCCTCCAAAGCAAAAGTCAGGCAAGTTTTCTTACCACCCATTATAAAAACTAAGGATTCCTCAATTTGATACAAATCCACTGCATGTGCAGTATCCACCCTGGCCCCTCTATATGAACTCTGTGGGACTTGGGTGGAAAAGGGAACCAACACAAGCATGATGCTCATGATGCTTGCTATGCTATAATGAATTTCTTTGTCTTTAACCCAGGAGTTCATGTCTTCTGTCAATACTTATGAAACTGTCAAGGTAACCCTTACAAGATAGGGTAAAGTTCTCAGACTCTGTAGTTTTGGGCACTAAACAGCTTAGGTAGGAAAGACTGGAGGAGTCACATTTAATTCCAGAATTTGAAAAGATACCAAAGGGATATATTGAGAATTATTAAACCTATTCTCTTGAATAAGAACAATATGAATTTTTACTCTCTGTTAACCTAAGCTAATGTATAAAACAACTGTTAAAAGATGTGTATCAGGGGCGCCTGGGTGGCTCAGTCATTGGGCATCTGCCTTCAGCTCGGGTCATGATCCTGGAGACCTGGGATCGAGCCCGCCTGGGGCTCCTTGCTCCTCAGGAAGCCTGCTTCTCCCTCTCCCACTCCCCCTGCTTGTGTTCCCTCTCTCACTATGTCTTTCTCTATCGAATGGATGAGTAAAATCTTTAAAAAAAAAAGATGTGTATGAACTTCCAAGTACCCATCACTCACAAATTAGTGTAAACCCTTATTTTCTCTTTTGGTCCTAGCTAAATTTCTCTTTGTTTTGGCTCTGTTGAACCCCATCCTGGAATTGGATGTCTTATTACTTCAGGATCCTTATTTATTTATCGCTCATATGTGTAATAGACATGATATTTTCAATCTGTATACTCAGATGTGCAAAAAAGTATAACTTTATTGCTCCACAACCAAACTTATGTTAAGTCACATCAGGGTTTTCCTCAGTCACACTCAAACAATTCAGGATTTTCTAATCTTCCTTTTCATTTTTCTTTGGGTTTAAGTTCCAAGAACATACATAAGGAATATATCTGGCATTCTGGGCTGGCATCCACTGAGAGGTATATCTTTTTGTTCCTTGGGCATGGTCAGGAAAGTTCAGGTGCTCTTTCTATCACTCCAGGTCTATGAAATATTTTGCTTTAAGCTATCTGCTTCTGTTACCATACTTAGCCCTCTCCGTTTTAATACCATAATATCACAGAAACCCTTGCAAGGCTGTCCCCCACTCCCAAGTTTTCAGATAAAAAGCAGGCATGAGTATTGTCTGCCCTTGATCCCCAATCTTTCTGTAGGCTCCACTCTTCCTGAAGCCATTTCTTGATAGGAGTAGGGTAGGATTAAGTAATGGGGTACTTTTTAAGAGAGCCCATGAACTAGCTTGTTTTCTTCTTCTATTCTCTCTTACTCTTACTGAAGCTCAGAGGATCTCTATCTAGTCTTTTAAAGAAGGTAGGTAAGCAAGAATTTTTCCAAAATATTTATATTCTAGCCACATAAATAATTTAATTTAATTTGGGAGAAAGATCACATGTTTATTTATTGACTGCTTTTGGATTATGTATTTCCTTAGATATATTCAGTAAAATATATAATATAAAGCCAATAAAGAAAATATTGATAGAACATAAAAGGGTTATTTTATATAAATACAGAATTTATTTCCATAGTTACTATTTTCAAACTACTATTTGAATCCTTAAAAGAAATAGTACTTAATTTAGTCCAATCACATAAAATGAGAACATTTAAAAAATTTAAGTAACATTGTTGGTAAGTTTTTTTTTTTTTTTTTTCAGTTTCAATATCAAGGCTTTCTGAATAAATGGAATTTGAGCTTGGTCTTGAGAGTTGGATAAGACTTCACTAGGCAGAGAAAAAAGGGTAAGCTTTAGATACTTTTTCACTGAAAGTACACCTTATCATGCCAGGCACAAGATAAGGCAATGTACTTTTTAGAAACATTGCCAGTTTTATTCCTCATTATTATTACCTCACTAGGTATTATTATTCCTATATTACTGTTGAAGAATCTGAGGCTCAAAGAGGTGACCTACTTATTTAGAATCACTCAGCTAAGAAGTGGTTGAGCCTGGATTTGAGTATGTTAAACTCTAAAGCCCATGCTCTTTTCCCACTGTGTTAAAACATGTTACCTCTTCGCTCAAACCTTTCTCTTAGCTCCGTTCTGATCTGATTCTTGGCCCAGTGACCTGTGAAAGAATCAGCAGGATTTAGAGAGGCCCCAGGAGGGGGAGAGGTCTGGGACCTAGTCTTGTTATTTATATAAGGTGTGAGGCAGCAAAGGTATTCTCCCAGAGTTCTTATGGCCTTTGTGTGACCATCAGATTATGAGTGGTAAACAAAAAGGTGACATCCCTATAGATCAGGACACAAACTGAGATCTACATATGCACATCAAGGAACTAGGTATTCTGTGGGGGCTGAAGAGTTCCCTGTTGAGTCAATTTGCAGTGACTTGGGCCAGTAAGGTTTAGAGGCAGGGGATAAACTATGCCATCTTTGATACAGCTTTCTGATAGACTCCAGTCAAAGATTGTTCTAGAGCTATAGAAGCCATTGGGAAATTTAGTACATTGGACTATTTGCAATCTTTCAGTCTCCTGCCTTTTTTTATTAACTCAAGTATTCACACAAGGCATATTTAGTTGTTAGTTACAGAAATTAACTGAAGTAAAAAGGATGTTATTGTAATGATATGGTAAACAATCTTGTGGAACCCAATTAGAGGAACTCGATCATGTCTCAAGGGACTGGAAACCTTTTTCTAGGGTGCCTGGGTGGCTCAGTTGGTTAAACGTCTGCCTATGGCTCAGGTCATGATACTGGAGTCCTGGGATCAAGTCCCACTTTGGACTCCCTGCTCAGCTGGGAGTCTGCTTCCCCCTCTCCCTCTGCTGCTGCTCTCTTTCTCTCTCTCTCTCTGTCAAATAAATAAATAAAATCTAAAAAAAAACAACTTTTTTTTTTATTTCTTGCTCTCATTCACTCTCTTGGACTGCATATCTTACTTTTTTTCTTGAAATATCTGCTCAACAATCCTATTTCTTCTTGCAATCCAGCATCTTCTTCTTATTTATCAGAACCAATCATTAATTTATTACAGCCAATCATGGCTATTCAAAAATGGAAGTTTCAGCCCTCCAGTCGATATGACTACACAAGATAGGCATGCTTTCAGCAACAATAAACAGGAACAACTATAGTGACTTAAACAAATAAGGATTTGTTTTTTCATTTAATAAGTCTAACAATGGATGAATGGATTAAAAAACTGTGATACACACACACAGAGGAATATTATTCAGCCATAAAAAATAAAATCTTGCTATTTTGTACAACATGGGTGGACCTTGAGGACATTATACTAAGTGAGATAAGTAAGTCAGAGAAAGATAATCACCATGTGATCTCTGTTATATGTGGAAATCTAAAAGTAAATAAATAAATAACAAAGCTCATAGATATAGAGAACAGATTAGTGGTTGCCAAAGGTGACGGATGAGGGGGTAAGAGAAATGAGTGAACTGTTTTTGTTTTTGTTTAAATAAATTGAATTAAATAAGTATAGATGCAGGGGGTTATTGCTGTTAATAGACTATTTCAATGATGTTAGAGTCAATATTTCACGGTCCTACCTCACATGGTTGCAAGATGGTTGCTATCATAGCCAAAATCATGGCAGGGAAAGGGAGGACAGGTGTATAGTAGAACGTGCTAACTGTTTTTATCCCTTTTTATCAGGAAAACAAAGCATTCCAAGAAATGCTTATCAAGTTTTTCCTTATATTTCACTGGCCAGAACTAAGTCTTATAGCCACCCCACACTACAAAGGGTGCAGAGAAAAAGAGCTAGGCACATTGTTGCCCTGAACAAAAATCTCAGTTCTGCTATCAAGAAAGAATATGAAAATGCATACTACCGGCAGCTAAAGATCTCTGCTACAATGACCTGCTGAGCTCAGTTCCCTGCATCAAGCTACCCGGTCTCTGTTTACCCTAATCTAAGTCATTGTCCAGCTCAGGGAAATGAGGGAACACAGTGATAAGGGCTGCCTTGTTGGGGCTGCACCTGGGATAGCTTTTCTAAAAGGAATATAGAAGAGTCTGTGTAGTAGGTGGACTTCTACAAGGGCCCCCAATAATCCCTGCCTCCTGATATCTATCGCCCTGTGAAATCCCCTCTCCTTGAGTGTAGGCTTGGTCAAGTGAGTTGCTTCTGAAGAATAGAATATGGTCAAAGTTATGGGATGTCTCCTGCAAGATTATATTACAAAAGATTGTGACTTCTGTCTTGCTAGCCGACTCTATCAATTTCTTAGCATACAGCTTTTATGAAACATACGTTTGTGTTGAAGAGACTCATGTATTAAGGAACTGAGAGCAGTGTCTGGCCAGGTGCTAGCAAGGAACTGAGGCATCCCCCATAGCCCCAAATACACAGTTGAATCTTGCCAACAGCCATGTGAACTGGGTAGTAGATTTCTCCAAATTTGAGCCTTGAGATGACTACAGTCCAGCCAATATCTTGCTAATTGCCTTTGAAAGACCTGGAAGTGGTAGACCCAATCAAGCTGTGCCTAGATTCCTGACCTACAGAAACTCTGAGATAATAAAAGTGAGCTGTTTTAAGCTTCTAGATTTTCAGGGCAATTTGTTTTAGAGCAAAAATGATACAGAAGGAAATGATAGACATCTCCAAGATATCAAACTTTCTCCCATGGACTGACAAAGCATGATTCAGATATTTTCTCTTCCACTCTTTCTTACCCCAGCTTTCTGCTTGCGTAGAGAGAAAAAAAATTCTAACATCTAGGTTAGAGAAGTCTAAAATGAAACTGAATAAAAATAGGTGAATGACTTCTCCATCTCTGGAGGTATTTAAGCAAAAGCTATATAGCCATCTGATGTGGGGAACAAAGGCAGAAGAAAAACTATTAAATTTCCTTACTACCTACAGCCCACTGACAAGTCCTTGAAACAAGCAGAATGACATTCCTCTGGAGACTCAACTGCCTTGATGTTGATACTTTGCTAAGGGCAAAAGACAACCTTAGCCCAACCCCCAGAATCCTGTAAGTCTACTTTAACATATAAAAATTCCTTTAGAAATTTCCTTTATCTCTAAGCCCCCAAGATACATGTTGGCAATCATCCTCCAAGCATATGGCCCACTGATATACATCTAAAGGGTCTCATGACTAAGGTTTTATTAGACAGTAATAAATGACCATTTCCCAAAAATAGCTAGCTCCCTCAAGGTCCTGGAAACCTTGTTTCCAAATTCCTTAGAGACTTATGTTATCCCTAACTCCCTCCCAACTTGAAAGTATATAATGGGACACTCTTCACGACCCAGGTGCAGCTCTTTCTGCCCAAGGGCCCTGTCCCGTGCTTTAATAAAACCACCTTTTTGCACCCAAGATGTCTCATGAATTCTTTTTTGGCTGTTGGTTTCGAACCCCAACTCCTTTCTTACATTACCATCTATTACAGATTAAAAAAAAAAAAAAAAAAAAAAGATTCAGGCATCACATAAATGGTTGGACCAGATCAGTGCTTTCTAACTCTTTTACATTATAGAATAATAAAGATTTTTATGGCACACCAGGGATAAACAACAAAGCTATTTGTGGCCCAAGGTAACCAGTTACTTCAGGTCCCCCCCCCCCCGGTTCCCAACCATTCTAAGAGTGAAAGAGATTCAGTACATCTGCGTATCGGTCATTCTTTCTTGGCATACCACTCTACCCTAGTCCACTGATTTGGAAGCTCAAGCTTAGATGACTTAAGGCTTTCACAATACTTAGATTCTCTGGTGCAATATTTTCACAGTGTAATCCCCATAACAGTAGGGTCAGCATAACCTGAGAACTTGTTAGAATGTGAACTGTCAGTCCCACCCTAAATTTGCTTAATCACAAATTCTGAAAAAAAAAAAAGAAATTCTGGGAATGGGGCTCAGCAATTCCTGTTTCACCAGGCCTTCCAGGAAAAAACCAAAAAAAAACAAAAATAAAAAAAACCTGGGTTTAAAACTTTACACTTGAACTTTCCAGCTGTATTCTGGGGAAAATCACTTTCCTTCTTGGAACTCAGTTACATCATCCATAAAATTGGCTGAATAATAAAAAAGAATGAAATCTTGCCGTTTGCAACAACTTGGCTGGGACTAGAGAGTATAACACTGAGTGAAATAAGTCAGTCAGAGAAAGACAAATACCACATGATTTCACTCATATGTAGAAATTAAAATACAAAACAAATGAGCATAGGAAAAAAAGAGAGAGAGAGAGAGGGAGAGAGAGGGAGAGAGAGAAACCAGGAAATAGACTCAATTATAGAGAACAAACTGATGTTTACCAGAGGTGAGGTGGGTTGGGGGAATGGCTGAGAGAAGCCTAATGCCTTTCCTACATCACACTTATCATGATGAACACTGAGTAGTTTATAGAATTGCTGAATCCCTATATTATACACCTGAAACTAATATAACACTGTATGTTAAATATACTGGAATTAAATAAAAAACTTTTAAAAAATTGGCTAAATAAGGTATTACCAAAGATTAAATAATGTAACATTTATTCACACTCAACATTATAATCCCTATCATTCCATTATTTTTCTACACCTAGTTATAATAAATGAACTGCAATTTCTAATTTCCAGTTTCTAATACTTCCAACTGTTGTTTTAAAAAGGTTTACTTATTTATTTGAGAGAGAGAGAGACCATGCATGTGAGTGGGGAGGGGCAAAAGGAGAGAATCTTCAAGCAAACTCCCCACTGAGTGCAGAGCCCCATGCAGAGCTCGATCTCAGGACCCATGAGATCATGACCTGAGCCAAAACCAAGAGTTGGACACTTAACTGACTGAGCCACCCAGGCACCCTAATACTTCCAACTCTTGATTACCTACTTGACTGTCTACTTTATGGATCATTGGTGGCAAATTAAAATCCCATGCTGTTTTCCCTCTGCCACACAGCACATGCCTGTGTTACCTTCCCCGGCCATCAATGAATATTTGCCTGGGAATGAAAATTCATTTTCATACTGGCCTAAGGGAAAAAAGCTGCCAAGAAATCAGAACCTACATTCTAGAACACACTAGAAATGTGACTTAGATTACCTGAGACTTCTTTATCCCTCTCCATTAAGTCAGGACTCTGAAAATTGGCTCTTTTGGTACATACTATGTTCAAGGCACTTTATTTAAAAAAGAGATGAATCACAGAATAGAGCACTGGGTGTTATATGAAAACAATGAATCATGGAACACTACCTCAAAAACTAATGATGTAATGTATGGTGATTAACATAATAAAATAAAATAAAATAATTTATATTAAAAAAAGATGAATCAGACACTCTTTTTAGAAAAGATTTTATTTATTTATTTGACAGAGAGTGAGAATGCATAAGCAGGGGGGAGCGACAGAGGGAGAGGTAGAAGCAGGCTCCCCGCTGAGCAGAGAGCCCCATGTGGGGCTCCATCCCAGGACCCTGGGATCACAACCTGAGCTGAAGGCAGACAATTAACTGACTGAGTCACCCAGGTGCCCCGAATCAGACACACTCTTAATGGAGATTTCAATTTACTAAGGGATTTAAGGTAGGTATATTGAGAATTACAATATAGGGCAGGTCAGTTTAATTTAATTCAAGAAATATTTATAGACTATCCACTATGCTTCATGCATCTGGCTAAGTGCTGGAATGCACTGATGAATAAGATGTTATTCTAGTCCTCATACGGCCTTTATCGTTCCATGATATATGAACTCCTGACTCTCCTTATGATTTCTATGGTCACATTTAGAGCTTACACCTTCTTGCTTTCCTCAGGTTCTGGCCTATAGGTCCCGTATCTATACATGCTGTCTGTGTTTTACTCCAGTACAACTTACACATAGAGTTCAACCCTTCACCAATTTTCACAAGAAATCTATTCACAATAATCCTTTCATGAGTTCTAGACTTTAATGAAGATTTGGAGGTAATAGGGAAATCTCAGAACACAAACCATGTGGCTTTCTACCATCTACTTTCTCCTCCTATCTCTTCTCTTATCTCCCAGATTGCTCCTAAAGTTCCAAACACTTCCTCCTCTGTTATACAGAATACTTCTGTCTTCCCCAGCTTTTCCTTACTAGATTGCCTACCCTAACCCATAAAAGATATACAGACAAACAAAGATCCCCCTTTTAAATGGATATTTTCCTTGCAAGACAATTAGGTTTATATTTAGTAAGTTTGTTTTTGTATTATATTCTATAAATAAATGTATTAGTGTGGCAGACCTTGTAAATTGGTTCCCCAAGACTTATTCCACATTTTTTTCTTGCCAACATAACCCTAAATTTGTTTCTGGGAAGCAGTGTGACTGGCCCAGGCAGGTACTCACTTTTCCAGTTTCCTCAAAGACAGAGTGGCTATGCATCCAGTTTTGACCAATGATCATAAGGAGGAATCAGCTTGAGGGGGCTCCTGGGAAAGCTTTTGCTCTTTTAATAAAAGGGAGAGGAATAGCTGGTGCTGCCTTCTTGCCTCAGAGAAAAGACCCAGAGAAAAGGACCCCTTAAATTATGTGCTCACCACTTACCCCCAGTCCAATCAACTATGGTTAAGGGCTATGATTATGTTGTAATAATATGGCAGCTCTTATTACAACCAGGTAGATGGTGGAGTGGAGGAGCAAGATAAGGGGAACAGAATTCCTAGAGAGAATTTCTAGGTAGATAATTACATAGGTACATTTTACAACAAAGTTAGATGATGAATAGTATTGGGAGTGTGAGGAGATTTTGTTGGTATTGGCTAGAATACCCAAGATGCCCAAATTCTGCCTTACTCTTCTTCCTAATTTGCTCCCTGAGGGCAGAACAATAAAAACTGGTAAACAGAGCACCATGTTATTATTAATCAGACCTGGGCTCAATATTTGAAGTGCATGGCATAAACTTGAGGTCTAAGACAGGCTGCTACCCCCACAACACAGTATAAATAAAAATACTACAACTATTTTATCACCTGCAGGGCATAAGGACCTTATATGAAAAGAAAGAACTTTGATGATCCCAGCAAAATGGAAGGAGAAGCAGCTGAGAACAAGGCCATGCCCAGCTGCCTGATCTTTAGTCTATGACCCCATTCATTAGCTCACAGGTAATTGTGACCCAGTCATTGTATTGCTATTCGATTTATCAGTTTGACACTCCCTCTTGCCTAGGAGGAGGGAAGAAAATAGTAGGAAAAAGTGTGGAAACCATCTGTTAGAGATTTTTCTGTTGTGAGGAAAGGGAATGAGAGCTCTCACCTTATACTCCTCTACATTAGATTCTCTTTTAATCCTTTGAGCTTAATAGCCAAGATGATGGTCAGATAGGATGATAATTACCCCTTTGTGGGAGAAGACCCATGGAATATCAGGGAAGTTCTGTTTCTCCTTTTGTGATACCATCTCCTTGACATTCCTCATTCTTTTATCCTCCCAGGACCATAGCTGTACAGCAGGCCAAAATTTTACCCATTATTTTATCTCCCATCTCAAATTATGTTTATCTACAATTGTCCAACATGGAAATGAGTACTACATGGTAGCACAGCCCAGATAATGCAACATGAGCCCAGCAATATAATATCCTACATTTGAACAATATAAAACCCCTCAAAGATCAAGTTTCCACAAAGTTAGAGTTCCACGTGGAAAACTGTTTCTTTTGTAGAAATTAATTTCCCAAAGAAATTAAAGCCAAAAATTATCTTCTCCCCAATTTTTACTTTTTCTTTATCTCAGCCAAAAGAGGTGTCACCCAGGTGCCTGGTTGGAGTCTGGCTTCTTTCAGCAGTTACAGACTTAGCTCCATTTCACTGGGATTGTAACTTTTCTAACACTTCTGAAGTTGGGCTTATAAAATTTCAAGTCTCCTTTGGGTCTCATTTTTCTCAAGTTTGAGTCCCACACTCGTAAAATGTATGACCAAACAATAACCATCCTGAACAATGACAATCCTAAGCAAAAATAGTGTTCCCATGTTACTATTACCAGTCCTATTTCTTGGGGAATGAGAATAGAGGTTGAACAGAAAAAAAAAGCCAAAATCTTGCTTTTAACTTTATCTATGTGCCTGCCAATTTATGCTAATTGTGCAGTGCCTATAACTATTAAATAAAATTTTCCTGTGAGAAATTGTCTGTCAGGAAACCAAGTGAGCTTCCATATTTATTTTCTAAAAGCCTTGTGGAATCTCAAATATTTAATAGTTCTGAGCTGCTGCTTTTGGGACTTAATCAAACTTGGATCCATGTCAGTATTGTTTTCCTTCAGCTTTTGAATTTCCCAGGCTTTGGCTACTTAAATAAAAGACAAATTTTCTTCTACTATCTTTTTTCTACCTGTGACCTGTTTTGGAGAAATATACCATTACTCAGCTCCAAGTGAGAGATAGGTTGGGGTGTAAAGTGGACAAGATACTGCCTCTCCAATCAATGCCTAAAAGCATGTACACCAAAATTCTATCTAAAGGGTCCATTCCTAGCTAGCCATAAGGAGAACTTTCCTTTATGTGGGACTCTGCCTTCTAATCTAGCTTCAGCAGAAGTGCAGCTGTCTCTTCAGTCTATATTCCCCAAAGGATGTCCTACTTTATGGCAGAATCTCTTTTCCTCCTAATATGAGCTGCAACTGTGATTACTAAATATAGGGGGCTGCAAAAAATATTTCCTGGTGTAGAGTGATGGGAAAGCATGGTTGAAACATGGCTCACTTAAAACCTATGTTAGGTTCCCTAACGGCACCCTTGTTCCCAAGCTCAAATCAAAATGTTACTCTTCTCTGGTCAGCCACAAGTCACAGGAATAGTAATTAATGCTGAGAGAGAGAGACTGAGAGAGAAGAGCTGATCTGGCCTTCTTACAATATCCACAACAAAGAATAAGAATAGGAAAAGAAAAAACTATGCATGAGCATGGGACTTATTAGCAGACAATTATCCCACCTGCTATTAATTTTGATCTAATCATTGCATGATGTCTGACCTATAATATCAGTATTCCCTTTTCTTGGGAAGGAATGAGGAAAGGGCAGGGTAGAAAGGCAGGTACCTTCCTGACACAGGTAGAGGGCCTGAGTCCTACTTTCTCTGTAAAAGTAGGAATTATCCAGGCAAAATTTTTGTGAGGGGAACTACAGTTTTCCAGTTAAAGGGAAAAGAATAAGCAAAGACACAAGAGTGTTAAACAACATGATATGGGAGAGCAGTATTTTTTTTTTTCAAGGAAGAGAAATTCAGTTCAAACTAGCTTAAACAACAAAAGAAATTTAGCATGAGGATAGAGTGTCTTATGGAACCGAAGAATAAGGCGGATGAACTTAAAGGAATAAGCTGGAGCTAGGGACTCAATTGCTATCTGGAGTCTCCCTTTCTCATCTCTGCATCTCTCTGTGTGTCTGTTTCATCTTTCATAGCAGACCAGCTTTTCCTCTTTCCCAGACCATATGGCATAAAAATGGCTGCTGCCAAACAGCTCTGAAGCGTACACTATTCAGCATAAGAAAACAGCCAAAGTGGGTTGAAATCTCAGTCTAGATCCCAAATTTCTGAGGAAGGGCTATGATAGACTCAGATTGGTCAACTGCGGCCAAGGGGTCACATAACGTGAAAATTTGTAAAGTTACATTGGGATGGAGTTGGTGGCAAGAGAAGCTCCCAGAGGAAAGGGTATGTTTATCAGAGGAGAACAGCAAACAACATATTTCTGAACATGAAATAGAATGGTAGGAGATGAGGCTGGAGAAGACACAAGTTATAAAGAGTGTTATGTAGCTTGAAGTGTATTCAGTAGGCACTGTGGAGTAGGTTTGAAATGTTTTTAATCAGGGAGGAATTTGGTAAGATTTGCATTTTAGATAACTCATTAAAGGAGCAGTGTGGAAGATGATTTGGAGGAGAGGTAAGACTGAAGGCAAGGAGCCCAATTAGAAAGTTGTTGAAATAGTCCTAAAAGAAAAGATGAAGGTCTAAACTAAGGCAAAATTGATGGCAGTAGAAGTATAAAGGAAATATGGATATGAGAAATATTTAGGAGATAGAATCAACAGGTTTTATTAATTTTATGGGGTGGGAGGATAGTCTAAGGTGACTTTAACTTTCTGTCTTGGGAGACAAGGCAAAGGGTTTCACATGCTCTTTATTCACTATTGAATACAAAACAAGATCTAGATATTACCCACAATCCTTCTTGAAGTGGAGCTAGCATTGCTCATACAGGCCCTTGAAGCAAACCTCAGAGGAATTTTGCCTATAAGCAGACATCTGATCCCCTGGAAGAAGTAACTATGAACTAAGTGTTCCAAGTGATAGACTAAGTGTTTTATCTCAGCCCCCAGTCCTTTTTCTTTATTTCCCATGGGCAGAAATCTGAATGAAGTGCAGTTACAAATTCCTTTTGCCCTATTCAGTTACAAAAAGACATTTCTCTTTAATATATGGGTAGATTATGGATCTATGTCTATATTGATATCTGTATCTATATCTATCTATCTATCATCTATCTATCTATCTATCTATCTATCTATCTATCTATCTATCTATCTATCTATCTATCATCTATCTATCTTTCATCTAGCTAGCTATCTAGCTGTCTATCCTAGCAGAATTCCTAACAAAGTCTCTTTAAGCAAGGGATATACAGATTCATTCATTTATTGAGGGCTTTCTATGTGCCGGATACTACCCTAAGAGCTTTGAGACACAGCAGTGAACAAAACAGACAAAAATCCCTGTCCTCCTGAAGATTCCATTCAAGCAACACAACTTATTCTTCCCCAATATATATGCAGTCTATTTCTCAGGAAAAGATACAGTAGTCTAGGCATAACTCAAAAAAGATACAGTAGTCTAGGCCATTTCATTTGGTTCTGTGAAATGTGTGATGATAATAAGGTCTCCCTTTGGTGAGTATTTTTTTTTAATCTTCCTTAACAAGGAAAAAGAACACATTAGTACATGAAGATAGTGAGTTTAGTTGTGGACGATATAAATTTAAATTGTTTGGGGTCATCCAGATGAGGATATCTAGTAGTCAGTTGAATCTACTCATCTACATATCAGGAGACAGAGCTGAACTAGAAACATAGATTTGAAAGTCATCCATGTATAGTTAATAGAGTGTGGAGAGCAGAACAAAAGAAATAGGTCATGGACAGAACCATGGGAGAACATAAATATTTAAGATGTAGGAAGAAAAAGAGGAATCCATGAAAGTTACATAAATGTAAAATCTAAAGAGGAAGGAAAAGAGCAAGGAGAATGTGTGTCTGAAAGTCAAATGAGCAGAGAATTTCAAGTAGATTGAAATAATCAACATTATTATATGTGGCAGTAAGATCCAATAAGAAAAGAGCTTGAAAGTGTCCATTAAAAAGAGAAATTTGTCTGTCAGTAAATGGCATTCTTAACAAATGAGATTTTATTGGAGATGGGTAGGTAAAATCCCTATTATAGTGGTTGAAAGGTGAATGGGAAATGAAAGAATAAAGGTAGTAGATGTAGATAACCACTTTTGAGACCTCTGGGGGAAAATGAAAGGTGATAATAGTCAACACTTCAAGGAAACTAGAGGAAGAAACTAGAGGAAACCCCAAGATAAAGGAAAGTGTTTCTTTTAAGAATGGAAGAGACTTGAGTATGTTTACAGGCTGTGGGGAATGAGTCAGTGTGTGGGGATGAGAGGTGTAAAGTATTAAAGACAGAAAAGAGAGAGCACGATCTCTGAGAGGCTGGGCGAGACAAGGAACAGGAGCACAAATGGAAGATTTCATTTTATACAATCTATGTGAGGGTGAAGGGATCAAAGTACAGTATGGGATCAGATGCTGATTAACAGTGAGAAGAATGCCTAATGGTTTCATTTTTTTTTTTTTTTTTTTTTTAAGGAAGGTAGGTGATGAGGTAATCATTTGGGTGGTAGGTTTGATGGGTGAATGAAGAAGTCATCAGTAGTAGTGGAGAATGGTTAACATTTGGAATAATAGCTGAGACTTGGAGAGGGATTGACAAAGAAAAAGTGAAAGGATTGTTAAGTAGTGAGTTGAGAAACTAAATCTGTGTTAATAACATTGTACATTAAAAGGCCAGAGTAATAGGGATTGCATTGAATATTTAGATTGCTATAGGTAGCGTAGACATTTTTTTGCAATATTTGTTCTTCCAATCCATGAGCATGCAATGTTCTCCATTTCTTTATGTCTTCCTCAATTCCTTTCATAAGCGTTCTATAGTTTTTAGAGTACAAATCCTTTACCTTCTTGATTCAGTTTATTCCTAGGTTATGTTATGGATTTTGGTACAATTGTAAATGGGATCGACTCCTTAATTTCTCTTTCTTCACTCACATTGTTAGTGTATAGAAATGCAACTGATTTCTGCGTATCGATTTTATATCATGCCATGTTGCTGAATTGCTGTATGAGTTCTAGAAATTTTGGGGTGGAGTGTTTTGGGTTTTCCACATAAAGTACCAGGTCATCTGTGAAGAGAGAGAGTTGACTTCTTTGCCAATTTGAATGCCTTTTATTTCTTTTTGTTGTCTGATTGCTGAGGCTAGGACTTCTAGTTCTATGTTGAACAACAGTGGTGAGAGTGGGCATCCCTGTCGTGTTCCTGGCCTTAGGAGAAAAACTCTCAGCTTTTCCCCATTGAGAATGATATTCTCTGTGGGCTTTTCGCAGATGGCTTTTATGATATTGAGGTATGTTGCCTCTATCCCTACACTGTGGAGAGTTTTAATCAAAAAAGGATGATGTTTTTGTCAAATGCATTTTCAGCATCAATTGAGAGGATCACATGGTTCTTGTCCTTTCTTTTATTAATGTGATGTATCATGTTGATTGATTTGTGAATGTTGAACCAGTCTTCCATCCCAGGAATAAATTCCACTTGGTCATGGTGAATAAACCTTTTAATGTACTGTTGGATCTTCTTGATTAGTATCTTGGTGAAAATTTTGGCACCCATGTTCATCAGGGATATTTGTCTGTAATTCTCCTTTTTTGATGTACTCTTTGGTTTTGGGATTAAGGTAATGCTGGCCTCATAGAATGAGTTTGGAAGTTTTCCTTCCCTTTCTATTTTTTGAAGCAGCTTCAGAAGAATAGGTATTAGTACTTCTTTAAATGTTTGGTAGAATTCCCCTGGGAAGCCATCTGGCCATGGACTCTTGTTTGTTTGGAGATGTCTGACTACTGCTTCAATTTCCTTGCTAGTTATGGGTCTGTACACGTTTTCTCTTTCTTCCTGTTCCAGTTTTGGTAATTTATGAGTTTCAAAGAATGCATCCATTTTTTTTCCAGATTGCCTAATTTTTGGCATATAGTTGTTTCTTAAAATTGTTTGTATTTTCTTGGTGTTGGTTGTGATCTCTCCTCTTTCATTCGTGATTTAAATTTGGGTCCTTTCTCTTTTCTTTTTGATAAGTCTGGCTAGGGGTTTATCAATCTTATTAATTCTTTCAAAAAACCAGCTTCTTCTTTCATTGATATGTTCTACTGTTCTTTTGGTTTCTATATAATTGATTTCTGCTCTAATCTTGATTATTTGCCTTCTCCTGCTTGGCTTAGGCTTTATTTGCTGTTCTTTCTCCAGCTCCTTTAGTTGTAAGGATAGCTTGTGTATTTGAGATTTTTCTAATTTTTTGAGGAAGACTTGTATTGCTATGTACTTCCCTCTTAGGACTGCCTTTGCTGCATCCCAAAGGTTTTGAACAGTTGTAGAGGGGAGGTGGGTGGGGAATGGGGGAACTGCATGATGGGCATTAAGGGCACGTGATGTGATGAGCACTGGGTGTTATATGCAACTGATGAATAACTGAACTCTACTTCAGAAACTAGTGATGTACTCTATGTTGGCTGGTTGAATTTTTTAAAAAAAGTGCCAGAGTGATTTTCTTCAGCAAAGCCAGAATGGAAACAGGGAACAAAGAGGGGAAGAAGTACAGCATATAGACACCCAGAGTTCAAGTATTTGAAATTCCAGGAGCTACTCTGATTATGAACACCTTTACATTATAGGTCAAGATGAAATCATCCAAGGAGCTTTCTCAGAAACTTTTTTTTTTATTATGTTATGTTAGTCACTATACAGTACATCATTAGGTTTTGATGTAGTGTTCCATCATTCATTGTTTGTGTATAACACCCAGTGCTCCATGCAATACGTGCCCTCTTTAATACCCATCACCGGGCTCACCCATCCCCCCACCTGCTTCCTTCTAAAACTCTCAGTTAGTTTCTCAAAGTCCATAGTCTCTCATGGCTCATCTACTTCTCCGATTCCCCTGCTTCATTTTTCCCTTCCTTCTCCTAATGTCCTCCATGCTATTTCTTGTGTTCCACAAATAAGTGAAACCTTACAATAATTGACTTTCTCTGCTTGACTTATTTCATTTAGCATAATCTCCTCTAGTCCCATCCATGTTGATGCAAAAGTTGGGTATTCATCCTTTCTGATGGCTGAGTAATATTCCATTGTATATATTTGATAAGTCTTCTTTATCCGTTCGTCTGTTGAAGGGCATCTCGGCTCTTTCCACAGTTTGGCTATTGTGGACATTGCTGCAATGAACATTGGGGTGCATATGGCCCTTCTTTTCACTACATCTGTATCTTTGGGGTAAATACCCAGGAGTGTAATTGCTGGGTCATAGGGTAGCTCTATTTTTAATTTTTTAAGGAACCTCCACACTGTTTTCCAAAGTGGCTGTACCAACTTGCATTCCCACCAACAGTGTAAGAGGGTTCCCCTTTCTCCACAACCTCTCCAACATTTGTTGTTTCTTGCCCTGTCCATTTTTGCCATTCTAACTGGTGTAAGATGGTATCTCAATGTGGTTTTGATTTGAATTTCCCTGATGGCTAATGATGATGAACATTTTTTCATGTGTCTGTTAGCCGTTTCTATGTCTTTTGAAAAATGTTTGTTCATTTCTTCTGCCCATTTTTTGACTTATTTGTTTTTTGGGTGTTGAGTTTGAGAAGTTCTTTATAGATCTTGGATATCAGCCCTTTGTCTGTAGCGTCATTTGCAAATATCTTCTCCCATTCTGTGGGTTGCCTCTTAGTTTTGTTGACTGTTTCCTTTGCTGTGCAGAAGCTTTTTATCTTGATGAAGTCCCAAAAGTTCATTTTCGCTTTTGTTTCCCTTGCCTTTGGAGATGTGTCTTGAAAGAAGTTGCTGTGGCCGATGTCAAAGAAATTACTGCCTATGTTCTCCTCTAGGATTTTGCCATCAAAATGACTTTATCCAAAGTCTATCCACAATCCTCTATCTGCCCCCTCAAATACATCTCAAATACATCTGTCAACTTATGATATTTTATTTATGTTAATTATTTGTTATCTTGTCTTCTTGCATCCATCAGATTATAAGCTCTTTGGGGCTGGGGCACTGTTTAATATTTGTGCTGGAGCCCCAAACAAATATTAGTATGTTGCCTATTTTAGCTATCAGATATAGGTGTTTTCCAAACTCTGGCACGGTATCTAGGGCATTTCACAATCTTTTACCAACCTACTTCTCTATACTCCATTGTGCCCTTATGCTGCTCAGTTCCTAAATACAGATATAATATGTGTAAGTCCAACTTTTCTACTTTCACTGAACATACCGGGGACCTTCATATTTTCCTGGACCTTTGAACAGAACTTTTTATTTGCATGGAATATTCTTTTCCCTTCTGGAAAACTCCTACTCATCTGTCAACACCCAGAGCAATGCCGCCTCTTCTATGACTTTCTTATTTAAGAAAGACTTTCTCATTATCTACCAGGTGCCATCTACTATGTGAACAGAGTTCTGTTTTTGAAAGAACTCATTGAATTGTAAAGGTAAATAAAGGTGAGTAAAGAGAAAGACTATTTCTTCCCCTTCAGTTAATGTGTCTCTTTGAGGGACATAGTGGGCATGGATCCTTTCTCTAATTCTTAGAAGGCAGATCAATCTCTCCAGCAACTAGAAAGGCTTATTTTTCAGTTTTAGAATGTAGACATTTTTTTTTTTCAAGGTCATAAGCCAAATTCTCCTTTGAAATGTAAAGACACATCTACAGAGATAATGTGGGAGCCCATCTCCAGATGTAACCATTTGACTTCCAGGAAGATTCAAGGTGTCTTTGGGGGAAATAAGAGATGTTTTGTTATTCTTTTGGAGGAAGTCAATTAACTAAACAGCCACTACAATTCTCAAGTGAACTTTGCATTTGCTTTACTCTATAAGTTGTGTGGAATTATATCCTGAATTTGCAGTTTCTTGAGGGCTACCTATATGCATGCACTGTGCTGTCCTTAATAATAAATGTTTATTTCTTTCCATATTGATGTGGATAGGTCTCTCTTTGTTGACAGTTTTTACTTTGCTAGCATAGTAGAGGCAGATACAATGACATGTGCAAAGGAGCTCAGATTTTATATTGAAACCCAAGGGAAAATATTGAAGGAGTTTAAGTGCAGCAGTGACACAGTTCTGTATGTGGAAAAGGAAGAATTAAAGATGACTAGTAGAATTTTATATATTTATTCCTCTGTTTCACTATAGAATGTAATGAGTTCCATAAGTGAACAGAAAATACAGATTTAAAAAAAAGAAAATACAGATTTTATGTCACTAAATACAGATTTTAGAAGATCTAAGCAAATTCTGTTAGAAGTCTGTCCCTGCGAGTTGTTGATGGTCCTTGGAAAAGGCTGAACACTAAGAAATTGTGTTTCTTTGAACTTGAAAGTCATGTCTGTATCTTATGGAAGGAAAGGTATGATCTGTGTGAGAAGTCTATCCAAGCTCACTGCCATATTCACAGTTGTAATACCTATACCCTATGTTGTGATCTTCCCTGCTGATTACAGTTTGTTGGTTATTTTCATCTGGTTCTTCTATTTAATTAGTCTTAGAGTGATTCACATTTTCACCTTTCCAAATGTTCTCATTTTTTATTTAAATTTAATTAGCCAACATATAGTACATCATTAGTTTCAGATGCAGTTTTCAATGATTCATGAGTTGTATTTAACACCCAGTGCTCATCACATCATGTGCCCTCTCTAATGCCTATTACCCAATTACCCCTTCCCCCCACCGACCTCCCTTTCAGCAAGCCTCCGTTTCTTTCCTATAGTTAAGAGTCTCACATGGTTTTTCTCCCTCTCTGATGACTTCCCATTCAGTTTTCCCTCCCTTCTCCTATGATCTTCTGCACTATTTCTTATAGTCCACATATGAGTGTGGTGGGAATGCAAGGTGGTACAGCCACTCTGGAAAACAGGATGCAGGTTCCTCAAGAAGTTAAAAATAGAGGTATCTTACCACCCAGCAATTGCACTACTAGGTATTTACCCCCAAAGATACAGATGTAGTGAAACAAAGGGGCACCTGCACCCCAATGTTCATAGCAGCAATGTCCACAATAGCCCAACTGTGGAAGGAGCAGAGATGCCCTTCAACAGATGAATGGATAAAGAAGATGCAGTTTATATATACAATGGAATATTACTCAGCCATCAGAAAGGGTGAATACCTACCATTTACATTGACATGGATGGAACTGGAGGGTATTATGCTAAGTGAGATAAGTCAATCAGAGAAAGACAACTATCATATGTTCTCCTTTTTTGATATTTTCTTGCTGCCTGGTCCTCAAAGTTTCATTTTAGTTTTATATTCCATTTGAGCTCTTCATTAATGTTTCAGTATCAGTTCTAGGGCCTCTCAGACTCTCTACATACGGTACAGCCATTTTTACACTTCCTAAAATGCTTAAATCTTTTGTTAAATAAACATCCAGCAGGGCCTATGATATTTGTAAATATGTTCATGCATTGTATTAAGTTCAAAATTGGCGACATATTTTTGTCATTATATATTACACAAACTTGAAACCTGATTTCAAAAGATTGAGTAAAGAAGCCTCCAGAAAAACCACACAATTTTTGTAGACAATCACTATGTGCCAATTCTCAGTATCATTATTTAAAAATTAACATGTGTATTTTGGGAAGGATCACTGAATACTTACATGTTCATTAATTGGAGGGTTTACATAGAATTCTTCTCCAGATGAACCTTGGAAAAATATATCAAAGAACTTTATAATCTAGATGTATCTCAAAAACTGCAGAGACTGGTTTGTGGCTAGGTGCCCAAATGGGAGTGGAAAGGAGCTTGAGCTAGAAAAATAGAGGCAAGATCTTAGGGAACCTTAAATTTTAAGCTAGGGAATTTATACTTTATCTTTTATTATAAGCAAAAATAAATCAACTTAAAAATAGCTCTAATTTTTACCGAATGCTTATTCTGGTGCCAGAGTAAGTTCTGTATGTTAACTGCTTTACATGCACTCTCTCATTTAATCCTCATAACTATTCCATACGTACTATAATAATCCCCACTTTACAGATGAGGAAACAGATTCAGAGAGGTTAAGCATCCTGGCTCAAGGAAACAGCTAGTCAGTGGTGGGGCAGAAATTAAAAACTGGCTCTAACTCCAAAGCCTTTCTCTAAACCGGATGGAAGTGAGAGTAGATTTATGTTTTACAAAGATCACTCTGATGGAAGTATGGGAACGGATTGCAGCAAGACAAGTATAAAGGCAGGGAGACCAGAGAGTATGCTGTTGCAGTAGTCTAGAACGTTAGGCCCTATTAAGGGGGTTGCCCCTTAAATACCAGAATTATGCAGATGAGTGACATGGTCAGAGAAGTTTATTTAGAAAATTCCTCTGGAAGCCCTTGTTAAGAATGAATTGGAGAAGGCAAGACTAAAGAATAAATTGGGAGGTTGTTGGACTGTCCAAGATGCCTATCCAGGGGTCAGGAGATTGTATCCTAAATCCTCCAGCTTCTTCCATTTGCAGCGCAAACTGCACTTCTCCCACCTCACCCCTGCCTTGACGCCGCTCCATCCAGGATCTAGGAAGTGGGCTTTTGCGCACTTTTGTAGGTCCTAGACTGAGCCCCTACAGAGGCGCCAGCGGTGGCGGCAGTCGCCGGCGGGGGTGGGGCGCATGCGCGCGGTTGCCAGGCGACGGCAGTCGGGGCGCCGCGGCTCTAACGGCGCTGGGGTTGTGTGTGTAGGCAGCGGCGCCAGAGGAGGAGGAGCACGAGGATGCAGCTGCGACCGCGGCCCCGAGAGGGAGCCGCCGCTGCTCTGTGGCCGCGGGGGCTGAGGGAGGGGAATCAGGCCTGGGGGTCGGGTCGCTGAGGGGACCGGGGGTGGCGGTCCCGCCCGAGCTCAGGCCTAGTACCCCAGGAAGGTACGGGCCGCTGGGCGAGGGCCTCCCCCCCAGTGCCTCCCCTCGCCCCTCCACGTCGATGGTGGTGAAGTTGGCGGCGCCAGGGAGCGCAAGGCACCAGGCTGCCTCCTTTGCACCCAGCTCCTCCTGGGGCGCATCTCTGGCACCGGCTCACGGACACCTGCGCCGCCGTCTCCTCTCGCCGGCTGAGCCCACCCCTGGCGGCGGGCGGGGGAGGGGCTCCCCCAGCAGGGGCTGTGTCCAGCAGGGCGACGACGGGGACCGTAGGAGAGTAGGGGTGAGTAGTGGCACCGCGCTCGCCTGGTGTTGGGGCGCCTTTCTGTCCTCCGGGGCCCCGGGAGACGACCAACGCGCTGCTTTCTCCTGCAGAAGCTTCTAACGCCTCTCCTACATCTGCTCGCGGCTCCCTGTGTCCTTCGAGGTAGTTTTCCTTCTAAAAACCACCACTCTCTTGTCTCAACCCTGGCATCTAGGAATGAGGGGCTTAAGGCCTGGCTTTGCTTCTTAGATGCCATAGATGCCGATAATTCTACGTACAATCACGCAGCCTGGCCCCTGATTCCGGGACAGACTTTCCCAATACCGTTCTTATTCCTTTTCTGTCGCTTTTGCTCTCGAACGGTTCAGTCTGACCACAGGCTTCTCAAGAGCCATTTCTCAGACTGTTGTCACTCCATGCCTCAAAGCTTGAACGGACAGATGGCCTGGCCTCTTTTCAGTTTTCTTGATACTCGTGTGCTGAGATCTTCTGAAAGTCGCGTGCCTGGCTTCTGACTCCTGACGTGTAAGAGTTAGGAAGTCAGTACTTACATTAAATAATAGTAATAAAACAAACTAGCAAACACACACTCCACTTGACTTCCAAAGTGGCATCAAACTTGAAGAGAAGTAGACAAACAGTGACTGATAACAGGGGAAACAGGTTTTATGAACTAACTACTCTTCATCCAGAATGACATTACTTCTTTTTTAGTAAATATGATGAAACCTAAAATGTCCCTAATGAAAGCGAGGGTGTATAATGATCTATCTGTTCTTCCTGGGGTATCCTGCAATTGAGAATAGTTGCTTCCAAAAACATGGCCATGAGGGACCTGAAGTGATGTTTTGGAGAGGATGATTAGATGAGGATCTAAAGTTGTAAGGTACTTTTTGAAAAGTAGCAATATTATCTTTGAGTAGTGAAGTTGTTTCTTTAAAAGCAAATGGTTGAAAAAAAATCACAGTTCCCAGTTGACCCTTTCCAAAAGTGGACTGAATTCAGATTAATTAGTAATTTTGATTGTAAGGAACTTTCAGGCACAAACAATGAAAGATGGGTTCCTTCTTTTATTTGGCTCTCTTCCCTCCCTACTAGTTTTTAAGTTATTTCATGTTTCTTTTATTAGAAAAAGAGGAAAGAAGTAAAAAAGTGCTGTATTAAAAAGGCTAAATTTAATTTTGGGTAAATGCTTTTAAGCTAAAGATTTTAAAAAAGGATATACCTGCTATTTGTGATTAGATAACTTTAGTGAATCAGTCAAGACTTGATAGTTTTGGGTAAAATGCAGCTTTCATGTTGTTTGAAGTTCTCTTGGATATAGTTTAAAGCACAGTTTAATTCTAGTATCACTGCAAAATAATTTTGGACCTCAGCAAATATTTTATGTTGTTGTTGTTGGTGGTGGTGTTCGTGGCGGTGATAGTGGTGAATTGGTAAATTGACATGCTTCTAGTTGCTAGATTCTAAAGTTAGGAATGTTTTTGTTTTGGAAAAGCTCTTGATCAATTCAAGTCTGAACTATTTGAAATAAAATGTACCATGTAGATACTCACTGTTCATCTTCATATACTTTTAGAACCAGGCAGTAATTTGGACCCCATTTAGAATTTGATTTTATTTAATATGTTTATAAAGGTGCCACATGCTCAAGAGTATTTACCTAGAGTGTCATAACCACATTATAAGATAATATTAATACAAGTACAACAAAACACTTGACCAGTGAACTCTGGAATGAATTCAATGTTTTTTTTAATTAATTGATTTTCAACAAGCTTTTATTGTCTAGCTTCACTGAGTGCCCATTACTATACTAGTGACTGTGGAGAATAGAAGGGAAACAGGCCCCAAGAATTAAATTGCTTATCCACTGGAGACATCATGGTCAACAATTAGAACATAGAGTAGTACAGAATAAGAGCTAAAATAATTATAGGGTAAAAGAAGAGCTTTGGAGCTGTTATTTGTCAGAGAAGGCTTTATAAAGTCAGATTTGATTTGATTCTTTTAGAATTATAAATTTTATTGGAAGATGGGGGAGTTTAGCATAGCATGAACTGAGGCACTTGATTTTCTAATCTTTGTGAATATTACTCTCCTGGATAAACCTAAACGGCACTGTCAGTAGTTGGCATAGTTTTTATGATAAATTATATCCTAAATCAATAAATTAATATTAAATAATTTTTCACATGTGCATACTATAGAAGCCAGACTTAAAATAATCATTCTATTTCTTGGGCAAGTGAAAATGTTCCCTAAGCAGATATAGGTAGAGTATTAAGTTCACACATTTTTATCACCTGTACGTACGTTTTCATGATCTCCTAAAACAGTTATAATCTTAAGTATTTTGTAGAGGACTGATCTAATTAGTATAACTTTAGATTATTAATATTCATTCTCCAAAGACTATTTCTTGATAAAGTAAATTAGGAAATTCTATAAGCAACATTAAGTTGGTCCATTAAATATATGATAGCTTAGTTTTTAGTACTGCTAATTAATACTACTATTTTTATTATTTTTTGAAAATAAGGGGAAGTATGCCAGAGTCCTACAAATTGATGTCTGTCAAAGTTTTAATATAATGCTATTAATGCTTGTGTTAATAATTGTCAACTAACATCAGTGTTTAAACTGAGTTATAAACCTCTGTAAAACTTACTTTATTGCTTTTCTAACAACTTTCTGCTGTGTTGAGAATTAGTTACATGACTAATATTCTTCTTGGTTTTAGTCAACCACTGTAGGTTGAAGTTTGTATATAGAAAAATAACAATAAGAAAATGTGCTATGATTGTGCCCCCAACAGAAATGCAAAGAATTTTCGAGATTAATTCACAGATATACTCTAAGGAACAATATACCCAAACTTGACATTTTTTGAGGCTTCTATACACCATCTTATACTTTTCATTTGGTATCTTTGCTGCCAACAATAGTCTTCTCTGATTATAGTTATTTCTAATAAATGTTAATTCACAGTAGCTAATAATTTTGACAAATATAATTGTTGTTTTTGGCATTCTTTACTTAGGTTGTCAGTTATTAGCTAAATAAACAAGTTATTAGTTAGAGAGCATGATAGTCCACATATACATAGTCAATGAATATTGGATCACTGGAAATTAACTAGTTAACAGATAGCAAAACATATTCAGAAAGCATTGGGTTTAGTCTCCTCTGCTAAGCAAGTATTGCATATTTCTATTCTTAGCTAATTATGCTGGTATCAATAGGGAACATCTTTGGAAAGAGAACTGGTAAATTTAAATGAAGGGAAACTGCTGAGAAAATTAAAATTACTTTGTATGTCAAGTTCTATGTAGTATGGGGATTTAAGGCAGGTAAACATCTTACATAAATTGCTAAATCTCAGTGGTGGCTGCTTGTGAAATAGGGTAAGGGATTGTCAGTTTCCCCTACTATATAATAGGAAACTCTCAATATTTTTTACCATATTACTGAGTCTGGAGGTAGAGCAGCATTATCCTGAATACCAAAGATGTATCCAAAAGTTATAATTTTCTTTAAATATGCAGTTTTAACAGTGTTATTATAGTCTAAAGTATGACAGTGGGTTGAAAATTTTCCCAGATGAGCACATCCTTAGATTTTATTATGGAAGCTTATGGGAAAAATGGCTTTTACCCAATAGTTCTTTTTGGATCACATTTCCCTAGAACATAACCTTTTCCACAAAGTGGAAAATACTAACAGCCAATTCAATGTAGGAAGAAAAGTGGAGAGCAGAATTCTTTCTTAAAGACTGGTACCTACAAACAAAATAAAACAAAACAAATTCTTCACATAAAAGTTCTAAAATAATAGTCATAAGAACTGCCTTTTATACAGTTATTGTTCTCTTAATATCATATCTTATATTATACATTGTTAACTGTCTTTGGACTGTTGACATCCAAAAGTTCCTCTGTGGTCTGATTCATTCCTATTTTCTTGATGACAAATACATCTCAGGTATTTGATGGTATGGAATACAAGCTTTTTGTAGCAGCTTTTAAAATGCAATAAATATTAACTGAAAACCTGAAGTTAAATTTTGACATGATTCATAATGAGAAAAATGGGATTTTTAAAAATTCTTGATTAAAACTATTGCGCACTAAGTATTAGTATCTCCATAACCTTTAAAAGCCCTGAATTATATAGATCATTATATTCACTTTCTGTACCTCATTTCCCCTTTTCCTAACAAATGTGGATATTGGTTTGTTCTCACTGGCACTTCTGAGCTACTTCTGTGACTCCTGAATGAATTTTACAAAATACATTTATATTTTTAAAAAGTTATTTAGGAAAGATTTTCTGTCATAGTCTAAAAAGCTGAATCCATATCAGATAAAATGCATTTGAAACTGGGTGATTTGACTGGAAGTAATAAGACAACTAATCCAAACTCTTTTAAAATACTGTGTCTAACTTAGTAGACTTAGGATCTAGTAATTCAAAAATAATTACTCTATTTTTCTTTCAAATTGAAAACCAGTTGATATGTAAGGTGTGACATAAGTTGTAAGTTTTATTCCATAGATCATACATAAGCCATACTTACTACTTATTAGTTGCTCCTTGACCTTTGCTGGGCATTTAATTGTTCTTGTTGAGTTTAATTTCTAAATGTGCACACAGGTCCTTATATTCCTTTTCTCTTCCTTTGTACTTTTCAAGGCTATCATTATTAACTGGGTTGTTTTTGGTTATTATCAATAGAATGAATTACCATGGATTGTATTTGTTTTGTTGCCAAATTAGTTCAGATACCTATGATTCCATAGAAGAAGAAAAAAAGTAGGGGTATAAGAAAAATGGGTGTTAGATTTTACATGTTTAAAATTTTTCTTAATGTGCAATAACATTAGTAGAATAGGTATAAAGTAGTTGAAGTTGTGAATTTTAGAATATTTCTTATGTACTGCAGTTTTAATGACTTCCTTGTACATGTAGTAACCAAAACTAGGTTAACAAAGTATTACCCTTAAGGATCTTGTTTTAATAAATATGTGAGAATGATATGTAGTTAGTATATCTACGAATTATATGTAAAGAAATATTTCTGAGGTATTTAAAGATGCTTGGAAGCATTTTTTTCTCTATTATCTTGTTTATACTATTAATTTGCTTAGCAAACTCTTTGTTCATAAATAATGCTAAGGTCAATTTAATCTCAGCCCCTGTCTGAATTATCTCAAATTCTGAATCAGTGGAGTCAAAATGATAGTACAACAAAATTTCCTTAATTCAGGCTCCACTAGTCAAAATTTGTTATAGCCTAGTAATTATGCTAAAAAATATATTCTGTAGAGTGCCAAACCCATGCTGGCACTACACAGGAGAAGCAGCCACAACCATAACAGAGGTTAGGAAATGTCAGAGCTTCTTTGCTGGCTATGAAAGTGTTGCCAGGTGAACTGGGGAGACCCCAGGTCCTGAGGCCATCCCAAAGATGTCGCCAAAGTTATTTGGTCTCATCAGGAGAAATAATTCAAGGACAGACACAACCCAGTGGACAATCAACATGTGTGGGAAAGTTTATTAAAACAAAAGTACACTCTCAAGATGAGAGAGCTGGCAAGAGAGGTGGAAGAGAGAGAGAGAGAGAACTGCAACCTGGGGTTTAGGTGTCTATCTTTTATTGACAGTTGTTAACAAAGGGGTGGAATATTCATTACTTAGGAGGGGATTTCTTGGAAGCAGGGATTTCAGCCTTTTCTTATTTGGTCAGGAGTGTCAGGTCTACTCTGTCGGCCATCTTGGGCCTGTTTTGTTTGATCCAGCTTCTTGTGGCTTTGTTTTGGAGTGCTGCCAGAAAAGTCCTCTGACTTTCCCCATAGCTGGCCATAGCTTCCTCTTTGCTGTCCTCCAGGCCTCCTGTTAGAACCTAACTAACTTCCTGTAACAAAAGCACTGATACTGAGTTAAAATAACTGCTAAGAGGAAAGAAGGCATGCACCACTAGGTTTTATGTATTTTAAAATGTCTTCTAAGTGCTGCATTGAGCATACAAGGATTAGATTATTAATTGAATTGGGCTGTTTACAAGAAAAGGGATTTGAACATCAGTTAGTAATGTAAGCAAAATTGGGACAACAGTTATGATGAACTGCTCTCAGATGTTTTAAAAACTGTAATAACAATATTATTTGCATGTAAATTCTGTGCACTTAAATTCTTCTTATCATTTTGTCAGCATAAGAAAGTGAAATAAGTGTGCATTGAAAGTTACACTGAGGGACACCTGGGTGGTTCAGTCCATTAAGCAGCTGCCTTTGGCTCAGGTCATGATCCCAGGATCCTGGGATTGAGTCCTGCATCGGGTTCCTTGCTTAGTGGGGAGCCTGTTTCTCCCTCTACCTGCACCTCTCCCTGCTTGTGCTCACTCTCTCTCAGACAAATAAATAAATAAAATCTTTATAAAAAAATTACACTGAGTTGTCTTTTTAAAGAAGGTTTTATTTATTTATTTGACCGAGAGTGCGAGCGCACAAGCAGGGGGAGCGGCAGGCAGAGAGGGAGAAGCATGCTCCCCACTGAGTGCGGAGCTCACCTCTGGGCTCGAACCAGGACCCTGAGATCATGACCTGGGCGGAAGGCAGATGCTTAAGTGGCTGAGCCACCCAGGCACCCCTACACTGAGTAGTCTTGGTAGTCTTGATCTGTTAATGGTGGTCCAACAACTCTGAAAGTAGTAAAATTTCAGGACCTCCTTTTCGCTAGTTTTTTTTTTTTTTTTTTTAAGATTTTAGTTATTTATTTGAGAGTGGGAGAGAGAGCATGGGGGAGAGGGGCATAGGAAGAGGGAGAAGAAGACTCCCCGCTGAGCAGGGAGCCTGATGCAGGGCTCGATCCCAGGACTCTGGGATCGTGACCTAAGCTGAAGGCAGATACTTAACTGATGGAGCCACCCAGGCACCCCTCCTTTTCTTTAGTTTTGAATTAATAATCATATAATGTATGCATGCATATTGATATAGTTTCGTTTTATTTATGTGACGATGCAAAAAGTTCTAAAAACCATTGCTGATATCATGGAATGAAATTCTTCTAACAAGAAACCAGAATAAATGTCAAATTAACCAGGACAGAGTGCAACTGCATGTAATAATAGGGTTGTTGGAGGCTTATTATTGGTGTTCTTTTGGGAGGGGAAAAAGCTAGTTCTTTGTTTAATGCCTATTACAGTAGTGATAATTCGCCTCTACTGTGTAACTCAATGTTCCTCACTGATAGATCCTAGATCTTAGGAGTAAGAGCAAAGGAAGCAATAACACAAAAGTCATTAGATCAACTAGAATAAAAATTTAGCTCTCTGGAATTCTTAACTAATCAAACTGAGCCACACTCACCTCCTTTGCCCCCTTCCCTAAACTCTCATCTCTAATCTGTTCTCTATCACTATAATTATGTTATTTCATGAATGTTGTGTTACGTTCCTCTTTATCCCTTGTAACTTTCTTCGCTCTGAAGTGTACTTTATGGGGAAGTGATTTTTTTTAAAAATCTGTTTCAGTGGTATATCTTTTTTTATCCATTTACTTTTAGTCTACACATGTTTTTATGTTTGAAGTGAATTTCTTGTAGACAACATATACTGGACCATATTGTTTTTATCCACTATGCCAATCTCTGTCTTTAAATTGGTGCATTTGGACTATTTACATATTAAAATAATTATTGATATGTTAGGGCTATGTCTTCCACTTTTTTTATTGTGGTAAATACATATAATATGAGATTTACTCTTTTAACAAAAATTTAAGTGTTAAGTAGAGTGTTATTCTACAGGAGATCTCTAGAACTTTATCCTCTTGCGTGACAAATTCTATACCCATTAAACAAGAACTCCTCATTTCTCCATCCCCCCAGCCTTTGGCAAATACCATTGTACTTTCTGCTTCTATGAGTCTTACTACTTTAGATACCTCATACAAGTGAAATTATTCAGTATTTGTCTTTTTGTGACTGGCTTATTTCACTTAATGTAATGTCCTCAAGATATATCTGTCGTAGCATGTAACAGCAGTTCCTTCTTTTTTAAGGCTGAATAATATTCAATTGCATGTATCTACCACATTTTCTTTATCTACTTATCTGTCAATGGACATTTAAGTTTTCTCCACCCCTTGTCTATTGTAAATAATATGCAATGAACATAGGAATGCAAATATTTTTTGGAGATCCTATTTTCAATACTTTTGGATAAATACCCAGAAGTGGGATTGTTGGATCATACGGTAGATCTTTTTCTTTTTCTTTAGGGATTTAATTACTCTTTTTCCCCAAGTTTTTATTTAAATTCCAGCTACTTAACATACAGTGTAATATTAGTTTCAGGTTTAGAATTCGGTGATTCAGCACTTACCTACAACACCTGGTGCTCATCACAAGCACTGTCCTTAATCACCATCACCTATTTAACCCATCCTCCCACCCACTTCCCCTCCAGTAACCCTCCGTTTGTTCTCTATATTTAAGAGTCTGTTTCCTGGTTTGCCTCTTTACCCCACTATGTTCATCTGTTCTGTTTCTTAAATTCCACATATGAGTGAAATCATATGGTATTTGTCTTTCTCTGACTTATTTTGCTTAGCATAATACTCTATAGCTCCATCCATGTCATTGCAAATAACAAGATTTCATTCTTTGTTATGGCTGAGTAACATTCCATTTTTTACACACACACACACACACACACACACACACACACACACACACTACATCTTTATCCATTCATCAGTTGATGGACATTTGGGCTCTTTCCATACTTGGCTATTGTTGATAATGCTGCTATAAAAATTGGGGTGCATGTAACCCTTCAAATCTGTATTTTTGTATCCTTTGGATAAATACCTAGTAGTGCAGTTGCTGGGTTGTATGGTAGTTCTATTTTAAACTTTTGAGGAACCTCCGTACTGTTTTCCAGAGTGGCTGCACCAGTTTGCATTCCCACCAACAGTGCAAGAGTGTTCCTCTTTCTCCATATTCTTGCCAACACCTGTTTTTTCTTCTGTTGTTAATTTTAGCCATTCTGACATGTGTGAGGTGATATCTCATTGTAGTTTTGATTTATATTTCCCTTATGATGAGAGATGTTAAACGTCTTTTCATGTATATGTTGGCCATCCGTATGTCTTTTTTGGGAAAAAAAAAATGTCTATTCATGTTCGCTGCCCATTTTTAACTGGGTTATTTATTATTTAGGATCATATGATTTTTTAGGATCATATTTATTATTTTTTTAGGATCATATTTATTATTTAGGATAATATGATAGTTTTTAAAAGAGTTTTGTGGAACTTCCATGCAATTTTCTATAGCAACTGCACCATGTTTACATTCCCACCAACATGGCACAAGGACTGTAGTTTTTTTTTTTTTTTTTAGATTTATTTATTTATTTTAGGTGTGGCAGAGGGAGAGGGAGAGGGAGAGAGAAGCAGACTCCCCACTGAGCCTGACGTGGGGCTTGATCTCCTGACCCTGAGATCATGACCTGAGCTGAAATCAAGAGTTGGACCCTTAACTGACTGAGCCACCCAGGTGCCCCAAGGGTTCTAGTTTCTAAACATTCTTTTTTTTTTTTTATTTTTTTATTGTTATGTTAATCCCCATACATTACATCATTACTTTTAGATATAGTGTTCCATGATTCATTGTTTGTGCATAACACCCAGTGCTCCATGCAGAATGTGCCCTCCTCAATACCCATCACCAGGCTAACCCATCCTCCCACCCCCCTCCCCTCTAGAACCCTCAGTTTGTTTTTCAGAGTCCATCGTCTCTCATGGTTCTTCTCTAAACATTCTTAACAATAATTTTCTGTTTTGTTTTTTAAATAATGGCCATCCTAACTGTTGTGAAGTACTATCACCTTGAGGTTTTGGTTTGCATTTCCATGATAATTAGTGATGTTAACTATCTTTTAATATACCTGTTGGCCATTTCTGTGTCTTCCTTGGAAAAATATTTATTCATCATTTCCTTGTTTTTTAAATTGTTTTATTTTTGTTTTTATTTTTACTATTGCATTGTGGGAGTTCCTTAATATTTTGGAAATTAACCCCTGATCAGAAATATAGTTTGCAAATATTTTTTCTCATTCCATAGGTTGCCTTTTCACTCTCAATTTGTATTTCTGTGAAGATGCATTTTAGTTTTATATATTCTCATTTGTTTATTTTTGCTTTTGTTGCCTGCATTTTTGGTGTCATATCAAAGGAATAATTACTAATACCAATGTTTTGAAGCTTTTTCTTTATGTTTTCTTCTAGGAGTTATATGGTTTCAGGCCTTACATTTATGTATTTAATCCACTTTGATTTGATTTTTATGGATGTATAAGCGTCCAATTTCATTCCTTTGCATGTAGATATTCATATTTCCAATGCCATTTATTGAAGAGACTGTCCTTTCCCCATTGTGTATTATTAACACTGTGTTGAGTATCAGTTGACTGTATATGCATACGTTTATTTCTGGGCTCCCTAGTCTTTTCCCTAGGACTGTATGTCCGTCTTTATGCTAGCACTATGCTCTAGCTTTGTAATATGTTTTGAAAACAGGAAGTGTGAGGGCTCCATCTTTGTTCTTTTTGCTCAACATTTTGTTGTTGTTGTTGTTATTTGGGGTACTTTCTGGTTCTGTTTGAAGTTTAGGATTTGTGTGTGTGTTTGTGTATGTGTGTGTGTGTAATCTTTAGGATTTTCTGCATATTAGATCATGTCACTTGTGAGCAGAGATGATTTATTTCACTTCTGTTTAAATTTGGATGTCTTTTAAGTTTCCTTTACTTGCCTAATTGCTCTAACTAGAAATTAAAGATGACATAAATAATTGGAAAGACATACCATGTTTATGGATTAGAATACGTAATATTGTTCAAATGTCCATACTACCAAAAGCAAGCTACAGATTCAGTGCAATCCCTAATAAAATTCCAATGGCATTTTTTACAGAAATAAAAAAAATCCTAAAATTCAGTACTATGTTGAATAGAAGTGGTGTGAGTTGGAATCCTTGCCTTGCTCCTGATCTTGGAGGAAAAGTTTTCAGTTTTTATTATTGAGTATGGTGTTAACTGTGGGTTTTTCATATATGGCCTTTATTATGCTGAGGTAATTTCTTTCCATTCTTAATTTGTTGAGTGCTATTTATCATAAATTGGTGTTAAAATGTGTCAAATGCTTTTTCTACATCTATTGAGATAATCATATAATTTTCCCCTTTGTTCTGTTAATGTGGTTGTATCATATGGATTGATTTTTATCTGTCAAACTATCTTTGAATCTGGGGCTAAATCCCACCTTTTCATGGTGTGTGATCCTTTTAAGGTACTATTGAGTTTGGTTTACTAGTACTATGTTCAGGAATTTTGACTCTGTATTCATCAGGGATATTAACCTGTAATTTTCTTTCTTCTAATAGTTTTTTTTTTTTTTTTCTGGCTAAGGAGATTAAATGAATAATCAAAAATGTTCCAACAACAACAACAACAACAACAACAAAGCTCAGAACCAGATGGTTTCATGGATGAATTCTACCAAACATTAAAGAACTAATACTAATCTTTCTCAAATTGTTCCCAAAAAATCAGAGGAGTAAACACTTCCAAACTCATTTTATGAGGCCAGCATTACCCTGATACCAAAGCCAGATACAGGTCTGCTTATTTTTCAATTCCTTATTCAGATTTTGGTAGGTTGTATGTTTCTATGAATTTATCCTTTTCTTCTAGATTATCCAGTTTGTTGGTGTGTAATTATTCATAGTAGTCTCTTATAATCTTTTATGTGACAACAGTTGTAATATCTTCTCTTGCATTTCTTTTTTTTTTTTTAAATTTGAGTCTTCTATTTTCCTTAGTTAATCTAGCTGGTGGTTTTTAAATTTTGTTTTCATTTAAAAAGAATCAACTCTTGACTTTTTTTTTCTATTTTCTATTTCATTTATTACTGCTCTGATGTTTATTTCCTTCTGCTAGATTTGGATATGGTGTGTTCCTTTTCTAGTTTCTTGAGATGTAAAATTAAGAAGGATTTGAAATCTTCCTTCTTTTTAAATGTAAGTGTATACTGCTATACAATTCTCTTAGTACTGCTTTTGCTATATCTTACATGTTTTGGTATGCTGTGTTTTAATTTTTGTCTCAAGGTATTTTCTTTTTTTTTTTAAAGATTTTATTTATTTATTTGACAGAGAGAGACACACAGTGAGAGAGGGAACACAAGCAAGGGGAGTGGGAGTGGGAGAAGCAGGCTTCCTGCAGAGCAGAGAGCCCGATGTGGGGCTCAATCCCAGGACCCTGAGATCATGACCTGAGCCGAAGGCAGACGCTAATGACTGAGCCACCCAGGCGCCCCTCTTTTCTCCTTTTTCATTCTTACAATAATCTTTATTAAATTTCATTATCAAAATAAAATTGATACATAACATTGTGTAAGTTTTAGGTGTACAACATCATGATTTGATATATTTATATGTTGCAATATTACTACCATAGAGTTAACTAACATCTCTATTATGTTACATAATTATTTTTTTTTGGTGGTGGGCACAATTAAGATCTAATCTATTAGCAACTTTTAAATTTATGATACAATGCCATTGACTGTAATCATTATGCTGTGTGTTAGCTTTGCCAGGTTTTATTTATCTACTAGTTTCCAGTTTTTACCCTTAAACAATTTGTCCCCAATCCCCCCACCCTGCCAGCCTCTGGTGACCTTATTTTACTCTTTTTCCTTGAGTTAAGCTTTTTTAGATTCCAAATATACGTGATATCATACAGTATTTGTCTTTTTGTTTAACATATCTCAGCATAATGTCCTCAAGGTTCATTCATGTCATCACAAATGGTAGGCTTTCCTTCTTTCTCATGGCTGTCTAATATTCATATATAATTTTTATCCATTCATCTGTTGACAGACACTTAGGTTGTTTCCATATCTTGGCTATTGTGAATAATATTGCAAAAGCGTAAGAGCATATATATCTTTTCAGACTCCCATTTTCATATTCTTTGGATGTACACCCAAGAGTGGAATTACTGATAATTCTATTTTTATTTTTTGGAGGAACTTCCATACTATTTTCCATAGTGTCTGAACAAATTTACATTCCCATCTATAATGTAAAAGGGTTGCTTTTACTCCACATCCTCACCAACACTTTTTATCTCTTGTCTTCTTTTTTTTAAGATTATTTATTTATTTGAGAGAGAGAGAGTGAGAGCGAGAGGAGAAGAGAGCACGGGCTGGGGGGAGGGGAAGAGGGAGAAAGAGAAGCAGACTCTCCCCTGAGCAGGGAGCTTGACACTTGGCTCAATCCCAGGACCTCGGAATCATGACCTGAGCCAAAGGCAGATGCTTAACCAACTTAACCACCCAGGTGCCCCTATTTCTTGTTTTCTTGATGGTAGCCATTCCATCAGATGTGGGGTGATGTCCTGTGTTGGTTGTGATTTGCATCTCTCTGATGATTAGTGATATTAAGCATCTTTTCATAAATCTGTAGGCCATCTAGATGTCTTTTTTTGAAAAATATCTATTTAGCTTCTCTGCCCATTTTTAAATTGAATTATTTGTTTTTCTGTTATGAGTTGTACTTTATATATTTTGGCTGTTACTCCTTGTCTGATATATGGTTTACAAATATTTCCTCCAATGCCATAGGCTGCCTTTTCATTTTTTCCATTGCTACTTTTGCTATACAGCTTTTTAGTTTGATATAGTTCCACTTTTGTATTTTTTGCTTGTGCTTTTGGTGCCCACCAAAAATCATTGCCCAGTCCAATCTTAAGGAGTTTTTTCCCCTACATTTTCTCCTAGTTTTATAGGATCAAGTCTATGTTTAAGTTTTTAAGCCATTTAATTTCTTTATTGAAGGATAATTAACATACAGTATTATATTAGTTTCAGGTACACAATATAACACTTCAGCAATTCTATGCATTTCTCAGTACTCATCATAGTAAATGTACTTAGCTCCTTTCACCTATTTCACCCATTCCCCTAGCGACCTCCCCTCTGCAAACCACCAATTTGTTCTATGTATTTAAGAGTCTGGGTTTTTTGTCTCTTTTTTTCTTTGCTTGTTTTGTTTCTTATATTTGTTTTGTTTATATATATATTTGTTTGGTTTCTTATATTCTGCATGAGTGAAATCATGTGGTATTTGTCTTTCTCTGACTGACTTATTTCACACAGCATTATACCCCCTAGGTCCATCATGTTGTTGCAAATGGCAATATCTCATTTTCTTATGGCTGAGCAATATTCCATTGCAGATGTATATCACATCTTTATCTATTCATTTATGGATGGACCTTTGGGTTGCTTCCATATCTTGGTTATTGTAAATAATGCTGCAATAAATATAGGGATGAATGTACCTTTTTCAATTAGTCTTTTTGTTTTCTTTGGGTAAATAGTCATAGTGGAATTAATTGATCATATGATAATTTTATTTATAATTTTTTGGGGGAACATCCATACTGTTTTTTCACAGTGGCTGCACCAATTTGCATTACCACCAATTGTGTATGAGGGTTTCTTTTTCTCTAATTCTTTACCAACACTTGTTATTTCTTGTGTTTTTGATTTTAAACATCCTGGCAGATGTAAGGTGGTAATCTCATTATGGTTTTGATTTGCATTTAACTGATTATTAGTGATGTTGAGCACCCTTTCCTGTGTTTATTGGCCATCTCTATGTCCTCTTTGGAAAAATGTCTACTCAGGGTTTCTGCTTATTTTTAAATTGGATTTTTTTTTCTTGGTGTTGGCTTGTATAAGTTCTTTATGTATTTTGGATATTAACCCACTATTGGATATATCATTGCAAATATCATCTTCCATTTAGTAGGTTGTCTTCTTGTTTGTTGATGATATCCTTAACTGTGCAAAAGCTTTTTATTTTGGTGTAGTCCCAAAAGTTTAATTTTGCTTTATTTTCCTTGCCAAAAGAGACATATCTATAAAAATGTTTCAATGGCCAAAGTCAAAGAGATTCCTGCCTATGTTTTCTTCTAGGATTTTTATGCTTTCAGGTCTCACATTTAGATGTTTAATAAATTTTGATTTATATTTGTATATGATATAAGAAAGAGGTCCAGTTTCATTTATTTGGGTGTAGCTGTCCCGTTTTCCTAAGACCGTTTGTTGAGTAAGACTGTCTTTTTAGCATGGCATATTCCTCCCTCCTTTCATAGATTAATTAACTGTATAAACCTAAGTTTATTTCTAGACTCTCTTATTTCTTCCATTGATCTATGTGTCTATTTTTGTGCCCCATCATACTGTTTTGATTACTACAGCTTTGTTGTATATCTTGAAATCTGGGATTGTGATACATCCAGCATTGTTCTTTTGTGTCAAGCTTTCACTGGCTATTCAGCCTCTTTTGTGGTTCTGTACCAATTGTAATATTATTTTTTGTAGTTTTATGAACAGTGCTATTGGTATTTTGATAAGGATTGCATTGAATCTGTAGATTGCTTTGGTAGTATGGCCATTTTAACAATATTAATTCTTACAATACATGAGCATGGGCTATCTTTCCATTTGTGTTTTCAATTTCTTTCATCAGTGTTTTATAGTTTTCAGAGTACAGGTCTTTCACCTATTTAGTTATGTTTATCCTTGGGTATTATTTTTTAGTGCAGTTGTAAATGGGACTATTTTCTTAATTTCTCTTTCTTCTATTTCATTATTAGTGTATGGAGATGAACTGATTTCTGGTTATTAATTTTGTATCATGCCATTTTACTGAATTCATTTATCAGTTCTAGCAGCTTTTTGGTGGAGTCTTTCAGGTTTTCTATATATAGTATCATGTCGTCTGTAAAAGGTGAATTTTATTTCTTCCTTACTGATTTGGATGCCTTTTATTTATTTTTGTCTGATTTCTGTGGCTAGGACTTACAGTACTATGTTGAATACAAGTGGTGAGAGTGGACATCCTTGTCTTGTTCCTGACCATAGAAGAAAAGCACTCAGTTTTTCTCCATTTAAGATGATATTAGCTGTGGGTTTTTCGTGTATGGTGTTAATTATGTTGAAGTGTGTTCCCTCTAAACCTGTTTTGTTGAGGGCTTCTATCATGAATGGATGTTGTAGTTTCTCAAATGCTTTTTCTGGGTCTACTGAAATGATCATATGGCTTTTATACTTTCTCTAATGAGGTAATGTATCATGTTGATTGATTTGTGAATATGGGACCACCCTTGCAACACAGGAATAAATCCCACTTGATTGTCATAAATGGTTTTTAATGTATTGTTGGATTCTCTTTGCTAGTATTTTGTTGAGGATTTTTTTTTTTTAAAGATTCTATTCATTTATTCGACAGAGAGAGACACAGCGAGAGAGGGGACACAAGCAGGGGGAGTGGGAGAGGGAGAAGCAGGCGCCCCGCTGAGCAAGGAGCCCGATGCGGGACTCGATCCCAGGACCCCGGGACCATGACCTGAGCCGAAGGCAGATGCTTAACGACTGAGCCACCCAGGCGCCCTTTGTTGAGGATTTTTGCATCTATTTTCATCAGGGATATTGGTCTGTAGTTCTCTTTTATAGTAGTGTCTTTATCTGGTTTTGGTATTAGGGTAATCCTGGCCTCAGAGAATGAATTTGTAAGTTCCTTCCTTTTCTATTTTTTTGGAATAGTTTTAGAAGCATAGGTATTAACTCTTCTTTAAATCTTTGGTAGAATTTGCCTGTGAAGCCATCTAGCCCTGGACTTTTGTTTGTTGGGATTTTTTGATTACTGACTCAATTTCTTTGCCGGTTATCAGTGTGTTCAAAATTTCTATTTCTTCCTGATTCAATTTTGGTAGTGTGTATGTTTCTAGGAATTTATCCATTTCTTCTAGATTGTCCAGTTTGTTGGCAGATAGTTTTTCACACTGTTTTCTTATAACCCTTTGCATTTCTGTGGCATTGGTTGTTAATTCCTCTCCTTTGTTTCTCATTTTATTTGAGTCATTTATCTTTTTTTCTTGATGAGTCTGGCTAAAAAATTATCCATTTTGTTTATCTTTTTAAAGAACCAGCTCCTGGTTTCATTCTTCTGTTCTTTTTCTTTGTCTCTATTTCATTTATTTCTGCTCTTACCTTTATTTCTTTCCTTCTACTGGCTTTGTGTTTCGTTTGTTCTTTTTCTAGCCCCTTTAGGTGGAAGGTTAGGTTGTTTATTGAAGGAAGGAACTTACTTTATTCTTGCTTCTTGAGGTAGGCCTGTATTGCTATAATCTTCCCTCTTAGGATAGCTTTTTCTTCATCCCAAACATTTTGGATCATTATGTTTTCATTTTCATTTGTCTTTATGTATTTTTTTTTAAAATTTCCTCTTTGTTTCTTGGTTGACTCCTTCATTGTTAATAGCATGTTATTTATACTCCCATGTATTTGTGTCTTTCCAGATTTTGTCTTGTGATTAATTTTTAGTTTCATATTGTGATTGGAAAAGATACATGATAAGATTTCAATCTTTTTTAATTTATTGAGACTTGCTTTGTGTTCTAACATGTAATCTATTCTGCAGAATATGCCATGCACGCTTGAAAGGAATGTGTATTCTGTTGTTTGGGGATAGAATGTTCTGAATTTTTCTGTTAGGTCTATCTGTCCAATGTGTCATTCAAAACTACTTTTTCCTTGTTGATTTTCTGTCTGGATGATCTATCCATTGATATAAGTGGGATGTTAAAGTCCTGTACTGATTGTGTTTCTGTCAATTTCTTCCTACATATCTGCAAATAGTTGCTTTATGTATCCAGGTGCTCCCATGTTCAGTGCATATTTATAATTGTTATATCCTCTTATTGTATTGTTCCCTTTATCATTATATAGTGTATTTTTGTGTCTCTTGTTATAGTCTTTGTGTTAAAGTATATTTTGTCCAATGTAAGTATTGTTACCCCTCTTTTCTTTTCACTGTCATTTGCATGGTAAAAGTTTTTCTTTCCCTTCACTTTCAATCTGTGTTTGTCTTTAGGTCTGAAGTGAGTCTTTTGTAGGCTGCATACACATGGTTCTTATTTTTATCTATCTTTTGATTGGAGCATTTACTTCATTTACATTTAAAGTAATTACTGATAGGTATGTTCTCATTGTCATTTTGTTGATTTCTGGTATTTTTTGTAGTTCTTTTCTGTTCCTTTTTCTTCTGTTGCACTTTTCCCTTGTGTTTGATGGCTTTCATTAGTGCCATGCTGGGATTCTTTTCTCTTTATTTTTTGTATAGCATGTGTTTTTGATTTGTGTTTACCATTATGATCATATATAATTGTTTATGCATACAGCAGTCTATATTAAGTTGATGGGTTTCAACTCATTCTAAAAGCACTAACTTTTTACTCCTTCCCCCATGTTTTATGCATATTGTGTCATACTTTACATTTTCCTTTGTGAATTCCTCGACTGATATTTATAGTTCTTTTTTTAAGAGATTTTATTTATTTGACAGAGAGAGAGAGTGAGCATAAGCAGGGGGAGCAGCGGAGGGAGAGGGAGAAACAGGCTCTCTGCTGAAGGGGGAGCTCAATGCGGGGCTCGATCTCGGGACCCTGGGATCATGACTGGAGCCAAAGGCTGATGCTTAACTGACTGAGCCACCCAGGCACCCCAAATATTTATAGTTCTAATTTATTTTACAGTTTTTGCGCTTTAACCTACATACTGCTTTTATAACTGATTTATTTACTACTTTTATTATATGTTTGCATTAACCTGTCAAATATCTTCCTTTCATAATTTTCTTTCTCCTAATTATGGCCTTTTCTTTGAACTCAAAGAATTCCCTGTAACATTTATTGTAAGGCTGGTTTAGTGGTGATGAACTTTAACTTCTGTTTGTATGGGAGAATTTTTTTTTCCTAGGCAAAGAACTTTATTAACCTTGTTTCAAACTTTATTCCCAGGCTTCTTCAGCTTAATTAGCTGCAAAGAATGAATTGTGTATAATCAAAAACTGAAAAGATCTGCAGTGTCCAAGGGGCTTGGGCTTAAAAATATTAGAGATCTAGATTTTATCAGATCCATGAACAAAATTTTAAAAAGCAGTCATAATATAAAAGAGCAGCTCCCAGTAACTTCTTCAAGTTTTTTTCTTCTTCAGAAGTTGACCCAATTCAGTTTGGTTCATTCTTGGAAGCTTCATCAAAATTCTCCACAAGATCTGGAACTTCATCATCATCATCCTCTCCAGGAGCAAGTGGTGCTTTTCCATCCACAGATTGTTTGGGCAGAGCTTCAGCCAGTCTTCTTAAACTAGTCAGACTGCCTGCACCGAGTTGGTTTAAGATACTGGGTAGCATTTCTGTCAGCTGCTTTGTCTCAGCATGGCCTGAATGGTGAAAGTGTTCCCGGCCAGCGACGCCTGAACTTTGGGGTTGTTAAAGTGGATCACTGCTCCTTGGTTTGTGACCATATTCACTTCTTCAATACCAGAGATATTCTTTACTCCTAAATTCTTTAAGGAGAACTGAAGTTTTTTATCTTCTGCTGTAGCCGTTCTATGAACCATCGGTGAGCAGTTCCTTTCCCACCAATGCGCACTTGTGCTTGCAGTTTGGCGAGTTTCTCCTGGTTTATGATAGTTTCTTTCATCTTGTTGGAGCGGAAATGGGACTGCACGGGGGAATAGGGTTGGCACTCAGGGGGTCTCAGGCGGACCAGCTGAGATTAGGTGCACACACGCGGGGACACAAGATGGCAGCTGTATAGGAGAATTTGTATCTCTCCTTTTATTCTGAATGATAACCTTTGTAGGTAGAGTATCCTTGGTTGCAAGCTTTGTTCTCTTTCAGTATGTTGATTATATCATTCCACTCCTGGTCAGCAAAAGCTCTCCTAAAAAAACTTAGCTAACAACCTTGTGGGGTATCTCTTGTATGTAACAGTTTTCTTTCATCTTTTTGTTTTTAAAATTATCTCTTTATCACTACTTTTTGTCATTTTATTATGTGTCTTTTTTTCCAGCTTTTTGTTTATTTATTTATTTATTTTTATGTTGTTAGCCAACATATAGTACATCATTAGTTTTTGATGTGGTGGTCAATGATTCATTAGTTGTGTATAATACCCAGTGCTTATTACCACACATGCCCTCCTTAATACCCATCACCCAGTTACCCTGTCCCCCAACCCCCTCCCTTCTGTAACCCTCAGTTTGTTTCCTGGAGTCCAGAGTCTCTCTCTCATGGTTTGTCTCCCTCTCTGATTTCTTCCCATTCAGTTTTCCCTCCCCCTGTGGTCCTCTGCATTATTCCTTATGGTCCACATATGAGTGACACCATGTGATAATTGTCTTTCTCTGCTTGATGTAGACCTCTTTGGGTTCATTTTGTTGGGGCTCTCTGTGCTTCTTGCAACAGTGTGTCTGTATCCTTCCTTAGATAAGGGAAATTTTCAGCTATCATTTCTTCAAATAAATTTTCTGCCCCTTTCTCTCGTTCTTCTTTTTCTGGGAGCCCTATAATGTTAATGTTATTATGCTTCATGATATTACTGAGGTCCCTTAACTTATTCTCATTCTTTATTATTTTTTTTTCCTTTTGCCATTCATCTTGGTTGCTTTCCGTTATCCTGTATCCTAGGTAGTTGATCCACTCTCACACTTCTTCTAATCTGCTATTGATTCCCTCTAGTATATTTTTTATTTCAGTAATTATGTCTTTCATCTCTGACTGGCTCTGTCTTATATTTTCTATCTTTTTCTTGAAGGTCTCACTGAGATCCTTTTATCTTTTTTCAAGTCCAGTGAGTATACTTATGACTATTACTTTGAATTTTTCTTCAGACATATTGCTTAACTCCATTTCATTTAACTCTTTTGCTATCTTTTTTTTTTTAATTTAGACTGAATTAACCAACATATACTACATCATTAAATTCAGTAATTCATCAGTTGCATATAACATCCAGTGCTCATCACCTCACGTACCCTTCTTAATGCCAATCACCCAATTACCTAATCCCCACACTTACCTCCCCTCCAGCAACCCTCAGTTTGTTGCCTATAGTTAGGAGTCTGTCATGGTTTTTCGCCCTCTCTGATGATTTCCCATTCAGTTTTCCCTCCCTTCACCTATGATCCTCTGTGGTGTTTCTTATATTCCACATATGAGTGAAACCATATGATAATTGTATTTCTCTGATTGACTTATTTCGCTCAGCATAATACCCTCCAGTTCCATCCACATCAATGTAAATTGTAAGTATTCATCCTTTTGGATGCCTGAGTAACATTCCATTTATATATATATATATCTTTATCCATTCATCTGCCGATGGACATCTCAGCTCTTTACATAGTTTGGTTATTGTGTATATTGCTGCTATGAACATTGGGGTGCAGGTGCCCCTTCAGATCACAACATTTGTGTCTTTGCGGTACATACCTAGTAGTGCATTTGCTTCTTGAGGAACCTCCATACTGTTTTCCAGAGTGGTTGTACCAGCCTGTATACCCACAGTGTAAAAGTGTTCCTCTTTCTCCACATCCTCACCAACATTTGATGTTCCCTGTCTTGTTAATTTTAGCCATTCTGACTGGTGAGAGGTGGTATCTCATTGGAGTTTTGATTTGTATTTCCCTGATGACAAGTGATGTCATTTTTTCATATACCTGTTGGCCATTTGTATGTGTTCTTTAGAAAAATTATTGTTCATGTCTTCTGCCCATGTTTTGACTGGATTTGTTGTTTTTTGAGTGTTGAGTTTGATATGTTCTTTATAGATTTTGGATATTAGACCTTTATCTGATATGTCATTTGTAAATACCTTCTCCCATTACGTAGGTTGCCTTTTAGTTTTGTTGAGTGTTTCCTGTGCTGTGCTTTACATCTTGAAGTCCAATAGTTCATTTTTGCTTTTGTTTCCCTTCCCTTTGGAGACGTGTCTAGCAAGAAGTTGCTGTGGCCGAGGTCAAAGAGGTTGCTGCCTGTGTTTTCCTCTAGGATTTTAATGGATCCTATCTCACATTTAGGTCTTTCATCCATTTTGAGTTTATCTTTGTGTATGGTGGAAGAAAATGGTCTATTTTCATTCTGCATGTGGCTGTCCAATTTTCCCAGCACCATTTGTTGAAGAGACTGTCCTTTTTCCATTGGATATTCTTTCTTGCTTTGTCAAAGATTAGTTGAGGATAGAGCTGAAGGTCCATTTCTGAGTTCTCTATTCTGTTCCATTGATCTATGTGTCTGTTTTTGTGCCAGTATAATACTGTCTTGATGATTACAGTTTTCTAAAATAACTTAAAGTCACGCATTGTGATGCCACCTGCTTTGGTTTTCTTTTTCAACATTCCTCTGGCTATTTGGGGTCATTTCTGGTTCCATACAAATTTTAGGAATATTTCTTCCAGCTCTGTGACAAATGTTGATGGTATTTTGATAGGGATTGCATTGAATGTGTAGATTGCTCTGGGTAGCATAGACATTTTTACAATATTTATTCTTCCAATCCATGATCATGGAATGCTTTTCCATCTCTTTGTTTCTTCCTCAATTTCATTCATAAGTGTTCTGTAGTTTTTGGAGTACAGATCCTTTACCTTTTTGGTTTGGTTTATTTTTAGGTATCTTATGTTTTTTGGTCCAGTTATAACTGGGATTTCTTCCTTAATTTCTCTTTCTTTCAATGTTAGTGTATAGAAATGCAACTGATTTCTGTGCATTGATTTTATATCATGCCACATCGCTGAATTGCTTTATGAGTTCTAGCAATTTTGGGGTGGAGTATTTGGATTTTCCACGTAAAATGTCATGTCTTCTGCAAAGAATGAGAAATTAATTTCTTTGCCTATTTGAATGCCTTTTATTTCTTTTTGTTGTCTGACTGCTGAGGCTAGGACTTCTAGTACTATGTTAAGGAACAGTGGGGAGATCTGGCATCCCTGTCATGTTCCTGACCTTAGGGGAAAAGCTCTCAGTTTTTCCCCATTGAGAATGATACTCGCTATGGGCTTTTCATAGATGGCTTTTATGATATTCCTATGTTGCATCTATCCCTACACTGTGGAGAGTTTTAATCAAGAAAGGATGATGTTTTTGTCAAATGTGTTTTCTCTATCAGTTGGGATCATATGGTTCTTGTCCTTTCTTTTATTAATGACATGTATAACGTTGATTGATTTGCAAATGCTGAACCACCCTTGCAGCCCAGGAATAAATCCCACTTGGTTGTGGTGAATATCCTTTTAACGTACAGTTGGGTCCTCTTGGCTAGCATCTTAGTGAGAATTTTGGCATCCATGTTCATCAGGGATATTGGTCTGGAATTCTCCTTTTTGGTGGGGTCTTTTTTTGGTTTTGGAGTTAAGGTAATGCTGGCCTCATAGAATGAGTTTGGAAGTTTTTCTTCCCTTTCCATTTTCTGAAACAGCATCAGAAGAATAGGTACTAGTACTTCTTTAAATGTTTGGTAGAATTCCCCTGGGAAGTCATCTGGCCCTGGACTCTTGTTTCTGGGAGATGTTTGATTACTGCTTCAATTTTCTTGCTTGTTATGGGTCTGTTCACGTTTTCTCTTCCTTCCTGTTTCAGTTTTGGTATTTTATAGATTTCCAGGACTGCATCCATTTCTTCCAGATTGCCCATTTTGTTGGTATATAGTTGCTCACAATATGTTCTTAAAATTGTATTTCCTTGGTGTTCGTGATCTTTCCTCTTTCACTCATTATTTTATTAATTTCGGTCCTTTCTATTTTCTTTTTGATAAGTCTGGCTGGGGGTTTATTGCTCTTATTAATTCTTGCTAAGAACCAGCTTCTACTTTCATTGATATGTTCTACTGTTCTTTTGGTTTCTATTTCATTGATTTCTGCTCTACTCTTGATTATTTGCCTTCTCCTTGGTTTAAGCTTTATTTGATGTTCTTTCTGCAGTTCTTTAGGTGTAAAATTAGCTTGTGTACTTGAGATCTTTCTAATTTTTTGATAGAGGCTTGCATTGCAATGTGCTCCACTCTTAGGAGTGCCTTTGCTGCATCCCAAAAGTTTTAAACAGTTGTGTTTTCATTTTCATTTGTTCCCATGAAGTTTTTAAATTCTTCTTTAATTTCCTGATTGATCTGTTCATTCTTTAGTAGGATGCTCTTTAAGCTCCACGTGTTTGAGTTCCTTCCAAATTTCCTCCTGTGATTGAGTTCACGTTCCAAAGCATTGTGGTCTGAAAATACACAGGGAATAATCTCAATCCTTTGCTATCAGCTGAGACCTGATTTGTGACCCAGTATGTGATCTGTTCTGGAGAATGTTCCATGTGCACTTGAGAAGAATGTGTATTCTGTTGCTTTAGGATGGAATGCTCTGTATATATCTGTGAAGTCCATGTGGTCCAGTGTGTCATTCAAAGCTCTTGTTGCCTTGTTGATCTTCTGTTTAGATGATCTGTCCATTGCTGTGAGAGGGATGTTGAAGTCCCCTACTATTATTGTATTATTATCCTCAATGTGTTTCTTTAATTTGATTATTAATTAGTTGGTATGATTGGCTGCTCCCCAATTAGGTGCATACATATTTATAATTGTTAGGTCTTCTTGTTTGAGAGACACTTTAAGTATGATATAGTGTCCCTCTCCATCCCTTAGTACAGCCTTTGGTTCAAAATCTAATTTGTCTGTCATGAAGATTGCTACCCCAGCTTTCTTTTGATGTCCCCTAGCATGATAAATGGTTATTTACTTTCAATCTAGAGGTGTCTTTAGGTCTAAAATGAGTCTCTTGTAGACCACATATGGATGGGTCTTGCTTTTTTATGCAATCTGATACCCTGTGTCTTTTACTGGAGCATTTAGCTCATTTACATTCAGAGTAACTATTGAAGATATGAATTTAGTGCTATTGTATTACCTGTAAAGTCCCTGTTTCTGTAGATTGTCTCTTTTTTTTCCTGGTCTATGTTAATCTTGGGCTCCCTCTTCACTTACAGGATTCCCTTTAATATTTCTTGCAGGGCTAGTTTAATGATCACAAATTCTTTTAATTTCTGTTTGTCCTGGAAGGTCTTTAATTCTCCTTCCATTCTGAATGATAGCCTTGCTGGATAAAGTAATCTGGGCTGAATGTTTTTCTCATTTAGTGCCCTCAATATATCATGCCAGCCCTTCCTGGCCTGCCAGGTCTCTGTGGATGGGTCTGCTACCAATCTAATGTTTCTACCACTGTAGGTTAAGGAGCTCTTGCCTCGAGCTGCTTTCAGGATTTTCTCTTTATCTCTGAAATTTGCAAGCTTCTATATTATATGTCAGGGTGTTAATCTATATTTATTGATTTTGAGGTAGGATCTCTCTACCTCCTGGACCTGAATGCCAGTTTCTTTCCCCAGTTTAGGGAAGTTCTCAGCTATGGTTTGTTCATATATACCTTCTGGCCCTCTCTCTATCTTTTTCCTCTATGGACCGCAATAATTCTAATATTGTTTCACTTTAAGGTATTAGTGATTTCACGAAGCCTCCCCTCATAGCCCATTAGTTGTTTTCCTCTCTTTTCCTTAGTTTCCCTCCTTTCCATCATTTTGTCTTCTATGTCACTGACTCTCTTCTGCCTTATTTACCCTATCTGTTAGAGCATTCATTTTAGGCTGTATCTAGGTTAAAGCATTTTTAATTTTACCCCGAGTAATCTCATTTCTGCACTACAATATTCTCTAGTGTCTTTTATGCTTTTTTTCAAACACAGTTAGCAACTTTCTAATTGTTATCCTGAATTCCAGCTCTGACGTTTCACTTATATCCATATTGATTAGATTTGTGGCAGAGAGTATTACCTCTGGTGCTTTTGTTGTGAATTCCTCCTTCTAGTCATTTTGCCCAGAGAAGAATGGATGAGCCAGTGAGAAGAAAAAAAAAAAAAATCAACCACAAGCCAAGCAAAATACACACTAGACAAATCCGAAGATACCAGAAACCAAAACAGAAAAGAAAAAGAAAAAGAAAGGGAATAAGGAGAGAATATAATCTCCCAGGTGTACAAAACAAGGTGATCCACTTGTCCTAGGTGTATTTTGGTATGTTTGCTAGAAGACACTATATGCCAAAATAGTAAAGAAAGCAAAACTTTTATATATATATATGTAACCATAAATTTGAATACAGTGAAAGGAAGCCAAAAATGAAGAATAAAATGTAAATGTAGAACTGAAATTTTAAAAAGACTTAAGGAGGGCACGTGATTTTATAAGCAGTGGGTGTTACATGCAACTAATGAATGAATGAACACTACATCAGAAACTAAAAAGAAAGGAATAAATTTAAAAAAATAAATTAAAAAAATCTTAAATACAAAGAGTTGGTAAAATAAACTAAGTGTAAAGGAAAAAAAAGGAAAATTTTAAACAGAAAGATAAAAGAATTATGAGAAGAAACTTTGAATTCTGTATACTATTTTCCCTTAATCGTGGAGATTTGTAGTTCTGTGTGCTCCGTAAACTTGGTATTTGCCTGATGTTCCAGCTGGTCTTCTGGGGGATGGGCCTGCTGCACTGATTCTCAGGTGTCTTTGCCTGGGTGGAGTTGTACCGCCCCTTACCAGGAGGCTGGGCTCAGTGTACGCTGCTTCGGGTTGTTCTATGTGGGGTTTGTTCCCTGAAGCCTTTCCATGCTGCTTTAGGTGATGAAAATAAAAATGACCACACATGGATCTCCAGCCCTGGAGCTGAAGGATCATGGCCCCTTCTCTTCAATAAACCCTCAAGGAAAAGCCGTCTTCACTTTTTTGTGTGCCAAACTCTGCAGATTCCTGTAGTGTGCACCAGTGCCAATTCTCCTGGGGGAGTGAGGAGGGTTACCGAGTTTCTGCCCTTTGCAGGGAACCCGGTTGAATAGTGGTCGACTGATCGTGCCTTGGTTTGTGTTTCATGGCAATCCTAGCTGAGAGCCCACTCCCGGGCTTGGTGACTAGCCAATTTCCCTGCTCCAATGCTTGGGAACTCTGCCAGCTCAGGCACCCCCTTTCTTTGTGTGACCTCAGGGATCCTGAGACCACACTGTCCCATTTAGGATTCTGCCCCACTTCGCGACCTGAGCACCTTTCAGACAGGGATGTCTGTCATAGGAGCAGACTTCTAAAAGTTCCTATTTTGCGCTCTGGCATTATATCACTTTTCAGTAGCTGGCTTAGAGAGAGTCCTTTTCCCCCCACACCATTTGTCTTCCCATATATCCCCTCAGATTCACTTCTCTGCATCTCTTACCTTGTAAAATTGGTTGCTTTTCCACTTGTAAAATTCCAGCAATTCTTTTCTTATATCTTAGGTTGAATTCATAGGTGTTCAAAATGATTTGATACTTACCTAGCTAAATTCAAGGGACCTGATGAATTGAGGTCCCCTACTCTTCCACCATCTTGCCTCCCTCCACTATGGTTTTGTTCTGTTCTTTCATTTGGGATGTATTCCTCTGCATCCTCATTTTGTTTAACTCTTTATTTCTATGTATTAGGAAAGTCAGCCACATTTCCTGATATTGGAATTAGTGGCCTTATGAAAAAAGGTTGCCTTGTGCCTTGCCATACCATGTCCCTGTTCACCAGAACCAGTTGCTCCAGGTATGTTTCCTTTGTGGGATAATGTGCCTTATTGTTGTAGCTGAGCTGTGTTTGCCTTCAGTCCAGTCAGTTGCAATCGTACATTTTGTCTGTTTTGGGTATACCAGGCAGGGTTTTTACCTTATGTTGTTAAGGGGCCTGCTTGGGGCCCCCTTGGCTTGTAGTTGTGTGGTGTCAGCAGTCAGACCACATGCCTACCCTCTGTCTGTCTTCCTGGGCTACAGTAGCACTACCTCGCAGGGTATTCTCCCTGCTGTGTCCCCAGAGGCTTTCCTTGGGTGAGGGGCTGGCAGTCAATTCCTGTGCCTGCCCTCAGTGCATCTGCTGGAGCTGCAGTCACACTGAATTTCAGGGCTCTCTTCCTGTGTTGTACCTGATATATTTTTGTTGGTGAGCAGTGCTAACAGTCAGACTAGATTACCATCCGCAGTTTATTTCTTAGAGCTGCAGTATCGTTGATTGGCAGGGCACTCTTTCTATACTGCCAGCTATAAGGTTCAGCTGCTGGGACTTTGGGTGTCATGGTAGCCAGTGGCAGGAGTCTCTTTGGAGGAATGTCTGCTGAGTGGGGTGGTTTGGATGGGGAGGGATCCACAGAAGTACATGGGTGCAGGGCATTCAGTATTAGCAAGACAGGTGGAGAGTGCTGGTTTCCTAAAATGTCCTTTTATCTAATTGTTGGAGGGAGGGGGAGTAATGGAGCCTGAGAGCTCTTTTGTTCTTGCCAAAGTCTTTCCAGCATGTGTTCTGAAATTAGTAAATAAATCTTGACATATATCCCAGGCACTTTTTAAACTGCTGCTTCTATGTTGTATCTAGCATGGTTGTTTGTTATGCTGTTTCTTTAAGGGCAGGGACCCAGTTTCCAATCACCCTATGGCTCTCTTGGAGCTAAGCCCACTGATTTTTAAAGTGCCCAGAGTTAATTTTCCCTGATTGTAAAAATGCACAAAGTTATATCCCACTCATTTCCAAAGCCAAATGTTATGGGGACTCATCCTCTTAGTGCAGATCCCCCATGGTTGGATGCCTGGTGAGGTCTGATCCTCTCGCTTCTCCATGCTTGTGGTATCCCTCCCCTTTGTGGTTAGTCTTGCTGCAGGTTTGGTTCCCAACCTCATCTCTGTCCCTCTTACCCTTTTTGATGTAGCCTCCTCTCTACGATTAACTGTGGAATGTCTCTTCTGCCAGTCTTTGGGTTGTTTTCTGAGTTAGTTGCACTGATGTGCCTATTATCTTGGTGTGTTCATGGGATGAGGTGAGGATCCTGTTACTTCACCATCTTCCCAGTCTCTCCCTTGACTGATTTTTGTAGATATAATTGATTTTCTCCTTTTGATTTTTATCCTCCAATCTGACTTTATAAGTGATTAATTTACTCAGTTTACTGTATGTTAGCTTTTACCTTGAAAATTTTTCCTTTCCTAATTTTCTTTTAGATATGGTCTTTCTTTCCACTCAAAGAATTCTCTTTAACATTTCTTGTAAGGCTGGTTTTAATAGTGATCAACTTCTTTACCTTGTGTTTGGGAAACTCTTTATCTCTTCTTCTGTTTTGAATGATAACCTTGCTGGGTAGAGTTCTCGGTTGCAGTTTTGTTTTTTTTTGTTTTTTTTTTGTTTTTTGTTTTTTGTTTCTTTTTTCCTTTCAATACTTTGGGTTATATCATGCCTCTCCATTTTGGCCCACTAAGTTTCTCCTGAAAAATCAGCTGATAGCCTTATGGGGTTTCTTTTGTATGTAACTGTTTTCTTTTGTCTTGCTGCTTTTTAAATTTCTCTCCCCAGTGCCAAGGATGCCTGATGTTTGATCTGATCCTCTTATTTCTCTGTGCTTATGATGTTCCTCCAGTTTGTGGTTAGTCTCCATGGGGGTTTGGTTCCCAACCTCATCTCTGTCCCTCCTCTCCTTTTTGATGTGGCCTCTTCTCAACAATTAACTGTGGAAAGTCTGTTCTGCCAGTCTTCAGGTTGTTTTCAGAGTTAGTCGCATAGATGTTATTTTGGTGTGTCTGTGGGTCAAGGTAAGCACAGGATTCTCCTATTCCACCATTTCCCCTGAACTTACTTCTCTTTCTCTCTCTTTCTTTCTATCTTTGATGCATCTACCCAAAGGTTTATTAATTTATCTTTTCCAAGGACAAGTTGTTAGTTTTTATTGATTTTTCTATTGTTTTTTTCTTCTGTGTCATTTGTTTCCACTTTGATCTTTATTATTCCCTTCCTTATACTAACTGTGGGATGTGTTTATTGTGTTTATTCTTCTGTTTCTAGTACCTTTTGGTGTAAGGTTAGATTGTTTATTTGAGATTTCACTTTTTTCTAGAGGTAGGCCTATATTGCTATGAACTTCCCTCTTAGAATTGCTTTTTCTGTACCCCATAGATTTTGGAATGCATTTCCATTTTTATTTGTCTCAAGGTATTTTTTAAATTTTTTCTCTGATTTCTGTGATGACACATTGGTTGTTTAATATCATGTTGTTTAGTCTCCACATGTTTGTGTTTTTTCATTTATCTTCTTGTAGTTGATACCTAGTTTCATATTATTGCAGTATAGAAAGATACTTGATATGATTTCAATCTTTTAACATTTATTGACTTGTTTTGGAATCTGACAGGTGATCTGTTCCAGTTAATGTTCCATTTGCACTTGAGAAGAAAGTGAATTTTGTTGTTTTTGGATGGAGTGTTCTATATATAAATATTAAGTCAATGTGGTCTACTGTGTCATTTAAGGCTAACATTTCCTTGTTGATTTTCTGTTGGAATGATCTAACCAGTTATGTAAGTGGGGTATAAAGGTCTCCCACTATGATTGTGTAGCTCTTCATTTCTCCCTTTATGTCTCTTAATACATGCTTTATTTTAGTGATTATATGTTAGAGGTATAAGCATTTATAAATGTTATGTCCTTTTGTTGGATTGAACCCTTTATTATTATATATTGCTCTTTGTGTTTTGTTACAGTCTGTGTTTTAAAGGTTTTTCTTTCTGAAAAAAAATATTGCTACCTCAGCTTTCTTTTTATTTCCCTTTGCATGGGATATCTTTTTTTCATCCCTTCTCTTTCAGTCTGTGTGCAGTTTTAGGTCTGAAGTAAGTCTGTTGTAGGCAGCATATAGAAGGGTCTTTCTTTTTTAATCCACCCTATGACTTTTGATAGAGGAATTTATTACATTTATATTTAAAGTAATTATTAATACATATGTACTTAATGCCATTTTGTTAATTGTTTTCTGGTTGTTTCTGTAGTTCTTTTCCTTTCCTTTCTTCTTTTCCTGTTCTTTTCCCTTGTGGGTTACTGACTTTCTGTAGTGTTATAGTAGGATTCCTTTCACTTTTTGTGTGTATTTATTTGTTACAGGTTTTTGATTTGTGGGTACTATGAGCTTCATATATAGCAACCTATATATGTAGCAATCTGTTTTAAGTTGATAGTCACTTAAGTTTGAAAGCATTCTAAAAGCACTATATTTGTGCTCCCTCCTCACATTTCATGTTTTTGACGTCATATTTTGCATCTTTTTATTTTATTTTATTTTTTTAATTTTTTATTTATTTTTTGACAGAGAGAGACAGCGAGAGGGAACACAAGCAAGGGGGTGGGAGAGGGAGAAGCAGTCTTCCTGTGGAGCAGAGAGCCCGATGTGGGGCTTGATCCCAGGACCCTGAGATCATGACCTGAGCTGAAGGCAGACGCTTAACGACTGAGCCACCCAGGTGCCCTCTTTTTATTTTGTGTATCCTTTTTTTTTTTTTTTTAAAGATTTTATTTATTTGACAGAGAGAGAGACGGGAAGAGAGGGAACAAAAGCAGGGGGAGTGGGAGAGGGAGAAGCAGGCTTCCCGCAGAGCAGGGAGCCTGATGTGGGGCTCGATCCCAGGACCCTGGGATCATGACCTGAGCTGAAGGCAGACACTTAACTGACTGAGCCACCCAGGCGCCCCTTGTGTATCCTTTTTAAAAAGATTTCATTTACTCATTTGAGAGACAGAGAGAGTGCACACAAGCAGTGGGGAGGGGCAGAGGGAGAGGGAGAAGCAAACTCCCTGCTGAGCAGGGAACCTGATGTGGGTCTTGATCCCAGGACACTGGGATCATGACGTGAGCCAAAGGCAGACACTCAACCTACTGAGCCACCCAGGCGCCCTATTTTGTGTATCCTTTAACTAATTATTGTGGTTACAGTTGGTTTTAGTACTTTAGTTTTTTTAACTTTCATAGTAGCTTTATAAGTGGTTAATGAAGTACTTTTATTATAATAAAATAATAATTGCCTTTACAATTGAGACTTTTCTTTCATATATTATCTTATTTAATTATGGTCTCCCTTTCCACTTAAAGAAGTCCCTTTAACATTTATTGTAAGATTGGTATCCTGGTAATGGACTCCTTTAGCTTTTGCTTGACTGGGAAGATATATCTCTCCAATTCTGAATGATAACCTTGCCAGCTAGATTATTCTTGGTTGTAAGTATTTTCTTTCTTTCAACACTTTGAATATATCCTGCCACTCTCTTCTGGGCTGCAAAGTTTCTGCCGAAATGTTACCTGATAGTGTTATGATGATTCCTTCATACATAACTAGCTGTTTTTTTTTTTGCTGTTGCCTTTTCACTTTTATTATTTTATTTTATTTTGTTTATTTTTATTAATTTTTTAATTTACATTTTAGGTAGTTAACATACAGTACAAAATCAGTTTCTGGAATAGAATTCAGTGATTCATCATTTGTGTACATCCAGTATTAATCACAAGTGCCTTCCTTAATACCCATCACCTATCTAGCTTATCCCCCACTCTCCTCCCTCCATCAACCATCAGGTTGTTCTCTATAGTTAAGAGTCTCCTATGGCTTGTTTCTTTCTCTCTGTCTTTTTCTTTTCCCCCTTCCCTTATGTTCATCTGTTTTCTTTCTTAAATTCCATATATCACTGAAATCATATGGTATTTATCTTTCACTGACTGGCTTGTTTCACTTAGCATTATACACTCTAGCTCCACCCATGTCATTGGAAATAGCAAGATTTCATTTTTTTTTTTATGCTGAGTAATACTCCATTGTATATATATTCCACATCTTCTTTATACAATCATCAGCCAATGGACATTTGGGCTCTCTCCATAATTTGGCTATTGTTGATAATGCTGCTATAAACATTGGGGTGCATGTGCCCCTTCGAATCTGTATTTATGTATCCTTTGGGTAAATATTTAGTAGTGCAGTTGCTGGATTGTAGGGTAGTTCTATTTTTAACATTTTGAGGAACCTCCATACCGTTCTCCAGAGTGACTGCACCAGTTTACATTCCCATCAACAGGGCAAGAGTGTTCCCCTTTGTCTACATCTTCACCAACACCCATTCTTTCTTGTGTTGTTAATTTTAGGCATGCTGACAGGTGTGAACTGGTATCTCATTGTGGTTTTGATTTGTATTTCTCTGATGATGAGTGATGCTTAGCATCTTTTCATGTGTCTGTTAGCCATCTGGATGTCTTTAGAAAAGTGTCTATTCATGTCTTCTGCCCATTTCTTACTGGGTTATTTGTTTTCTCTTGCTTCTTTTAAGATTCTCTATGTTTGACTGTTAAAGATTTTTAACACTTCAATTATAATGTGTCCTGATGTAGATCTTTTCGGGTTCATCTTGTTTGGTGCTTTTTGTGCTTTCTGGACCTGGATGTCTGTTTCCTTCTGTAGTTTAGGAAAGTTTTTAGCCATTATTTATTTACATAAATTTTCTGTACTTTATCTCTCTCTTTTCCTTCTGCAACCTTTATAATGTGAATGTTAATATGCTTGATACTGTCCCTGAGGTTTCCTAAACTAACCTCTTTTCCTTTTTAAATATTTTATTTATTAGAGAGAGAGAGCATGAGAGAAAGAGAGCACAAGCGGGGGGGGGAGGGGCAAAGGGAGAGGGAGAAACAGACTCCCCACTGAGCAGGGAGCCTGATGTGGGACTTGATCCCAGGACTCTGGGATCATGACCTGAGCCAAAGGCAGACGCTTAACTGACTGAGCCACCCAGGTGCCCTTTTTTCTTTGTTCTTTTGTTGTTCAGATTGGATGATTTCCACTACCTTGTGTTTCTTTTCACTGATTCATTCTTTTGTATCATCGAATCTGCTTTTGATTCCCTCTAGTGTATTTTTCATTTCACTTATTGCGTTCTTCTCCTTATTGGTACTTTGTTATATTTTGTCTTTTTTTTGAAGTTCTCACTGTGTTCACTCATCTCCTGAGTTTGCTGTTAATCTTTGTGACTAGTACTTTGAATTCCTTGTCAGGTAGGTTACTTATTTCTGATTCATTAAGGTCCTTTCTGAGGTTTTGTTTTTTCATTTGGAATGTATTTCTCTGTATCCTTAATTTTTCCCTCTCTGTTTCTATGTGTTAGGCCAATCATCTACCTCTCCCAGTTTTGAAAGAGTGGCCTTGTGTAGGAATTGTCCCATGGTGCCCATAAATGTAATGCACTCTGTTCACCAGAGCCAGGTGCTTAAGTGGCATCTCCTGTTGAGCTTTGTTTGCCTACTTGTTATGCAAAAACTGTTGTGGTATGGTGGTGGACAGGGCTCTTCCCCACCTGCCCATATGGCTTGGGATCCATGGCTGTGGCTGCAAATGCATAGGTGTGTGGGGTTCTGCCTCTAGCCTGACTAGCTTGGGCTGTGATAGTGGGCAAAGCTATCCCTTGGTACAGCTTGCTGGCAGCCTCTGGGGCTACATGAGTTGTGGGGTTAGCCCCCAAGCCCCAGCTTGTTCGGGTGTTATGGTTGCTGCTGTGGCTCTGATATTGGGCAGGGCTCCACCTCTCCAGCTGTCTGGAACAATGCAAGTCCTCCAGTGGTTGTGGGTGGGATCTTACCCTATACGATCTGGCTATATTGCCATTCCTGCAGCTATGACCATGGTGGTGCATGGGGCTCTCAGCATGTATGCTTAGAAATGTTAACAGGTTACAGTGAGAGTCCCAAGATGTTGTTCACTAGCATTGGCATTAACAAGATAGAATGTAATCACACAAATTGTGCCCAACTGTTTCTCATTCCCCAGAGAGTGTCTCAGCAGTTTTTTGCCTGTTCAGCATACACTTCAGGACTAGTAAGTGGTATCCTTCACTTGTGTTGTAGGAGCTTTCCCAAATGGTGTTTTATTTCTGGGTCACAAGGTGAATGAGACTGCATGTGAGCCCTTTAAGAGCAGGTTCTCCTTTAAAAAGCTTTTGCACAGCAAAGGAAACAATCAACAAAACTAAAAGACAACTTACAGAATGTGAGAAGGTAAATTTGCAAATGACATATCAGATAAAAGGGTAGTATCCAAAATCTATAAAGAACTTACCAAACTCAACACCCCCCCAAAAATAATAATAATCCAGTCAATAAATGGGCAGAAGGCATGAACAGACATTTCTCCAAAGAAGACATTCAAATGGCTAACAGACACATGAAAAAATGCTCTACATCACTTGGCATCAGGGAAATACAAATCATAACCCCAATGGGATATCACCTCACACCAGGCAGAATGGCTAAAATTAACAACTCAGGAAACAACTGATGATGGTGAGGGTGCAGATAAAGGGGATCCCTCTTACACTGTTGGTGGGAATAGAAACTGGTACAGCCACTCTGGAAAAGAGTATGCAGGTTCCTCCAAAAGTTAAAAATTGAACTACCCTATGACCCAGCAATTGCACTGCTAGCTATTTATCCAAAGGACACAAAGATAGTGATTTGAAAGGGCACATGCACCCCAGTGTTTATAACAGCAATGTCCACAATTGCCAAAATATGGAAAGAGCCCAGATGTCCATTGACAAATGGAGATATATATATATATAAATATACAATGGAATATTACTCAGCCACCAAAAGGAATGAAACCTTGCCATTTGCAACAATGTGGATGGAACTAGAGTGTATTATGCTAAGTGAAATAAGAGAAAGAGAAGTACCATTTGATTTCACATATATGTGGAATTTAAGAAACAAAACAGGTGAACAAAGGGGAAAGGAAGTAAAACTAAAATAAGATAAAAACAGATAGGGGGGCAAACCATAAGAGACTCAACTGTAGGGAACCAACTCAGGATTGCTGGAGGGGAAGTGGGTGGGGTGATGAGATAATTGGGTAATGGGTATTAAGGAGGTCAGATAATGTAATGAGCACTGGATGTTATATGAAACTTGTGAATCAATAAATTCTACCCCTGAAGCTAATAATACACTATGTTTACTAAATTTTTAAATTTTCCAACTGCAAAACCCACTGAAGAAGCAGAATTTGAATGCAAGTCTATATAGTTCGAAAACCATTATCTTTTCCACTATACCAGTGTTCCTCAGAGTATTGTCCAATTCCTTGAGGAGTCCATGAGACCCTTCTATGGGGTCCATGAGGTCAAAATTATTTTCAAAATAATGCTATGATGTTATTTTGCTTTTTTCTTAGTATGTTGATGTTCCCACTGATGGGCTAAAAGCAATGACATTTTAGCACAAGTAAATCAAGGAAGTGGTACCAAATTGTACTAGTGGCTACTGTATTCTTTACCACAACACACCACAAGAAAAATCACTTTCACTTAAGAATTCCTTTGGTGAGGCACACCTGGATGACTTAGTTCGTTGAGCATCTGATTCTTGGTTTTGGCTCAGATCATGATTTCAGGGTGGTGAGGTTGAGCCCTGTGTTGGGCTCTGTGCTCAGTGCAAGTCTGCTTGAGTTTCTCTGTCCCTCTCCCTCTGCTCTCCCCCCAAACACACACTCTTTCTCTCAAAAGAAATGAATATCTTTGATGAAAAATAATAAAAAAATAACTTTTTAGAATCTTGACCCTGAGTACATATCATTTAATACTCTTTTTTGACCAAAAAAAGCACATTTGCTGCATAAAGAAGTTTTAGGGTTGCCTTTAGGAAAAGCACTTGTATGGTTGAGCTTTGAGTCAAACTAGCAGTTTTTCTCATGGGATACCATTTTTGCCTGTAAAACATCTATGGCTATTCCAACTTAGACATTTTGTAGACATTTTCTCAATAATTGATGAAATGAATCTGTTATTTTAAGGCAAACAACTGGGAGTATTTATTACAAATGATAAAATTTGGACTTTCAAGTGAAACTTAGAATTTTGGAAAAATTGTCTTTCACCATAAGCTTGACAGCTTTACAATATTTGAAGACTTTCTGATTAGATCACTGGTAACATTAAATGAAGTGATTTTAAAAATGCATAATGATGTGGTCAACATTTAGAAGATCTGCATAACTCAGTGATTCAATATCAAAGACTAAAATTTGATGTTAGAAAATCATGCATAGGTAAAAACAGAAAAATTTCTAAGTTCAAGATAGGCACTTCTAGTTTCTGGTCTGTTGTCTAAGGAGTTTGAAGCCATCACTCCACATCCTAACAACAAGTAAAAACTTGAACAAAGTGAAAATCCACAAACTTTCCTAGATTCATCAGAAAACTGAGGTCATAGGGCAAATTGCTACCTCCCCAATTGGAGAGACAGTGAGACAGATACAGATATCATAGCACACCAAAGCAGAGACCCTCAAGCTGAAGCTTCTGTGTGTATCAGTACTAGAATAGGGAAACTAAACTGTAATTGACAAATAGCTGGGGTCTCAGTATGAACAAGTATGAGAGTTAAAAACTCCAGGGAGACCCAGTCTTAAGGAGATAAGTGGATATACCCACACTTTTATGAGCTTCAGCTCTAGGAGTTCTACCAGGTTCACACAGTGAAGATTGCAGAAAAATCCCCTCATGCTTATAGTAGTGGGATGGGAAAAGCAGCCATTTAAAATATGCCAGAACATTCTGTTCTTCTTAACCTATTCTCAAGAGAAACTAATTTACTAAAGCCTAATGTATTGGGGTTTTATCAGAGCCCAAGTTATCTGAGGGAAGAGAAATGCCCAACTTTAGCTCCCTCTTACCATCCTGCCCAAGTTAATAGGAGGATAAAACCGAGATGCATTGTTAAGTTTATGGTCCAGGGACACAGGCTCACTAAAAGACTGAGACCAAATCATAGAACTATAGAACACTTATCTCCCCCCCCCATATTTATACTACATTACTAAATGCCTACTTACCACAGTTCCTTTTGTCCAGTAAATCATGTCCAGCTTTCAACAAAAAATGATGAGGCATACTAAAGGCAAAAAACCCACACCATTTGAAGAGACTAAGCAAGCATCAGAACCAGAGTCAGATGTGGCAGGAATGCTGGAATTATTAGAGCAACAATTTAAAATAATTATTATAATTAATATGCTAAATGATCCAATAGTAAAAGTGGGTGACATACAAGAATAGATGGGTGACATAAGCAGAGAGAAGGAAATTCTAAAAAGAATAAAAAAGAAGTGCTTGAGATAAAAACCACTGTACCAGAAATGAGTGCCTTTGATGGGCCTATTAGTAGACTACATACAACTGAGCGATTAATCTCTGAACTTGGGGATATGTCGATAGAAACTTCCAAAACTGAAAAAGCAAAGAAAAAAACCACAATATTTAGAAACTATTGGACAATTACAAAAGTGTACCATATAGAAAAAAACCCACAATATTTAGAAACTATTGGACAATTACAAAAGTGTATCATATACATAATGGTAATACCAGAAGTAGAAGAAAGAAAATAACAGAACTATTTAAAGCAATAATAACTGAGAATTTCCCCCAAATTAATGTTAGATACCAAACCACAGATACAGGAATCTCAGAGAACATCAAGCAGGTTTCATGACAAGTTATATTAAATTAAATTTTAAGACCCACTACGCTTAGGCATATCATACTTAAACTGCAGAAAATCAAAAATAAAGACAATCCAGAAGACAGGAACAAAGATAAGAATTCCAGTCAGAAGCTATGCAAGCAAGAAGAGAGTGGATTAAAATACTTAAAGTGTTGAGAAGAGAAAAACCCACCAACCTAGAATTCTGTGCCCTATAAAATTATTCTTTAAAAGCAATATTTTCTCAGATAGAAGTTGAGGGACTTTGTTGTCATTATCTCTGCCTTGTAAGATAGGTTGAAAGTTCTTCAGAGAGAAGGAAAATGATATAGATCAGAAACTCGGATCTACGTAAAGATAATGAGAGCTTTGGAGAAGGAACAAATGAAGTTAAAATAAAATCTTTTCTTCTTCTTTTTTTATTTTTTTTTAAGATTTTATTTATTTGAGAGACAGAGCATGAGAAGGGGTAGGGCCAGAGGGAGAAGCAGACTCCTTGCTGAGCAGGGAGCCTGATGCAGGACTCAATCCCAGGACTCCAGGATCATGACCTGAGCCGAAGGCAGTCACTTAACCAACTGAGCCACCCAGGCGCCCCAAAATCTTTTATTTTTCTTATATTCAATTGATCTAACAGATAATTGTTCAAAATAACAATATCAGATATATTCAATGATTATAGCGATTATAGTTTATGATTAAGCAAAATGAATGACAGCAATGATATGAGGGATGAAAGGGAAGAATTAGGGATACTTTGTTATTATAAGGTACTTGTACTACCTTTGATGCCATATAATGTTATTTGAAGAGGACTTGGATAAATTATAAACATACATTGCAAACTCTAGGACAACCACTAATGTTAAGAAAAAGAAGTGTAATTTATGTGCTAAGAAAGGATAGAAAATAGAATCATGTGAAGACAAATATAGGTTAAATGTAAAGGAAAGGATAAAGATATGCTATGTTAACACTAATCAAAAAAAAGCTAGAGTAGCTGTATTAATTTCAGACAGAGCAGACTTCAGATTAAGGAAAATTATCAGAGATAAAGAGGATAATGATAAAGGGATCAGTTCTTTAAGAAGGCATAAGAATCCTTATTGTGTATGTGCATAACAACAGAGCTTCAATATACATGAGGCAAAGTGCAATAATCAGTTGTATGTGTTTTCCAGGTCTAAAGAAAGAACGAGGCACATATGATCTAATTCAACTCTTGGAGGACATCAAAAAGGAATTTTCAAGTTACTATTTTTTTTTTACAACCTAGCCATTCAAATTGTCCTACAATTATTTAAGCCTTCCTAAAAAAAAAAAAAAAAAAAAAAATTAACCTTCCAAAAAGAGAGGTAGTTCATGTAGTTAATATTTCACATTGCAATCAACCTTTAAGAAACTATCATTTGTTGAATTTTGGCATAAATCAAAGGATACCCAGAGTTATCTGAAAGGGATAATAAAATGCTACACCTTTTTCCAATTATGTATCCATGAAACCGGAATTTTCTTCATAAACTTCAACCCAAATAACATTTTGCAGCAGATCTAAATGCAGAAACAGACATGAGAATTTAACTGCTTTCCATTAGCCATACAATAGAGATTTGCAAGTTTAAAATAGTGCTACTTTTCTCATTATTTCCTTTGTTTTATAAAAGAATTATTTTTAAAAAGTAGTTTTTATAAAAAATTTATATTAGCATGTAATGGGATTATTATTTTAAATATGTTAAAATATTAAAATTAAGTCCATATTAGGATTAATTAGGTTAATATTAAAAGAATCCACATAAACAGAAGTTTTGAGGTCCTCTAAACTTTTCAAGAATGTAAAGGTTTCCTGAGACCAAAAATACTGAGAACCATTGTACAATACCGTGTTGCTTTATACATTTTCCTAGCCATCCAACCAAGATTTGGTAAGCATCCCTTCTTTGTCCATAAATTGTTAAAATTTTTGAAGTGAAAAAAAAAAGAATGGAGCCCTTACTGATGTGTTATGAGATAGTCTTCTCAAATTGTTATCAATGTATTAATCCCATTTTTATTTGAATTTTATCAGTTACAAATCCACCTAACTGCTGTAACTTTGGGGTCTCATGGGAAATTTGTCAAATAATTAAATGAACAAGATACACTGTATCTCTGGCATTCATTTTATCTTCCAGGCTAATAACCCAACCAATAGAGTTTAACTTGGCAATAGTAGATATATTGGATTCATGCTAGCTACTATTAAGCACCAATTTCTTTTTTAAGTTATTCATAAGCCATCTATTTAGTAATTCATTCTAGAATTATGCTGGGACTTCATATTACTTTCACCATTCTAGTTTATATACTTTTTGGTTTCTATCTTTCTTCCTTATTTTATTTCACTTTATCTTTTTTATTTTATCTTATTTTAATTTTATTATTTATTTATTTTTATTATATTTTTCATTTTATATGTTAGTCACCATACAGTACATCATTAGTTTTTGATGTAGTGTTCCATGATTCATTGTTTGCGTATATCACCCAGTGCTCCATGCAATACATGCCCTCCTTAATACCCATCACTGGGCTAAGACATCTCCCAACCCCCTCCCATCTAAAGCCCTCAGTTTGTTTCTCAAAGTCCATAGTCTCTCATGGTTCGTCTCCCCCTCTGATCCCTCCCCTTCATTTTTCCCTTCTTCTCCTAATGTCCTCCATGCTATTCCTTATGTTCCACAAATAAGTGAAACCATATGATAATTGACTTTCTTTGCTTCACTTATTTCACTTAGCATAATCTCCTCCAGGCCCATCCATGTTGATGCAAAAGTTGGGTATTCATCCTTTCTGATGGCTGAATAATATTCCATTGTATATATGGACCACATCCTCTTTATCCATTTGTCTGTTGAAGGGCATCTCGGCTCTTTCCACAGTTTGGCTGTTGCAGACATTGCTGCTATGAACACTGGGGTGCATATGGCCATTCTTTTCACTACATCTGTGTTTTTGGGGTAAATTCCCAGTATTGCAAGTGCTGGGTCATAGGGTAGCTCTATTTTTAATTTTTTGAGGAACCTCCACACTGTTTTCCAAAGTGGCTGTACCAACTTGCATTCCCACCAACAGTGTAAGAGGGTTCCCCTTTCTCCACAACCTCTCCAACATTTGTTGTTTCTTGCCTTGTCAATTTTTTGCCATTCTAACTGGTGTAAGGTGGTATCTCAATGTGGTTTTGATTTGAATTTCCCTGATGGCTAATGATGATGAACGTTTTTTCATGTGTCTGTTAGCCGTTTCTATGTCTTCTTTTGAAAAAATGTTTGTTCATTTCTTCTGCCCATTTTTTGACTTATTTGTTTTTTGGGTGTTGAGTTTGAGAAGTTCTTTATAGATCTTGGATATCGGTCCTTTTTAGTGTCATTTGCAAAAATCTTCTCCCATTCCGTGGGTTGCCTCTTTGTTTTGTTGAGTGTTTCCTTTGCTGTGCAGAAGCTTTTTATCTTGATGAAGTCCCAAAAGTTCATTTTTGCTTTTGTTTTCCTTGCCTTTGGGGATGTGTCTTGAAGAAGTTCCTGTGGCCGATGTTGAAGAGGTTACTGCCTATGTCTCCTTTACTGTTCTCCTCCAGGATTTTGATGGATTCCTGTCTCACATTGAGGTCTTTCATCCATTTTGAGTTTATCTTTGAGTATGGTGTAAGAGAATGGTCCAGCTTCATTCTTCTGTATATAGCTGTCCAATTTTCCCAGCACCATTCATTGAAGAGACTGTCTTTTTTCCATTGCATATTTCTCCTGCTTTGTCAAAGTTTATTTGAACATAGAGTTGAGGGTCTATATCTGGGTTCTCTATTCTATTCCATCGGTCTATGTGTCTGTTTTTGTGCCAGTACCATGGTGTCTTGGTGATCACAGCTTTGTAATATAGCTTGAAATCAGGCAATGTGAGGCCCCCAGCTTTGTTTTTCTTTTTCAACATTTCCTTGGCAATTCTGGGTCTTTTCTGATTCCATACAAATTTTAGGTTTGTTTGTTCCAGCAGTTTGAAAAATGCTATTGAGATTTTGATCGGGATGGCATTGAATGTATAAATTACTCTGGGCAACATAGACATTTAACAATGTTTATTCTGATTGATGAGATCTTTTTCCATCTTTTTGTGTCTTCTTCAATTTCTTTCATGAGTGCTCTGTAGTTTCTAGAGTATAGATCCTTATTCCAAGGTATCTTATTGTTTTTGGTGCTATTGTAAATGAAATCGATTCCCTAATCTCTTTTTCTGCATTTATATTGTTACTGTATAAGAAAGCAACTGATTTCGGGCGCCTGGGTGGCTCAGTTGGTTAAGCGACTGCCTTCGGCTCAGGTCATGATCCTGGAGACCCAGGATCGAGTCCCACATCGGGCTCCCTGCTCAGCAGGGGGTCTGCTTCTCCCTCTGACCCTCCCCCCTCTCATGTGCTCTCTCTCTCTCTCTCATTCTCTCTCTCAAATAAATAAATAAAATCTTTAAAAAAAAAAAAAAAGAAAGCAACTGATTTCTGTGCATTGATTTTGTATCCTGCCACATTACTGAATTTCTATATGAGTTCTAGTAATTTGGGGCTGGAGTCTTTGGATTTTCCACATAAAGTATCATGTCGTCTGTGAAGAGAGAGTTTGACTTCTCCTTTGCCAATTTGAATACATTGTATTTCTTTTTTGTTGTCTGATTGCTGTTGCTAGGACTTCTAGTACTATGTTGAACAATAGTGGTGAGAGTGGGCATCTTTGATGTGTTTCTGATCCTAATGAAATGCTCTCAGTTTTTCCCCATTAAGAATGATATTTTCTGTTCGTTTTTCATAGATGGATTTTATGAAATTGAGGAATGTTCCGTCTATCCCTATACTCTGAAGAGTTTTAATCAGGAAAGGATGCTTTATTTTGTCAAATGCTCTTTCTGCATCAATCGAGAAGACCACATGGTTCTTCTCTCTCCTCTTATTAATGTGTCCATCACATTTATTGATTTGTGAATGTTGAACCACCCTTGCATCAGGGGGATAAATCCCACTTGGTCGTGGTAGATGATCGTTTTATTTTACTGTTGGATACTATTAGCTAGGATTTTGTTAAGAATTTTTGTGTCAATATTCATCAGGGATATCGGTCTGAAATTCTCCTTTTTGATGGGGTCTTTGCCTGGTTTGGGGATCAAGGCAATGCTGGCCTCATAGGATGAGTCTGGAAGCTTTCCTTCTGTTTCTATGTTTTGAAACAGCTTCAGGAGAATAGGTATTATTTCTTCTTTGAATGTTTGGTAGAATTCCCCCGGGAATCCATCAGACCCTGGACTCTGTTTTTTGGGAGGTTTTTGATCACTGCTTCAATCTCGTTACTAGTTATTGGCCTATTCAGGTTGTCAATATCTTCCTGTTTCAGTCTTGGCACTTTATAGGTTTCCAGGAAGGCATCCATTTCTTCTAGGTTGCCTAATTTATTGGCATATATTTGTTGATAATAATTTCTAATAGTTGTTTCTGTTTCCTTGGTGTTAATCGTGATCACTCCCCTTTCATTCATAATTTTATTAGCTTGGGTCCTTTCTCTTTTCTTTTGGATAATTCTGGCGAGTGATTTATCAATCTTATTAATTCTTTCAGAGAACCTGCTTCTACTTTCATTGATCTGCTCTACTGTATTTCTGGTTTCTAATTCATTGTTCTCTGCTCTAATCTTAATTATTTCTCTTCTAATGCGTGGCTTAGGCATCGTTTGTTGCTTTTTCTCTAGTTCTTTAAGGTGTACAGTTAGTTGGTGAATTTGGGATTTTTCCATTTTTTTGAGTGAGGCTTGGATGGCTATGTATTTCCCCCTTAGGACCTCCTTTGGAGCATCCCATCAGTTTTGGACCAAGGTGTTTTCGTTCTCATTGATTTCCATGAATTGTTTAAGTTCTTCTTTGATTTCCTGGTTGACCCAAACATTCTTGAGCAGAGTGGTTTTTAACTTCCAAGTGTTTGAATTTCTTCCAAATTTTTTCTTGTGATTGAGTTCCAGTTTTAAAGCATTATGGTCTGAGAATATGCAGGGAATAATCTCAATCTTTTAGTATCGGTTGAGACCTGATTTGTGACCCAGTATGTGGTCTATTCTGGAGAAAGTTTCATGTGCATTGGAGAAGAACGTGTATTCTGTTGTTTTATGTTCATATATATCTATGAGGTCCATGTGGTCCAGTGTATCATTCAAAGCTGTTGTTTGTTTGTTGATTTTCTGCTTAGATGATCTGTCTGTTGCTGAGAGTGGAGTACTGAGGTCTCCTACAATTAACATACTATTATCAACATGACTATTTTGGTTAACAATTGGCTTATGTAGTTGGCTGCTCCCATGTTAGGGGCATAGATATTTACAATTGTTAGATCTTCTTCTTGGATAGACCCTTTAAGAATGATATAATGTCCTTCTGTGTCTCTAACTACAGTCTTTAGCTTAAAATGTAATTTGTCTGATATGAGAACCGCTACCCCAGCTTTCTTTTGAAGTTCGTTGGTATGGAAGATGGATCTCCATCCCTTCACTTTCAGTCTGTGTGTATCTTTAAGTTCCAAATGAGTCTCTTGTTGGCAGCGTATGGTTGGGTCCTGTCTTTTTATCCAATTTGCAACCCTGTGCCGTTTTATGGCAGCATTTAGGCCATTCACATTGAGAGTGATTATTGAATGATATGAATTTATTGTCATCATGTTGCCTGTGAAGTCCTTGTTTCTATAGATTGTCTCTTTAAATTTCTGTTGTATATCACTCTTGGGGTCTTTCTCCTTTTATAGAACCCCCTTTAACATTTCTTACAGGGCCTGCTCAGTGGTCACATATTCTTTCAGTGTCTGCCGATCTTGGAAGTTCTGCATCTCTCCATCCATTCTAAATGACAGCCTTGCCGGATAAAGTATTCTTGTCTGCATGCTCTTCTCATTTAGTACCCTGAATATGTCTTGCCAGCCCTTTCTAGCTTACCAGGTCTCTGTGGATAGGTCTGACGTTATTCTGATGTTTGTCCCTCTGTACCTAAGGAATCTATTCCCCCTAACTGCCCTTAAAATGGTTTCCTTGTTTCTAAGATTTACGAGTTTTACTATTACATGCCTGGGCGTTGGCCTGTTTTCCTTGATCTTGGGAGGGGTCCTCTCTGCCTCTAAGACATGAATGTTTTTTTCATTCCCCAGATTAGGGAAGTTCTCAGCTACGATTTGCTCAAGTATATCTTCTAGTCCTCTCTCTCTCTCCACCCCCTCCAGGATTCCAGTAATTCTGACATTGGAACACTTCATGGTGTCACTTTTTTCTCTGATTCTGTTTTCATGGATTTTGAGTTGTTTTCCCCTGGCCTCCTATTTTTCCTTCTTTTCTATCAATTAGTCTTCTAGATCACTTATTCATTCTTTTTTTTTTTTTTAAAGATTTATTTATTTATTTGAGAGAGCGAGAATGAGAGAGAGAGTACATGAGATGGGGAGGGCCAGAGGGAGAAGCAGGCTCCTCGCTGAGCAGGGAGCCCAATGCGGGACTCGATCCCAGGACTCCGGGATCATGACCTGAGCCGAAGGCAGTCACTTAACGAACTGAGCCACCCAGGCGCCCAAGATCACTTATTTGTTCTTCTGCCAATTTACCCTAGCTGTTAGATTATCTAGATTAGATTGTATCTCATTGATAGCATTTTTAAGTTCTGTCATTTCAGCTTTTATTTCTGCCCTTAGAGACACTATGTTGCCATTAATTAATTTCTCCATTCTAGCTATTGTCTTCACAACTACCCTGAATTCCATTTCTGACATCTTGGTCATATTTGCATCCATTTGTAAATCTTCAGCATAAGTCATAATCTCTGAGTCTTTCATATTTTCGGGGTTCCTCCTCCTAGTCATTCTGTTGACGGTTGGTTGAGGGAATGTATAGAGTCCAAATTATTGACCAGAACCCAAGCAAGATGCACCTGTTTTCTAGGAACCTTGGGGTTGCTGGCCTCTTGTTTCCCAGTCTGTGTTCTGGGGAAGGGCCCTGCCGTGCTGTTACTCAGGAACCCTGTTTGGGCAGAGTTGCCCTGCCCCCTGTTGGGGGATGGGCTCAATGAAAACCAGTTTTGAGGCGCTTTTGTTCTCTGGCGGTTTTCCCTGGCAGCTTTCCGCATCTCTTCCAAGAGTCAGATCAGAAGCAATTGTTTCCAACCCTCTGCCTCAGAACAGAGAGATCGCAGTCTGTTCTTGAGTGAGCTCTCCAGGCCACACTATCTCCCTTTCTGTCTGTGCTGCTATAAACTGCAGTGTCCTGGGTTGTGCACCCCTCGGCAGGGCTCCCAGTTCTTGCCTCCAGGTTGGGGCATGGAGGCATGTCTCTGCCCTTTGTGTTTCTAAAACCGCCAGCTGCCCCCAGTTCACATGTGTGGCCCCGGTGCTCCAGGTTTCAGTCCAGGGGGCTGCCCTAAATTCCTTTCCCTGCCACTACCGGTCTGTGAGTCTGTGCCCTGTCCCCTGCATGGGAGGCTGTCGCTCACCGGCAGTGTAGGAGCTCCATGCCTTCCTCCCCCTTCCGTTAATCTTCAGATATGTGCCCACGGAATCATGGCTCCCTGCTTCATACCTCAAAACCCACTACCTGAGATATTCTGTTTGTAGAGATCCAGATATATCTTCTTTCATCTCAGGCTGATTTCTTGGCTGTTCAGAGTGGTCTGGCAGATATCCAGCTCAATTCCAGGGACCATTTGGAATAAGGTCCTTTATTCATTCACCATCTTTTCTTCTCCCCCTATACCACATCTTCTTTATCCATCCATCAATAGATGGACACTTGGACTGCTTCCATAATTGGGTATTGCAGATAATGCTGCTATAAACATCAGAGTGAATGTATTCCTTCAAATCACTATTTTTATATCCTTGGATAAATACCTAGTAGTATAATTGCTGGGTGGTTGGGTCGTTCTATTTTATACTTTTTGTGGAACCTACATATTGTTTTCCAGATTGGCTGCACCTGTTTGCATTCCCACCAATAGTGCAAGAGGCTTCGCCTTTCTCCACATCCTCACCAACACGTGTTTTTTCTTGTATTGTTAATTTTAGCCCTTCAGACATGTATGAGGTGATATCTCATTGTAGTTTTGATTTACATTTCCCTGATGATGAAGGATGTTGAGCATTTTTCCTTGTGTCTGCTGGCCATCTACCTTCTTTGGAAAAATGTCTGTTAATGGCTTCTGCCCATATTTTAACTGGATTATGTGTTTTTGGGGGTTGAGTTTTATAAGTTCTTTATATATCTTGAATACTAACCTTTTATCAGCTATGTCATTTACAAATATATTCTCCCATTCTGTAGGATTCTTTTTAGTTTTGTTGGTTGTTTTTTTCGCTATGCAGAAGATTTGAATCTTGATGAGGTCCCACTACTTTATTTTTGCTTTTGTTTCCTGTACCTCAGGAGATATATTTAGTAAGAAGTTGATACAGCCCATGTCAAAGAGGTTATTGCCTGTGTTCACCTCTAGGATTATAATGGATTCCTGTCTCACATTTAGGTCTTCCTTTCACTTTGAATTTATTTATTTATTTTTTTATATAGAGTAAGAAAGTGGTCCCATTTCATTCTTTTGCATGTTGCTGTCAAGCTTTCCCAACACAATTTGTTGAAGAGACTGTCTTTTTTCCATTGGATATTCTTTCCTGGTTTGTTGAATATTAATTGACCATAAACATGTGGATTCATTTCTGGGTTTTCTATTTTGCTCTACTGATCTGTTTCCATTTTTGTGCCAGTACCATACTGTCTTGATCACTACAGCTTTGTAATATAACTTGATGTCTGGAATCCTGATGCCTACAGCTTTGCTTTTTTTTTTCAAGATTGCAGTGGTTATTCAGAGTCTTTTATGGTTCCATACAAATTTTAGGATTTTTAGTTCTAGCTCTGTGAAAAATGCTGCTGTTATTTTGATAAGGATTGCGTTAAATGTATAGATTTTTTGGATAATATAGACATTTTGACAATATTTTTTCTTCCAATTCATGAGTATGGAATGTTTTTCCATTTCTTTGTGTCCTTTTCAATTTCTTTCATCAGGGTTTTCTAGTTTTCATAGTAGAAATCTCTTAACTTCTGTGGTTAGGTTTATCCCTAGGTATCTTATGGTATTGGGTGCAATTGCAAATGGGATTCATTCCTGGATTTCTCTTTCTCCTGCTTTATTATTGGTGTATAGAAATGTGACAGATTTTTGTACATTGATTTTGTATCCTGTGAGTTTACTGAGTTTGTGTATCAGTTCTAATAATTTTTTGGTAGAGTCTTTTGTGTTTTCTATATAGAGTATCATGTCATCTGCAAAGAATGAAAGTTTGACTTCTTCATTGCCAATCTCAATGTCTTTTATAGTTTTTGTTGTTGTCTGATTGCTGAGGTTAGGACTTCCATTAGTATGTTAAATAACAATGGTGAGAATGAACATCTCTGTATTCTTTCTTTTTTTTCCCCCTGTATTCTTTCTGACTGTAGAGGAAGGCGCTCAGTTTTTCCCAATTGAGGATGAGATTAGCTGTGAGTGTTTCATAAATGGGCTTTATTATGTTGAAGTATGTTCCCTCTAACCTTATTTGTTGAGGGTTTTTAACATGAATGGATGTTGTACTTTGTCAGATGCTTTTTCTGCATCTATTGAAAGGATCTTGTGGTTCTTTTTCTTTCTTTCTTTCTTTCTTTCTTTTTTCTAATTTAAATTCAAGTTAGTTACCATATACTGTATTATGAGTTTCAGGGCAGAGTTCAGTGATTCATCAGTTGCATATAACACCCTGTGCTCATTACATCAAATGCCCTTCTGAATGCTCTTCACCCAATTACCCCATCACCCCACACACTTCCCCTCCAACAACCCTGTTTTTTTTCCCTATAGTTAAGAGTCTCTTATGGTTTGCCCCCTCTCTGTTTTTATCTAATTTTAGTTTTTCTTCCCAACCCCTATGTTCATCTTTTATTTTTATTTTTGTTTTTATTTTAAGATTTTATTTATTTATTTGACATAGAGAGAGAGAAGAATCACAAGTAGGCAGAGTGGCAGGGAGCTGCAGAGGGAGAAACAGGCTCCCCACCGAGCAAGGAGCCGATGTGGGACTCGATCCCAGGACGCTGGGATCATGACCTGAGCCGAAGGCAGACGCTTAATGACTGAGCCACACAGGTGCCCCGGTTCATCTGTTTTGTTTCTTTTTTATTTTTTTTTTGTAATTTTTTAAATTTTATAATGTTACGTTAGTCACCATACAATACATCATTAGTTTTTGATGTGGTGATCCACAATCCATTGTTTTCGTATAACACCCAGTGCTCCATGCAGTACGTGCCCTCCTTAATACCCATCACCAGGCTAACCAATTCCCCCTCCCCTCTCCCCTCTAAAACCCTGTTTGTTTCTCAGAGTCCATAGTCTCTCATGGTTCATCTCTCCCTCCAATTCCTCCCTCCCTCATTTTTCCCTTCCTTCTAGTGTCCTCCATGCTATTCCTTATATTCCACAAATAAGTGAAACCATATGATAAATGACTTTCTCTGCTTGACTTATTTCACTTAGCATAATCTCCTCCAGTCATATCCATCTTGATGTAAAAGTTGGGTATTCATCCTTTCTGATGGCTGAGTAATATTCCATTGTATATATGGACCACATCTTCTTTATCCATTCATCTGTTGAAGGGCATCTCGGCTCTTTCCAGTTTGGCTATTGCGGACATTGCTGCTATGAACATTGGGGTGCATATGGCCCTTCTTTTCACTACATCTGTGTCTTTGGGGTAAATACCCAGGAGTGCAATTGCTGGGTCATAGGGTAGCTCTATTTTTAAATTTTTGAGACACCTCCACACTGTTTTCCAGAGTGGCTGTACCAACTTGCATTCCCACCAACAGTGTAAGAGGGTTCCCCTTTCTCCACAACCTCTCCAACATTTGTCGTTTCTTTCCCTGTCCATTTTTGCCATTCTAACTGGTGTAAGGTGGTATTTCAATGTGGTTTTGATGTGAATTTCCCTGATCGCTGCTGCTGATGAACATGTTTTCATGTGTCTGTTAGCCATTTGTATGTCTTCTTCAGAGAAGTGTCTGTTCATCTCTTCTGCCCACTTTTTGACTTGATTATTTGTTTTTTGGGTGTTGAGTTTGAGAAGTTCTTTATAGATCTTGGATACCAGCCCTTTATCTGTAGTGTCATTTGCAAATATCTTCTCCCATTCTGTGGGTTGCTTCTTTGTTTTGTTTACTGTTTCCTTTGCTGTGCAGAAGCTTTTTTCTTGATAAAGTACCAAGAGTTCATTTTTGCTTTTGTTTCACTAGTCTTTGGAGATGTATCTTGAAAGAAGTTGCTGTGGGCGATGTCAAAGAGGTTACTGCCTATGTTCTCCTCTAGGATTTTGATGGATTCCTGTCTCACACTGAGGTCTTTCATCCACTTTGAGTTTATCTTTGTGAATGGTGTTAGAGAATGGCCGAGTTTCATTCTTCTGCATGTGGCTGTCCAATTTTCCCAGCACCATTTATTGAAGAGACTGTCTTTTTTCCATTGCATGTTTTTTCCTGCTTTGTCAAAGATTATTTGACCATAGAGTTGGGGGTCCATATCTGGGTTCTCTATTCTGTTCCATTGGTCTATATGTCTGTTTTTGTGCCAGTTCCATGTCGTCTTGGTTATCACAGCTTTGTAATATAGCTTGAAATCGGGCAACATGATGCCCCCAGCTTTGTTTTTCTTTTTCAACATTTCCTTGGCGATTTGGGGTCTTTTCTGATTCCATACAAATTTTAGGATTGTTTGTTCCAGCACTTTGAAAAATGTCATTGGAATTTTGATCGGGATGGCATTGAAGGTATAGATTGCTCTGGGTAGCATAGACATTTTAACAATGTTTATTCTTCCAATCCATGAGCATGGAATGTTTTTCAATCTTTTTGTGTCTTCTTCAATTTCTTTCATGAATGTTCTGTAGTTCCTAGAGTATAGATCCTTTACCTCTTTGGTTAGGTTTATTCCGAGATATCTTATGGTTTTTGGTGCTATTATAAATGGAATCCTTTCTCTAATTTCTCTTTCTACAGTTGCGTTGTTAGTGTAAAAGAAAGCAACCGATTTCTGTGCATTGATTTTGTACCCTGCCCCATTACTGAATTGCTGGATGAGTTCTAGTAATTTGGGGGTGGAGTCTTTTGGGTTTTCCACATAAAGTATCATGTCATCTGCGAAAAGGGAGAGTTGGACTTCTTGTTTGCCAATTTGAATACCTTCTATTTCTTTTTGTTGTCCGATTGCTGTTGCTAGGACTTCTAGTACTATGTTGAACAATAGTGGCGAAAGTGAGCATCCTTGACGTGTCCCTGATCTTAAGGGAAAGGCTCTCAGCTTTTCCCCATTGAGGATGATATTCGTTGTGAGTTTTTCATAGATGGATTTTATGAACTTGAGGAATGTTCCCTCTATCTCTGTACTCTGAAGAGTTTTAATCAGAAAAGGATGTTGTATTTTGTCAAATGCCTTTTCTGCATCAATTGAGAGGACCATATGGTTCTTCACCCTCCTCTTATTAATGTGTTCTATCACATTGATTGAGTTGCGAATGTTGAACCACTCTTGCATCGCGGGGATAAATCCCACTTGGTCGTGGTGGATGATCCTTTTAACGTATTGTTGTATCCTATTAGCCTGGAATCTGTTTAGGATTTTAGAATCCATATTCATCAGGGATATCGGTCTGAAATTCTCTTTTTGATGGGGTCTTTGCCTGGTTTGGGGATTAAGGTAATGCTGACATCGTAGAATGAGTTTGGAAGTTTTGCTTCTGTTTCTATTTTTTGAAAGAGCTTCAGTAGAAAAGGTATTATTTCTTCTTTGAATGTTCGGTAGAATTCCCCAGAGAATCCATCAGGCCCTGGACTCTTGTTTTTTGGGAGGTTTTGGATCACTGCTTCAATCTCGTTACTGGTTATTGGCCTATTCAGGTTGTCAATTTCTTCCTGTTTCAGTCTTGGCAGCTTATGTATCCAGGAAGGCCTCCATTTCATCCAGATTGCTCAGTTTATTGACATATAGTTGTTGATAATAATTTCTAAGAATTGTTTCTATTTCCTTGGTGTTAGTCGTGATCTCTCCCCTTTCATTCATAATTTTATTAATTTGGGTTCTTTCTCTTTTCTTTCGGATAAGTCTGGCCAGTGGTTTATCGATCTTATTAATTCTTTCAAAAAACCAACTTCTAGTTTTGTTGATCTGATCTACTGTGTTTCTGGTTTCTAATTCATTGATTCCTGCTCTAATTTTAATTATTTCTCTTCTAATGTGTGGCTTAGGCATCGTTTGTTGCTTTTTCTCGAGTTCTTTAAGATGTAGGGTTAGTTGGTGAATTCGGGATTTTTCTATTTTTTTGAGTGTCCTGTATGGCTATGTATTTCCCCCTTAGGACCGCCTTTGCAGTATCCCATAGGTTTTGGACTGATGTGTTTTCATTCTCATTGATTTCCATGAATTGTTTAAGTTTTTCTTTGATTTCCTGGTTGACCCAATATTCTTGAGCAGAGTGGTCTTTAGCTTCCATGTGTTTGAATTTCTGCCAAATTTTTCCTTGTGATTGAGTTCCAGTTTTAAAGCACTGTGGTCTGAGAATATGCAGGGAATAATCTCAATCTTTTGGTATCGGTTGAGACCTGATTTGTGACCCAGTATATGGTCTATTCTGGAGAAAGTTCCATGTGCGCTCGAGAAGAATGAGTATTGTGTTGTTTTAGGGTGGAAAGTTCTGAAAATATCTATGAGGTCCATCTGGTCCAGTGTTTCATTCAAAGCTCTTGTTTCCTTGTTGATTTTCTGCTTAGATGATCTGTCCATTGCTGAGAGTGGAGTATTGAGGTCTCCTACATTTAACGTATTATTATCAATATGACCCTTTATTTTGGTGAACAGTTGGCTTATGTAGATTGCTGCTCCCATGTTGGGGGTGAGGATATTTACAATTGTTAGATCTACTTGTTGGATAGACCCTTTAAGAATGATATAGTGTCCTTCTGTGTCTCTAATTATAGACTTTAGTTTAAAATCTAATTTGTCTGATATAAGAATTGCTAACCCAGCTTTCTTTTGAGGTCCACTGGCATGGAAGATGGATCTCCATCCCTTCACTTTCAGTTTGGCTGTATCTTTAGGTTCAAAATGAGTCTCTTGTAGGCAGCATATGGATGGGTCCTGTCTTTTTATCCAATGTGCAACCCTGTGCTGTTTTATGGGAGCATTTAGCACATTCACGTTGAGAGTTATTATTGAAAGATATGAATTAATTGTCATCATGTTGTCTGTGAAGACTTTTTTTTATATATTGTCCCTGTAAATTTCTGTTGTAGATCACTCTTGGGGTCTTTCTCCTTTTATAGAACCCCCCTCAATATTTCTTGCAGGGTCAGCTTAGTGGTCACATATTCTTTTAGTTTCTGCCAGTCGTGGAAGCTCTGCATCTCTCCATCCATTCTAAATGACAGACTTGCCAGATAAAGTATTCTTGGCTGCATATTCTTCTGATTTAGTACCCTGAATATGTCTTGCCAGGCCTTTCTGGCTTGCCCAGTCTCTGTGGATAGGTCTGACGTTATTCTGATGTTCCTCCCTCTGTACCTAAGGAATCTCTTCCCCCTAACTGCCCCTAAAATGGTTTCCTTAGTTCTCAGATTTGCAGGTTTAATTATTACATGCTGGGGTGTTGGCCTGTTTTCCTTGATCTTAGGAGGGGTGCTCTCTGCCTCTAGGACACGAATGTTTGTTTCATTCCTCAGATTAGGGAAGTTCTCATCTACGCTTTTCTCAAATACATCTTCTAGTCCTCTCTCTCTGTCCACTCCCTCCGGGATTCCAATTATTCTGACATTGGAACGCTTCATGGTGTCAGTTATTTCTCTGATTCTATTTTCATGGATTCTGAGTTGTTTTTACCTGGCCTCTTCTTTTCCCTTTTTATCTATTATATTGTCTTCCAGGTCGCTTATTCGTTCTTCTGCCTCAGTTACCCTAGCTGTTAGAGTATCTAGATTGGATTGGATCTCATTGATAGCATTTTTAAGGTCTGCCAATTCAGCTTTCATTCCTGCCCTTAGAGACTCTATGTTTCCATTAATTGATTTCTCCATTCTAGCCATTGTCTTCACAATTGCTAGCCTTAATTCCATCTCCGACATCTTGGTTATATCTGCATCCATTTGTAAATCTGCACCATAAGTCATAATCTCTGAGTCTTTTCCATTTTGGGGGTTCCTCCTCCTAGTCATTCTGTTGATGGGTGTTTTAGGGGATGTATAGAGTCCAAATTATTGACCACAACTCAAGCAAGATGCACCTGTTTTCTTGGACCTTAGGGTTGCTGGCCTCTTGTTTTCCTAGCCTGTCTTCTGGGGGAGGGGCCTGCCGCGCTGTTACTCAGGTAACCCTGTTTGGGCGGAGTTGCCCTGCCCCCCTGTGGCGGGTGATGGGCACAGCGGGAATCAGGTTTTGGGGCTTTTGTGTTCTGGCAGCTTTCCCTGGCGGCTTTCCGCGTCTCTTCCGCGAGTCAGAGCAGAAGAGACCGTTTCCAGCCCTCTGCCTCAGAGCAGAGAGATCACAGTCTGTTCTTCAGTGAGCTCTCCAGGCCACACTGTCTCCGTTTCTGTCCTTGCTGCTATTAACTGCAGTGGCCTGGTTTGTGCATCCCTCCGCAGCGCTCCCAGTCCTGCCTCCAGGTCGGGGCATGTCTCTGCCCTTTTTGCTTCTAAAACCTCCAGCTGGTCCCAGTTCGCACACGCGACCCCACTGCTCCAGGTCTCTGCCCTGGGGGCTGCCCTAAATTCCTTTCCCTGCCGCTACCGGTCTGCGAGTCTGTGCCCTGTCCCCAGTGGGGGAGGCTGTCACTCACAGGCAGTGTAGGATCCCCATGGACAGACTTCCTCCCGCTGCTGTTTATCCACTGATATCTGTCCGTGGAATCAGGGCACCCCACTTTGTACCTCAAAACCAACCTCCTACGATATTCTGTTTGTAGAGATCCAGATCTTCTTACCTCTCAGGCTGGTTTCGTGGGTGCTTAGAGTGGTCTGGTAGATATCCAGCTCAATTCCGAGGACCAATTGAAATAGTTTCCCCTACTCCTCCACCATCTTCCCTTCCTCATCTGTTTTGTTTCTTAAATTCCACATATGTGTGAAATGATACGGTATTTGTCTTTCTCTGACTGACGCATTTCACTTAGCATAATACACTCTAGTTCCATCCACATCATTGCAAATGGCAAGGTTTCATTCTTTTTGATGGCCGAGTAATATTCCATTGTATATGTGTACCACCTCTTTATCCATTCATCTGTCAATGGACATCTGGGCTCTTTCCATATTTTGGCAATTGTGGACATTGCTGCTGTAATCACTGGAGTCCATGTGCTCCTTTCAATCACTATCTTTGTGTCCTTTGGATAAAGAGCTTGTAGTACAATTGCCAGATCATAGGGTAGTTCAATTTTTAACTTTTGTAGGAACCTGCATACTGTTTTCCAGAGTGGCTGCACCAGTTTCTATTCCCACCAAGTTTAAGAGAGTTCCCCTTTTTCTGCATCCACACCCTCATCAGTTGTTTCCTGAGTTGTTACTTTTAGCCATTCTGCCTGGTGTGAGGTGATATCTCATTGAGGTTATGATTTGTATTTCTCTGATGCCAAGTGATGTGGAGCATTTTTTCACGTGTCTGTTAGCCATTTGAATGTCTTCTTTGGAGAAATGTCTGTTCATGTCTTCTGCCCATGTCTTTTTTTCTTTTTCTTTTTTTTTAAGATTTTATTTATTTGGCAGAAAGAGACACAGTGAGAGAGGGAACACAAGCAGGGCTAGTGGGAGAGGGAGAAGCAGGCCTCCCGCAGAGCAGGGAGCCCAATGTGGGGCTCGATCCCAGGACCCTGGGATCATGACCTGAGCCAAAGGTAGATGCTTAACAACTGAGCCACCCAGGTGCCCCATCTTCTGCCTGTTTCTTGACTGGACTTTTTAGTTTTTGGGTGTGTAGTTTGATAAGTACTTTATATAGTTTTGATACTAGCCCTTTATCTGATATGTCACTTGGAAATATCTTATCCCTTTCTGTAGGTTGTCTTTTAATTTTTTTGCCTGTTTCCTTTGCTGTAGAAAAGCTTTTTATCCTGATGAAGTCCTAATAGTTCATTTTTGCTTTTGTTTCCCTTGCCTCTGGAGATGTGTCTAGGAAGAAGTTACTGCGGCCAAGGTCAAAGAAGTTGCTGCCTGTGTTCTCCTCTGGAATTTTGATGGATTCCTGGCTCACATCTAGCTCTTTCATCCATTTTGAATTTATTTTTGTGTATGGTATAAGAAAGTGGTCCAGTTTCATTTTTCTGCATGTGGCTGTCCAATTTTCCTGACACCATTTGTTGAAGAGACTGTCTTTTTTCCATTGGGTATTCTTTCCTGCTGTATCAAAGATTAGTTGAGCATGGAGCTGACGGTCCATTTCTGGGTTCTCTATTCTGTTCCACTGAACTATGTGTCTGTTTTTTTGCCAGTACCATACCGTCTTGATGATTACAACTTTGTAATACAGCCTCGTGTCTTGAAGTGTGATGCTTCTGGGTTTGGTTTTCTTTTTCAAGATTCCTTTGGCTATTTGGGGTCTTTTCTTGTTTCATACAAATTTTAGAATTGTTTGTTCCAGCTCTGTGAAAAATGTCGATGGTATTTTGATATGGATTGTATTAAATGTGTAGTTTGCTTTGGATAGTAATTTTAACAATATTTGTTCTTCCAATCCATGAGCATGGGATGTTTTTCCATTTCTTTGTGTCTTCTTCAATTTCTTCCATAAGTGTTCTATAATTTTCAGAGTACAGCTCTTTTATCTTTTTGGTTAGGTTTTTTCCTAGGTATCTTATGATTTTTGGTGCAATTGTAAATGGGATTGATTCCTTGATTTCTTTCTTCTGTCTTATTGTTTGTGTATAGAAATGCAATTGACTTCTGTGCATTGATTTTATATCCAGCCATTTCGTTAAATTCCTGCATCAATTCTAGGAATTTTTAGTTGGAGTCTTTTGGGTTTTCTAAGAGTATCATGTCATCTGCGAAGAGTGAAAGTTTGACTTCTTCTTTGCTGATTTGGATTCATTTTATTTCTTTCTGTTGTCTGATTGCTGGGGCAAGGACTTACAGTACTATGTTGAACAACAGTAGTGAGAGTGGACATCCCTGTCATGTTCCTGACATGTTGCTATTGAGGAAGATATTACCTGTGAATCTTTCGTATATGGCCTTTATGATGTTGAGGTGGTTCCCTCTATCCCTACTTTGTTGAGTGTTTTTTATCAAGAAAGAATGCTGTATTTTGTCAAATGCTTTTCCTGCATCCATTGAGAGGATCATATGGTTCTTGTCCTTTCTTTTATTAATGTGGTATATTGCATTGATTGATTTGTGGATATTGAACCACCCCTGTAGTGCAGGAATCAATCCCACTTGGTCATGGTGAATAATCCTTTTTTTTTTTTTTTTTTTTTTTAAAGATTTTATTTATTTGAGAGAGAGAGAGACAGCACATGAGAGTGGGGAGGGTCAGAGGGAGAAGCAGACTCCCTGCTGAGCAGGGAGCCCGATGCGGGACTCGATCCTGGGACTCCAGGATCATGACCTGAGCCGAAGGCAGTCGCTTAACCAACTGAGCCACCCAGGCACCCAATAATCCTTTTAATGTACAGTTGGATTCTATTAGCTTATATCTTGGTGAGAATTTTTGCATACATGTTCATCAGGGATATTGGTCTGTAATTCTCCTTTTTAGTGGGGACTTGGTCTGAATTTAGGATCATGGTAATGCTGGCCTCATAGAATGAGTTTGGAAGTTTTCCTTCCATTTCTATTTTTTTTTTGGAACATTTCAGAAGAATAGGTATTAATTCTTCAAATGTTTGGTAAGAATTCCCCTGGGAAGCTCTCTGGCCCTGGACTCTTGTTTATTGGAATTTTTTTTTACGGGATTCAGTTTCTTTGCTGGTGATGGGTCTGTTCGGTGTTCTATTTTTCCTGTTTCAGTTTTGGTAGTTTCTATATTTCTAGCAATTAATCCATTTCTTCCCAATTGCTTAGTTTGTTGGCATATAATTGCTCATAATATTCTCTTATAATTTTATTTTTTCAGTGTTGGTTGTGATCTCTCGTCTTTCATTCATGATTTTTTTTTTTTATGTGGGTCCTTTCTCTTTTCTTTTTCATAAGTATAGCTAGGGGTTTACCATCTTGTTAATTGTTTCAACGAACAAGCTCCTAGTTTTGTTGATCTGTTCTACTGTTTTTTTTTTTTTATTTTTATATCTTGATTTCTGTTCTGATCTTTATTATTTCTCTTCTCCTGATGGTTATAGGCTTTCTTTGCTTTTCTTTTTCCAGTTCCTTCAGGTTGTGTATTTGAGACTTTTCTTTCTTCTTGAGGGCGGCGTGTATTGCTTTATACTTTCCTCTTAGGACCGCCTTTGCTGCATCCCCAAGGTTTTGAACTATCGTGTTTTCATTTTCACTTCCATGTATTTTTTTTTTCTAAATTCTTCTTTAATTTCCTAGTTGATCTATTCATTGTTTAGTAAGATGTTCCTTAACCTCCATGTATTTTTGGTCCTTCCAATTTTTTTCTTATGCTTGACTTCAAGTTTCATTGCATTGTGGTCTGCAAATATGCTTGGTATGTTCTCTGTCTTTTTGTACCAGTTGAGTCCTGATTTATAACTCAGTATGTGATCTGTTTTGGAAAATGTTCAATGCACACTCAGGATGAAATGCTCTGAATATATCTGTTTAGTCCATCTGGTCCTGTGTTTCATTCAAAGCCCTTGTTTCCTTGTTGATGTTCTGCTTAGATGATCTGTCCATTGCTGTGGGGGTGTGTGTGTGTTAATGTCCGCTGCTATTATTGTATTATTATCAATGAGTTTCTTTAATTTTGTTATTAATTTATTTACATATTTGGCTGCTCCCAAGTTAGGGGCATAAATATTTATAATTGTTTTACCTTCTTTTTGGATATACTCCTTTATTATGATATATGATATCATTCTTCATCTCTTTTTACATGTTTTAGTTTAAAATCTAGTTGTCCTGGGCGCCTGGGTGGCTCAGTTGGTTAAGTGACTGCCTTCGGCTCAGGTCATGATCCTGGAGTCCCTGAATCGAGTCCCACATCGGGCTCCCTGCTCAGCAGGGAGTCTGCTTCTCCCTCTGACCCTCCCCCCTCTCATGTGCTTGCTCTCTCTCATTCTCTCTCTCTCAAATAAATAAATAAAAAATCTTTAAATAAATAAATAAATAAATAAAATCTAGTTGTCCTAATATAGGGATGGGTACTCCAGCTTTCTTTTGATGTCCATTGTCATGGTAAATATTTCTTCACCCCCTCACTTTCAATCCAGAGGTGTCTTTGGGTCTAAAATGAGTCTCCTGTAAGTAACATATTTGCGGGTCTTGGTTTTTTATCCATTCTGATACCCTATGTCTTTTGATTGGAGCATTTAGTCCATTTACATTCAGGGTAATTATTGAAAGATATGGAAGGAACTAGAGGGTATTATGCTAAACAAAATGTTAGTCAGAGGAAGACAAATAGCATATGATGTCACTCCCATGTGGAATTTAAGAAACAAAAGAGATGAACATAGGGGAAGGGAAGGAAAAATAAAATAAATGAAAACAGAGATGGAGGCAAACCATAAGAGACTCTTAAATACAGGAAACAAACTAAGGGTTGCTGGAGGGGAAGTAGGTGGGACATTGGGTAATTAGGTGATGGGCATTAAGGAGGGCACTTGATGTAATGAGCACTGGGTGTTATATGCAATTGATGAATCACTAAATTCTACCCTTGTAACTAATTAAAAAAATATGAATTTAGTGCAATTGAATTATCTGTAAAGTCTCTGGTCCTGTAGATTATCTCTATTCCTTTCTATCCTTTGTTAGTTTTTGTCTCTCTTCCACTCAAAGGGTCCCCTTTAATATTTGTTGCAGGGCTGGTGTAGAGTTCAGGAACCCCTTTAGTTCTGTTTGTCTTGTTAACTCTTTATCTCTCCTCCTATTCTGAATGACAGCCTTGCTGGATAGAGTATTCTTGGTTGCATATTTTTCCCATTTAGCACGTTGAATATATCATGCCAGTCCTTTCTGGCCTGCCAGGTGTCTGTGGATAGGTCTTCTGCCAGCCTTATATACCTATCTTAAAGATACAAGCTTTATGTGCCTATCTTACAGGGCACAAGATAGGTTAAGGACTTTTTTCTGAGCTGCTTTCACCATTCTCTTTTTATCTTTGTACTTTGCAAGTTTCACTATAATATGTAATGGTGTTGACCTTTTTTTTTTTTTCTTTTTTTTTTTTTTGTTATTTTGACTGGAATTCTCTGTGCCTCTTGGAATTGAATGCCAGTTTCCTTCCCCAAATTAGGGAAGTTCTCAGCTATATTTGTTGAAATAAAGCTTCTGTCCACTTCTCATGCTCTTCTTCTTCTGGCACTCCTATGATACAAATATTTCACTTTATGCTGTGACTGTGTTCCCTCTCTCCCTTCATGATATAATAGTTTCTTTCCTTCTTCTTTTCAGCTTCATTATTTTCTTTAATTTTATCTCCTATAACACTATCTTCTCTGCTTCTTCAATCCTTGTAGTGATTATATCCAGTCTTTTATCGTCTCAGTTTTAACATTTTTTTATATCAGCCTGACTAGGTCTTTTATCTCTGCAGGAAGGGTTTCTCTGCTGTCTTCTATGCTTTTTTCAAGTCCAGCTAGTAGTTTTATAACTGTTGATCTAAATTCTTGTTCAGATATATTGTTTATATATGCTTTAAGTAAGTCCCTGGCTGTGATATCTTCCTGACCTTTCTTTTGGGGAGAATTCCTCTATCTTGTCATTTTGGCTAAGTTTGTATCTTTTGCATATTATGAAAGCTTGTTATGTTTCCTGCATCTTGGAGTAATATTAAATTAAAAGGAGGTCATAGACTGTCCAGGGCCTGGCACTTTGTGATGTGTTTCTGTGTATGTTGCATGCACTCTACTGTTGCAGTTTGGCTTTTTTTCCCACTGGCTCATCCTCTGCAGAGTTCCTCCTTGTTTGCAGTGGGGAGTGTTTGGACCTTTATCTAGGTGTGCTTTGACTTCTTTGTTTAAAAATAGCCTGTAAAAAAAGAATGAATGAAAGAAAAAAAGAAAAGAAAAAAGCTTGATCCAAAAAGAAGAGAAAAGGAAAGGGAATGAAAAAAAATTAAGGAACTATAAGCCTGATTCCAAAGAAAAAGGAAAAAAAAGATGCCTGATCAAAAAAAAAAAAAAAAAAAGAAAAAACAAGAAATGAAAAGAACAAACAAACAAACAAAAAAACTATAATTGTAATTGAAAAGAAAAAAGAAAGAAAGAAAGAAAAATAATAAGAGGAAAGAAATACAGCCTTGTCTTATTTGGACCAGAACTGAATGGGATGCTGTGAGGGTCTGTATGATCAGTGGACTTGGTGCATGCTGTCTGTGTTGCTCTTCTGAGGGAGAGGCCTGCTGTAACTGGCTCAGAGTCAATCCTGCCCCAGTAAAAAAAGGACTTGCCAAGCACAGGGGGGCGGGGTTTGATGCAAAGCACCTTCCACCTTCACTGGGGGCCGCTGTGTTGCTCTCTGATGTCCTACCCTGTTGGAGGTGGGAGGGTGGGTAAAATCACCACCTCACCCTCTCATCCCTGGACAGTGGATCTCATACTCCCCGCTGTTCCAGAAGCCCTCACTGAAAAGCGAGGGCCATCAGCAACTTGGCGCCCAGCTCTCCTGCATTTATCTCTGGTGTGGCTGGGATTCAAAATTCCAAATCTTCAAGTAGCTGGTACCACTCAGATCTGCTCCTTCCTCTGTGTTAGAGGTTGCTGCGCTCTGACTAGTGTTTTTTGTTCCAGAAAAACAGTCCCCCGCTTGCTGGGTGTGCAGATTCTATGCTTTGGCAACACAATAAGCTGGGACCAGGTTGTTCAGCTTCTGCAAGTGCCTTTGTTTGCTGCTGCTGAAAGGCCATTTGCGGGTGACTGCAGGGTCTTTTGTCCTTGGAGAGGATATATATACCCTCTTCCAAATAAACTCCAGGAAGGGAATGATCTCTCCCTGTGTGGGCCCTGAGATCACTACACCACTTTGTGTGCGTTCTTGGGCCAGAACCTTCCTTTTTTCCAGGAGTGCATGCTACAGCAACTCTCCTGCAAAAGATGTGCACTTCCAAAAGCTCAGAGGTACACTCACTGTTTGCAAAAAACCTGCACCACTCAGTTACCCCAGCTCCCCAGTCTGTGGTCTGGAGAGGTTTTCTTCTTGTGCAAACCCAATGCTGCAATCTCTCAACTCCTCTCTCACTCTCTCCCTTTCCTCTTCCTGCAAAAATGGTTCCTTCCTCTCTGCAGCACGACTTTTTTCTCCTCCATTTCACTTCTATGCACCTTGCACCCACCCCATTGTCTCTCTCCAACCGTAGAAATCCTTCTTCAAATTCTCAGATCGATTTCCTGGGTGTTCCAAGTGATCTGACCTCACTACAGCTGTGTTCAAGGGACTAGGAAAACCCCAGGTCCCCCTACTTCTCTGCCATCTTAACTCTTCTAAGATCTAGTAGTTCCTATCCTTTCTTTTATTAAAGAGGTATATCATGTTGATTGATTTGGGAATGTTGAACCACACTTGAAGCCCAGGAATGAATCCTGCATGATTGTGGTGAATGATTTTTTTAAAAAAGATTTTATTTGTTTGAGAGAGAGAGAGAGAAACAGCATGAGAAGGGAGAGGGTCAGAGGGAGAAGCAGGCTCCCCGCCGAGCAGGGAGCCCGATGTGGGACTCGATCTCAGGACTCTGGGATCATGACCCGAGCTGAAGGCAGTCGCTTAACCAACTGAGCCACCCAGGTGCCCCAAATGATTTTTTTTAATGTACTTTTGGATTCAGTCTGCTAATATTTTATTGAGAATTTTTGTGTCTATGTTCATCAGGGATATTAACCTATAGTTCTCTCTTTTAGTGGTTTTTGTATCGGTAATGCTGGCCTCAAAGAATGAGTTTGGAAGTTTTCCTTACATTTCTATTTTTTTTAATAGTTTGAGAAGAATACCTATTAACTCTTCTTTAAATGTTTGTTAGAATTCACCTGTCATCTGGCCCTGGACTTTGGTTTTTGGGGATATATTTTTTTAAGATTTTATTTATTTATTTGTCAGAGAGAGAGAGCACGTGCGTGCACAAGCAGGGGTAGTGGCAGGAAGAGGGAGAAGCAGGCAGAGGGAGAAGCAGGCTCCCTGCTGAGCAAGGAGCCCAATGAGGGACTTGATCCCAGGACCCAGGGATCATGACCTGAGCCAAAGGCAGACGCTTAACTGACTGAGCCACCCTGGCATCTCTGGGATAATTTTTATTACTGATTCAATTTGTTTGCTGGTTATTGGTCTGTTGAAATTTTCTCTTTCTTCCTGTTTCAGTTTGGTAGTTTATATGTTTCTAGGAACGTATCTGTTTCTTACAGGTTGTCCAATTTGATGGCATATAGTTTTCCATAATATCCTCATAATTGTGTTTTTGTGGTGTTGGCTATTATTCCTCCTCTCTCGTTTGTGATTTTATTTATTTGGGTCCTTTCTCTTTTCTTTTTGCTAAGTCTGGCTAGGGGGTTATTAATTTTATTAATTTTGTCAATGAACCAGCTCCTGGTTTCATTGAACTGTTCTATTGTTTCTTTAGTTTCTATATCATTTAATTCTGCTTGAATCTTTATTATTTCCCTCATTCTGTTGCCTTTAGGCTTCATTTGTTCTTCTTTTTCTAGTTTATCGAGGTGTAAGTTTAGGTTGTTTATTTGAGATTTTTCTTGCTTCTTGAGGTAGGTATGTATTGCTATATACTTCCCTCTTAGAACTGCTTTTGCTGTATCCCAAAACGTTTGGACCATTGTGGGTTCATTTTCATTTGTTTCCATGTATTTTTTTAGTCCTTTGATTTCTTTGTTGACCCCTTCATTGTTTTGTAGCATGTTGTTTAACCTCCTTGTATTTGGGTTTAGAGATTTCTCCTTGTGATTGATTTCTAGTTTCATTGTGTTATTGTCAGAAAGGTGCGAGGTATGACATCAGTATTCTTTAATTGATTGAGACCTGTTTTATGACCTAATATGTCATCTACTCTGGAGAAAGTTCCATGTGCAATTGAAAGGAATGTGTATTTTGCTTTTTCAGGATGGAATGCTGTGACTATATCTGTTATATTCATGTGGTCCAGTGTATCAATCAAAGCTATTCCTTACTTGTTGATTTTCTGTTTAAATGATCTGTCCATTGGTTTTGAGAAAAAAGATGGCAGAGGAGTAGGGGACCCTATTCCAACTGGTCCCTGGAATTGAGCTGGATATCTACCAGACCACTCTGAACACCCACGAAATCAGCCTGAGATGTAAGAAAATAGATCTGGATTTCTAAACAGAATATTGCGGGTGGTTGGTTTCAGGTATGAAGCAGGGAGCTGTGATTCCGCAGGCAGATATTGGAGGAAAAATGGCAGCAGGAGGGAGCCTGGTCGTGAGGATCCTACACTACCAGTGAGCAACAGCCTTGCACGCTGGGGACGGGGCACAGACTCGCAGAACAGTAGTGACAGGGAAAGGACTTTAGGGCAGCCCCTGGGATGAAAACCCGGAGGTGTGGGGTCACGCATAGGAACTGGGAGTGGCTGGCGGTTTTTGAAGCACAAAGGGCAGAGAAGTGCCCCACCTGGAGGCAGGACTAGGAGCACTGTGGAGGGGCGTGAAACCCAGGACGCTGCAGTTTATAGCAGCACAGACAGAAATGGAGATAGTGTGGCCTGGAGAGCGCACTGAAGAACAGACGGCAATCTCTCTGCTCTAAGGCAGAGGGTTGGAAACAGTCTCTTCTGCGCTGACTCTGGGAAGAGATGCAGAAAGCTGCCAGGGAAAGCCACCAGAAAACAAAAGCCCCCAAAACCTGGTTCCCACTGAGCCCATACCCCACCACAGGGGAACAGGGCAACTCTGCCCAAACAGGGTTGCCTGAGTAACAGCACGGCAGGCCCCTACCCAAGAAGACAGGCTCGGAAAACAAGAGGCCAGCAACCCTAAGGTCCCTAGAAAACAGGTGCATTTTGCTTGGGTTCTGGTCAATAATTTGGACTTTATACATTCCCTCAACCACTCATCAACAGAATGACTAGGAGGAGGAACCCCAAAAATAGAAAAGAGTCAGAGATTATGACTTATGCTGCAGATTTACAAATGGATGCAGATATAACCAAGATGTCGGAGATGGAATTAAGGCTAGCAATTGTGAAGACAATAGCTAGAATGGAGAAATCAATTAATGGCAACATAGAGGCTCTAAGGACAGAAATTAAAGTGGAATTGGCAGAAATTAAAAATACTATCAATGAGATCCAATCCAATCTAGATAACCTAACAGCTAGGGTAAGTGAGGCAGAAGAACGAATAAGTGACCTGGAAGACAATTTAATTGATAAAAAGGGAAAAAAGGAGGCCAGGGAAAAAGAACTCAGAACAAAGAAAATAGAATCAGAGAAATAAGTGATACCATGAAGCGTTCCAATGTCAGAATTATTGGAATCCCGGAGGGAGTGGAGAGAGAGAGGACTAGAAGATATATTTGAGCAAATCGTAGCTGAGAAATACCCTAATTTGGGGACTGAAACAAACGTTCATGTCCTAGAGGCGGAGAGGACCCCTCCCAAGATCAAGGAAAACAGGCCAACACCCTGGCATGTAATAGTAAAACAAAAATCTTAGATCCAAGGAAACCATCTTAAGGGCAGTTAGGGGGAAGAGATTCCTTACGTACAGAGGGAGGAACATCAGAATAATGTCAGACCTATCCACAGAGACCTGGCAAGCCAGAAAGCCTGGCAAGACATATTCAGAGTACTAAACGAGAAGAACATGCAGCCAAGAATACTTTATCCGGCAAGGCTGTCATTTAGAATGGATGGAGAGATGCAGAGCTTCCAAGGCTGGCAGAAACTGAAAGAATATGTGACCACTAAGCCGGCCCCACAAGAAATATTAAGGGGGGTTCTATAAAAGGAGAAAGACTCCAAGAGTGATATACAACAGAAATTTACAGGGAGAATCTATAAAAACAACATCTTCACAGACAACATGATGACAGTTAATTCATATTTTCAATAATCACTCTCAACGTGAATGGCCTAAATGCTCCCATAAAACAGCACAGGGTTGCACATTGGATAAAAAGACAGGACCCATCCATATGCTGTCTACAAGAGACTGATTTCGAACCTAAAGATACAGCCAGACTGAAAGTGAAGGGATGGAGATCCATCTTCCATGCCAGCGGACCTCAAAAGAAAGCTGGGGTAGCAATTCTTATATCAGACAAATTAGATTTTAAACTAAAGTCTATAGTTAGAGACACAGAAGGACGCTATATCATTCTTAAAGTGTCTATCCAACAAGAAGATCTAACAATTATAAATACCTATGCCCCAAACATGAGAGCACCATCTATATAAGCCAACTGTTCACCAAAATAAAGAGTCATATTGATAACAATACGTTAATTGTAGGAAACCTCAATAATCCACTCTCAGCAACAGACAGATCATCTAAGCAGAAAATAAACAAGCGAACAAGAGCTTTGAATGATACACTGACCAGATGGACCTCATAGATATATACAGAACATTCCACTCTAAAACAACAGAATACTCATTCTTCTCGAGTGCACATGGAACTTTCTCCAGAAGAGACCACATACTGGGTCACAAATCAGGTCTCAACTGATACCAAAAGTTTGAGATTATTTCCTGCATATTCTCAGACCATAATGCTTTAAAACTGGAACTCAATCACAAGAAAAAATTTGGCAGAAATTCAAACACGTAGAAGCTAAAGACCAGTCTGTTCAAGAATGTTTGGGTCAACCAGAAAATCAAAGAAGAACTTAAACAATTCATGGAAATCAATGAGAACGAAAACACATCAGTCCAAAACCTATGGGATACTGCAAAGGTGGTCCTAAGGGGGAAATACATAGCCATCTAAGCCTCACTGAAAAAAATAGAAAAATCCCAAATTCACCAACTAATTCTACACTTTAAAGAACTCGAGAAAAAGCAACAAACGATGCCTAAGTCACACATTAGAATAGAAATAATTAAGATTAAAGCAGAGATCAATGAATTAGAAACCAGAAACATAGTAGATCAGATCAATGAAACTAGAAGTTGGTTCTTTGAAAGAATTAATAAGATCGATAAACCACTCGCCAGACTTATCCAAAAGAAAAGAGAAAGGAGGGGCACCTGGGTGGCTCAGTCGTTAAGCGTCTGCCTTCGGCTCAGGTCATGATCCCAGGGTCCTAGGATTTAGCCCCGCATCGGGCTCCCTGCTCGGCGGGAAGCCTGCTTCTCCCTCTCCCACTCCCCCTGCTGGTGTTCCCTCTCTCGCTGTGTCTCTCTCTGTCAAATAAACAAATAAAATCTTTAAAAAAAATAAAAAGAAAAGAGAAAGGACCCAAATTTTTTAAATTATGAATGAAAAGGGAGAGATCACGACTAACACCAAGGAAATAGAAACAATTCTTAGAAATTATTATCAACAACTATATGCCAATAAACTGAGCAATCTGGATGAAATGGAGGCCTTCCTAGAAACGTATAAACTGCCAAGACTGAAACAGGAGGATATTGACAACCTGAATAGGCTAATAACCAGTAAGGAGATTGAAGCAGTGATCAAAAACCTCACAAAAAACAAGAGTCCAGGGCCTGATTGATTCCCTGGGAAATTCTACCAAACATTCAAGGAAGAAATAATACCTATTCTACTGAAGCTGTTTCAAAAATAGAAACAGAAGGAAAACTTCCAAACTCATTCTATGAGGCCAGCATTACCTTAATCCCCAAACCAGGCAAAGACCCCATCAAAAAGGAGAATTTCAGACCGATATCCCTGATGAATATGGATTCCAAAATCCTCAACAAAATCCTAGCTAATAGGATCCAACAATACATTAAAAGGATCATTCACCACGACCAAGTGGGATTTATCCCCGGGATGCAAGAGTTGTTCAACATTCGCAAATCAATCAATGTGATAGAACACATTAATAAGAGGAGGGAGAAGAACCATGCAGCTTCTCAATTGATGCAGAAAAAGCATTTGACCAAATACAATGTCCTTTCCTGATTAAAACTCTTCAGAGTATAGGGATAGAGGGAACATTCCTCAAGTTCATAAAATCCATCCATGAAAAACCCACAGGGATCCTCAATGGGGAAAAGCTGAGAACCTTTCCCTTAAGATCAGGAACACGTCAAGGATGCCCACTCTCACCACTATTGTTCAACATAGCACTAGAAGTCCTAGCAACAGCAATCAATCAACAAAAAGAAATAAAAGGTATTCAAATTGGCAAAGAAGTCAAACTCTCTCTCTTCGCAGATGACATGATACTTTATGTGGAAAACCCAAACGACTCCCCCCAAATTACTACAACTCATACAGCAATTAAGTAATGTGGCAGGATACAAAATTAGTGCACAAAAATCAGTTGCTTTCTTATACACTAACAACGCAACCCTAGAAAGAGAAATTAGAAAAACAATTCCATTTACAATAGCCCCCAAAACCATAAGATATCTCGGAATAAATCTAATGAAAGAGGTAAAGGATCTATACTCTAGGAACTACAGAACACTCATGAAAGAAATTGAAGAAGACACAAAAAGATGGAAAAATATTCCATGCCCATGGATCAGAAGAATAAACATTGTTAAAATATCTATGCTACCCAGAGCAATCTATAGCTTCAATGCCATCCTGATCAAAATTCCAATGACATTTTTCAAAGTGCTGGAACAAACAGTCCTAAAATTTGTATGGAATCAGAAAAGACCCAGAATCGCCAAGGAAATGTTGAAAAAGATAACAAAGCTGGGGGCATCATCTTGCCTGATTTCAAGCTATATTACAAAGCTGTGATCACCAAGACAGCATGGTACTGGCACAAAAACAGACATATAGACCAATGGAACAGAATAGAGAACCCAGATATGGGCCCTCAACTCTATGGTCAAATAATCTTTGACAAAGCAGGAAGAAACATGCAATGGAAAAAAGACAGTCTCTTCAATGAATGGTGCTGGGAAAATTGGACAGCTATATACAGAAGAATAAAGCTGGACCATTCTCTTACACCATACTCAAAGATAAACTCAAAATGGATGAAAGACCTCAGTGTGAGAGAGGAATCCATCAAAATCCTAGAGGGGAACAGTAGAGGAGACATAGGCAGCAACCTCTTTGACATCGACCACAGCAACTTCTTTCAAGACACGTCCCCAAAGGCAAGGAAAACAAAAGCAAAAATGAAATTTTGGGACTTCATCAAGATAAAAAGCTTCTGCACAGCAACAGAAACAGTCAACAAAACAAAGAGGCAACCCATGGAATGGGAGAAAATTTTTGCAAATGACACTAAAAAGGGCTGATATCCAAGATATATAAAGAACTTCTCAAACTCAAAACCCCAAAAACAAATAAGTCAAAAAATGGGCAGAAGATATGAAAAGACACTTCTCTGAAGAAGACATACAAATGGCTAACAGACACATGAAAGAATGTTCATCATCATTAGCCATCAGGGAAATTCAAATCAAAACCACATTGAGATACCACCTTACACCAGTTAGAATGGCAGAAATTGACAAGGCAAGAAACAACAAATGTTGGAGAGGTTGTGGAGAAAGGGGAACCCTCTTATACTGTTGGTGGGAATGCAAGTTGGTACAGCCACTTTGGAAAACAGTGTGGAGGTTCCTCAAAAATTTAAAAATAGAGCTACCCTATGACCCAACAATTGCACTATTGGGTATTTACCCCAAACACACAGATGTAGTGAAAACAACGGCCATATCCACCCCAATGTTCAAAGCAGCAATGTCTGCAATAGCCAAACTGTGGAAAGAGCCAAGATGCCCTTCAACAGATGAATGGATAAAGAAGATGTGGTCCATATATACAATGGAATATTACTCAGCCATCAGAAAGGATGAATACCCAACTTTTACATCAACATGGATGGGACTGGAGGAGATTATGCTAAGTGAAATAAGTGAAGCAGAGAAAGTCATTTATCATATGGTTTCACTTATTTGTGGAACATAAGGAATAGCATGGAGGACATTAGGAGATGGAAGGGACAAATGAAGAGGGGGGACATCGGAAGGAGATATGAACCATGAAAGACTATGGACTCTGAGAAACAAATAGGGTTTTAGAGGGGAGGGGGGATTGGTTAGCCCGGTGATGGGTATTAAGGAGGGCACGTACTGCATGGAGCACTGGGTGTTATACGAAAACAATGGATCGTGGATCACCACATCAAAAACTAATGATGTATTGTGTGGTGACATAACATAATAAAATTTGAAAAAATAAGAAAATAAAAGTACTTACCATGTATAAGATACCTTAAAAAAAAACAAACAACAATCTTAAAAAAAAAAAAAAATCTGTCCATTGATGTAAGTGGGGTGTTAACATCCCTTTCTATTATTGTAATACAATCAATGAGTTCCTTTATGTTTGTTATTAATTATTTTATATATTAGGGTGTTTCCACGTTGGGTCCATAAATATTTATAATTGTTATATGTTCTTGTTGGATTGTCCCCTTTATGATTATATAGTGTCCTTTTTTGTCCCTTGTTACAGTCTTTGTTTAAATATTTACCTTGTGTGATATAAGTATTAGTACTCTGGCTTTTTTTTATGATTTTATTTTTATTTTATTATTTGAGGGAGAGAGAGCGAGTGTGAGCACGAGCAGGGGGAGGGACAGAGGGTCAAGCAGACTCTTAGCTGAGCCAGGAGCCTGATGTGGGACTCGATCCCAGGAGATCATGACCTGAGCCGAAGGCAGATGCTTAACAAACTGAGCTACCCAGGCTCCCCTATTCTGGCTTTCTTTTGACATCCATTTGCATGGTAGATGTTTTCTCATCCCCTCAGCTTCAATCTTCAGGTGTCTTTGGGTCTAAAATGAGGCTCTTGTAGGCAGCATATAAATGGTATTGCTTTTTATCCATTCTGATACCCTATGTCTTTTGATGGGATCATTTGGTTTGCATTCAGAGTAATTATTGATAGCTATGTATTTATTGTCATTCTATTACTTGTTTTGCCATTGTTTCTGGAGATTTTCTCCAATTCTTTCTTCTGTTTGTCATTTTTCCTCTCTCATTTGTACTCAATGAGTCCTCTTTAATATATCTTGCAGGGTGGTGTTGTGGTCACGAATTCCTTTAGTTTTTTTTTTTTTTTTTTCTTTTTTGTCTGGGAAATTCTTTCTCTCTCCTATTCTGAATGATAGCCTTGGTGGGTAGAGTATTCTTGACTGTAGGTTTTTCACATTTAGCCCTTTGAATATATCATGCCACTTTCTTCTGCCTTGCTGTATTTCTGTTGAGAAATCTCCAGCTAGCCTTATGTGTCTTCCACTGTAAGATAAGCACTTCTTTTTTCTTGCTGGTTTTAAGATTTTTTTCTTTATCACTATACATTGTAAATTTAACAATGATATGTCTTGGTGTTGGCCTGCTTTTCTTGATTTTAATGGGAGCTCTCTGTGCCTCTTGGATCTGGATGTCTGTTTCTTTCCCCATATTAGGGAAGTTTTCAGGTATTATTTCTTTAACTAAATTTTCTGCCCACTTTCCTCTCTTCTTCTGGGACTCCTATTACATTTGATGGAGTCACTGAGTTTCCTAAGTCTATTCTCATGTTGCATAATTTTTCTTTTTCTCTTTTGTTCAGTTTTGTTATTTTGTATCATTTTGTCTTCTAGGTCACTGATTCCTTCCTCTGCTTCATCCAGCCTGCTGTTTATTGTATCTAGTGTGTTTCTAATCTCATCTATTGCACACTGTGATTGATTCATTTTATTTTTATATTTATTTTTTAAACATTTTATTTATTTATTTGAGACAGAGAGAGAGAGCACACAAGCAGGGGGAAGGGCAGAGGGAGAGGGACAAACAGACTGCTGAGCACAGAGCCCAACATGGGGCTCAATGCCAGGACCCTGGGATCATGATCTGAGCCAAAATGCAGATGCTTAACCAACTGAGCAACCCAGGCACCTGAGTGATTCTTTTTTAATTCTTTTATCTCTGTCATAAGCCTCTCCCCCGATGTCTTTTAATCTTTTTTCAAACCCAGTGAGTATCTTTATGATTGTTGCTTTAAATTCTCCATCAAGCATGCTACTTATATCTGTTTTGCTTAGATCTCTGTCTGTGGCCTTATCTTCTTTCATTTGGGATAAATTCCTCCATCTTTGCATTTTGTCTCAGTCTCTGCCTTCCTTTGTGTGTAATGAAATCCAGTTATGTCTCCTGCTCCTGAAAGTCATGGCCTTTTGAAGAAGAGATCATGTAGTGTCCAGGGCCTGGCAGTTCAAGGAGTATCTCTGGTGTGTGTTGTGTGTTTTCTGCTGTTGTTTGGATGCTCTCTCCTTCAGGCCAGTCATGTGCAGAGGCTCTCCTTGCCTGCTGTGGGTAGTGTTTGGTCCCTGGCCTGAATGTAGTGAGTTTTAACTAGGTGTGCTCTGGTCTGTTTGTGAAATGTAACCTGTTATTACCTCCACTGGAACTGAGGACCTGTAGAACTCTGGTTGGGAGACTTGATGTAGCTGGGTTTTGTGCTGTTCTTGTGGGGGAGGGGTCTGCTTAACTGTGACTGAAGCAAGCTTGACTGAGAAGGACAGTCCCACCAGAACGTAGGGGTGTGAGACCTCTTGTATGCCCATTAGGCAACCAGTGTCAGCACTGTGCTGCTTCCTGCAGGTGGCTCTGTTTTTATGCTGAGGGATGGGGGAAGAAAATGGTACCAGCCCACTCCTTTGTTCCTGGAGAGGTGTCTCTGTAAATGCTGCTTCTCAGAGACATGCTCCAAGAATAGTGAATCATCTCCCCACTGTGTGCCCCAGGTGCTCTCAATATTGATGTTTCCACACTGTCTGCCCCTAGGTTGTCTGATTTCTCTTCAGGACCAGCACAGTGCCCTCTGGGCTCTACCCCAGGCAAGCCAGTTGACCTTTCAAACTCCTGGCTTTAAGCCCCACTGGTTGCAAGAAGTCACAAAATTAATCCCTCTCATTTTCCAAGCCAGTCACTGTGGGGAGATGTTATCCCTGTGCATTCCCCTGTGTGTTCTTCCCTCTCTTGTTCTTCTCCAAGACCACAGCTCCCTCCTCTCTGCAGCACCTACAGTCCTCTTCCCCCTAAACCACATCTCTACACCTCTTACCTTCTTCAATGTGGCCTCTTCTCTCCCTTTAGTTGTGGAGTTTGTTCTCATTCTTTAGGTCTATTTCTTGGGTTTTTAGGATCATTTGGCAGCTATGTAGTTGTATTCATGGGACAAGGCAAGCTTAGGGTCCCCCTCGCTCTGCCATCATCTTCCTTTTAGTCAAGATGTATCTGAAGACATACCAATTTTAATTAAACCAAAAAACTTAAAGAAGCTTTCATTTACTAAATATTTATCCTAGATCCCTTGAACTTGAAAACCATTTGGTTTAAGTTTTTATATTTTTGAGTGTTTTACAATACTTGATTTGATAAGTGCCCGTTTTTTTAAGACAACTAGAGCTATTTTACAAATTATTTTGGCAATATCATTTAGAGGTAGAAAAATATAACACATTTACAACATACATGCATACATAGACATACTTATACAGACAGATACAAACAGAGATTTTAGCTTTTGTATTAGAATTTATCCATGAGGGAGATTTAATAATGCAGTACTCAGTAGTTTATAAAATAAGTGTTGGATACAAACTATGCTTCTGTAAGTTGAAACAAATTGAGGTTATCTTTTCAGATGACTAAAGCTTTTTATTAATATTTGTGGAGAGGACACTTAAGATTTTTAATTCATTTAATTTCCAAATAGCTTTTTCCCTTTTTTCTGATAAGAATTACTTCCCTGAGGTTTGAATTTCAAAGGTATGGCTGAGATAGAAGTCCCTAGAGAAAAACAGCTAGAACATTTACAACTCAGAGGAAAAGGAAAAAAAAAAAAATCAAGTTCTTCAAAGAAGGGCTTTTGTTTCCTAAATCCAGATGTATGACCCAGTGGAGGCAAGAGACTTCCTCATAGAGGGTGCAAAGGATACCACCCTCCCAAAATCCAGAACCACTACCAATATAACTAAAGGAAAGACTTAGGTAATTCCCCTAAGGGCTGGCAATAATTGGTAGGACTCTAGCAATGGAGTTCAACCATTTTTGTCCCGCCATATTGAGCCAGAAATGGGTTGCCACTCTCATCTTTATCCAGCCATATTTTGGGGCTCCCAACCTGATGGTTGGCAAGCCATGTTCTCAGCACACACCAGTTGTCACTAGAAGACAAAGGATCAATAATCAATCGCTCTGGATTGTTAAGGAGGGGACTACATTAAATTTTACCTTTCTTTCTCGACTTTCATTGAGCAATTTGGGACAGCTGACTTTGGTAAGAATTCTCAGAACCTTGGCTGTCTTCTCCCACTTTTCCCAGGATTTCATCTGTAGCCTCTGTAGTAAGTGGAGTTTAAAGTAGAGAGAGTGTAGCTCTGGTGTCTACCAGAATCTGGCAAGATTTCCCATCAATTTTAATTTTAGTTTCCCCTTGGCTGTTTAAGGGAATAACTGGTAAAAAATTACAGAAGAATCCCTTGGAGTCCCATAAGTCCTCAGATGGGCCTATATGGGGGCCCTCCTCATAGGGTACTATAAGTGTGCCCTCTGTAAGGCCACTAAGTTAATGGACTTTTGTTTACAGTTTACACTCCATTCAGAGTGGAATGACAACTCAGACACAGGATTAGTAGAATGAGTACTCAAATGAAGGATAGAGGGGAAGAGTAGGAGTTACATCAGTCTTACAGTTTTTGTTTTGGGTACCTCTTGTATCTTTAATTCTTCATTAGCCTTTTGCAACGAATCTTTCAATGAAACTATTTTGGAATTTTGAAAGCTTTGGGGGCTCATGCATGTCAATTAAAATAGCTATTGAACATTATATCAAAAACTAATGCTGTACTATATGTTAGCTAATTGAATTTAAATAAAAAAATAAAATAGCTATTCCATTCTGTTTATTTAACTTAACAATTCTTAACAATCTTATCTAATTGGAACATTCTCATAACGGCTATTTTAATTCTAGGTTGTCTTTAGTAAGATTGGTTTATGCATGTGAGGAGAGAGCCAGTGGAGTTCCTAAAAGTGGGGTCACTCTTACAAGCATTTAAAAGACTAGGACTCCATTTTTTGAGTTTTCCTAAGAGCAAAGAAAAAAATCCTAGATAGCCTAAGACATGTGCTTAGGGTTTGGACTTGGTTTTGTTTGACAGTGTGATTTTCATGGGATAATTATTTTTCCTGGTGGATAGTCTGCCCTATTTGTCCAACATGTGACCAGGTGTCTCTTTTTGCATGGAATTTTCTTGTGGGTGGTGAGCAACATACTGTGAAATTTGATCATCTGTGACCATCTTATTCTTACATGAGAGTTTTGTGCTTCAGAGACAATTGTCTCTCATATAAAGGTCGTGAGCACTCAAGCAGCATTTAGGTGCTCAAACTATGCCCACCGATTTTACTTTTAGGATTGCTCTCAGGAAAAAATACACAAGTTTAAATCTAAATTAAGGCATTCTAAGTCAGAAACCAAGCACATTCTAATTCAGAAGCTAAATGCATTCTAATTCAGCAACTGAATACATTCTAATTCAGAAACCAAGTGAGTATCACCAGAAGGACAATTCGTCCTTTCCAAATCTTGAATAAAGTCAGAGAGCTCAACCAAAAGGAGAGAGCTCAAAATCTAAGAGGAGTCTCACCATGCCAGAAGCAGAAGGCTACTCACATAATCCTTGAGCACAAAGGCTCACTGCAGGAACCTCACTCAATTCCAAGGGTCATCATCACTCCAGGGGTCGTATCCTTCTGATCCTATTTCTAACACCATGAATGTCTAATACCAGGTAAACAGAGTCAAGTTCAAATTACTGGAAATTGAGCTCAAGGATAGCAAAGGGTTTGCAATTTGGGAAATGCATGCTGTAGCAAGCTATAGGCAAGTATGTTGAGGGTTTTGTGCAGGCTGTATTTATGGGCAAGGAGTGCAAAAAATAGGAGTAAGTTCATCCAGAGTCCAGGCAGTAAGTTCACTGGCCTGAGGATTGGGAAAGATTTTTGGGGGATGTTCACTGGTCAGGAGATAAGTCTTGGTCTTCTATAAATTAAGCATTTAAGGGAAATTAGTATATTAGTTCTTAAGTTCCATTTTTCTGAAGGCACATGCATGAGATCTTTCTTTTCATATTCTCTAGTTCCATTTTAGGTTACAATCCTTTCACAAGAGTAATTTATTCTTTGAGTACTTTTTCAGCCCCATATTATAATTCTCTCCTTTTGGGACTCCAATCACTTAAATGTTAGATATTTTGTTATAATTCTTCATGTCTCTGAGGCTCTATAATTTTTGTTGTTGTTTATTTTCTCTCTGTTCTTCTCTGTTTAGATTGAGTAATTTCTAATGTTCTATTGTCCAGATTTTATTTCCCTCTTCCCTCTTTAATCTGCAATGGACCCAATCCAGTGAGCTTTTTATTTCAATTATTTTATTTTTCAGTTCTAAGATTTCCATTTGATTATCTTTATATCTTCTATTTCTTTCCTGAGATCTTTATTTCTTTGATGAGACTATTTCAACTTGTTTCAAGTGTCTTCATAATTGTTTATGAAGCATTTCTACATATCTGCTTTAAAATATTTGTCAGATTATTCTCATTTCTCTGTCTTCTTGCTATTGTTATCTATTAGTTATCTTTTCAAATTCTGGTTGATAATTTCCTGGTCTTCTTATGATGAGTGATTTTCAATTTTAATCTTGTCATTTTTGCATTATGTTATGAGAATTTGGATCTTAGTTAAACCTCCTGTTTTAACTTTTTTTGACGCTGCTCTACCAGGTAAGTGGGGGAACTATCTCATTATATTTATGTGGAGGTAGAAGTACAGGTTCTACTCTCAGCTTCTGTTGACACCAAATGGGGAGTTCTCTTCATTATTGCTGGGCAGAGGTGGGAGTTCTGGCTCCCTGCATGGTTTCTAGTGACAAGGTGGTGGAGGGATGGGGTTTGTTACTGGATGTGGATGAAAGTTCTGCTCCCTATTTGGCCTTCTCTGATGCCAAATTGATAGGGGTGTTAGGGCTTCTGGTTACAGTCTTGCAAGAGTGGAAGTCTAGGCTACTCCCTTGGCCTTTGCTTGCAAGTGTTGGAGTGGTCCCATAGTATTATGTGTGGTGTTTGACTGGACTAAAGCTGTTGTTATTTTTTTTTTAAAAGATTTTATTTATTTATTTGAGAGAGAGAATGAGATAGAGAGAGAGCATGAGAGGGGGGAGGGTCAGAGGGAGAAGCAGACTCCCTGCTGAGCAGGGAGCCCGATGCGGGACTCGATCCTGGGACTCCAGGATCATGACCTGAGCCGAAGGCAGTTGCTTAACCAACTGAGCCACCCAGGCACCCAAAGCTGTTGTTTTTAAAACGTATTATTGTCTTGCTAGGGTATCCGTTCCTTGTTCTTCGTTTAGAGAGGACAGGATTTTGTCAGGGGTTTTATTGGCTGTATGCATTGACATTTCTGAAACGCTACTTTATTCAGATCAAGTTTGGGCTATATGAGGCCAAATGAAAACCCAGGGAACTCACTGCCATACTGTCCTTCACCTCCCAAGGTCCCTAACTATTCTGCCTTCTTCTCTTCACCCCTCAGTGTCTTTTTTTGTTTGTTTCATATATAATATTCAGGATATTTTGTTATACTGAATAGGAGAAATAGGAAAAAAAAGTATTATACATCTATCCAGAAGCAGAAAATATAGCACAAGATTTAAAAATCCATTCTATCCCCGAGAGGGAGTTAAGATGGTGGAGGAGTATGGGACCCTAAGTTTTTCTGGTCCCTCAAATATAGCTAGAGAGTTATCAAATGATTCTGAACATCTGAGAAATCAGTCAGAGATCTGAGAAAAGAAATGCTGCAACTGTACAAGTACAAAAGCGACCATTTTTTTGGAAGGTAGGAGGTGCGGAGACTTGAATCTGGGGTGGTATAACTGAGGATACAGCAGAGGGAAGGGAGCCTGCTTAAGGAGGCTACCACAAAGTATTATAAGCAATGGAACATAAAATCAGAACTTTTAGAAGTCTGCTACTGTGGGGTACGTCCCTGGCTTAAAGGTGCTCAGGTGGTGAAGTGGGGTGGAATTCTAGGTGTGACTGTGTGGTTTGAGGATCCCTGGGGTCCCAAGAAGAATGGGGTTGCCTGAGTGCAGCAGAGTTCCCAGGCACAAGCGTGGGGAAGCTGGCTGAAAACAGTCTAGGTGACGGCTTTCAGCTCTTTGTTGCCATAAACTGCAAACCCCTGCATTGTTGAGTGACTGCTTTCCTGGCAGGGGTCCAGCCAAAGGCAAAAGCATAGCGAGACCCCACCCCCCCCCATGGAGGAACACTGCATGTCTGTGCCATAGGAATCCAGAAAATTTGGAGTTTTGAAATTCAGTTGCATGCCTGAGATAAAAATGCTTGGTCACAGGCTAGGTGAACAGAGTTTTTACAGAAACCCAGGAACACAAGAGTGATTGACTGCTTTTTTGAGGGCTCACCAAAGAGAGGGGGGCAGGAACATTCAACTCCTGGGCTAGAGAGTGGGGCGCCACCATATTGATCCCACCCATTGGTGCTGAAAATTTTCAGGTAGCAAAACAGTGCTAAATAGTAGAATCCTGAACCACATACACCAAGCCCTGGTGTATTTCCATTTCCACTAGGGCAAGTGCACCTGAGAATTAGCACAACAGGCTCCTTCCCCCAGAAGGCCGACATGAGTAACTGCCTTGCACCAAATTTACTGATCATAGAGCACTGCAAAACTTCAGCTCTTGTGGAAAACAAGATACGGCATTCATTGTTTGTTTTTTTATTCTTTAGGCTTTCAGTATTATTTTTTAAGTTATTTTCTTATTTTTTCAATTCCTTTAGTATTTTTAAAATTTTATATATGTGTTAAATATGTGTGTGTGTGTGTATATATATATATATTTTTTTCCTTTCATTGTATTTTATTTTATTTTTGTATATATATGTTTTTCTTTCTTTCTTATTGTAGGATCTAGTTTCTTGTAACAGGTAGACCAAAACACACCCAGGCTCAAGTTCTCCGTTTTGTTCTGTTTCTTGTTTGTTCTTTTCTTGTTTCATTTTGTGGTTTGTTTTGTTTTGTTTTTCTGTTGTTATTCTTGTTATTGTTTTTTTTTTTTTTTTCATTCTTTTTTCTATTCTATTTTGGACAAAATGACCAGATGGAGAAATTCACCCCAAAAGAAAGAACAGGAGGTAGTACTCACTGCCAGGTATTTAATCAATACGGATATAAGTAAGATGTCTGAACTAGAATTTAAAACAATAATTATAATGATACTAGCTGGGCTTGAAAAAAGTATAGAAAACACTAGAGAATCCCTGAGTGTAGAAATAAAATAACTAATATCTAGTCAGGCCAAAATTAAAAATGCTATTACTGAGATGCAGTCCCAAATGGAGGCTATAAAATTGAGGACAAACAAGGCAGAAGAGCAAGTCAGTGATATAGAATATAAAATGATGGAAAATAAGGAAACTGAAAAGAAGAGAGAAAGAAAACTACTGGATCGTGAAGGGAGACTTCAAGAACTCAGTGATTCCTTAAAGTGAAATGCTATCCGGATAATAGGGGTTCCAGAGGATGATGAGTGGGAGAGAAGGGCAGAAGGTTTATTGGAACAAATTATAGCTTCCTTCTTCTGGGGAAGGAAACAGGCATTCAAATCCAGGAGGCACGGAGAACCCCTCTCAAGGTCAAAACCTTGACATAAAATAGTGAAACTTGCAGATTTCAAAGATAAAGAGAAAATCCTGAAAGCAGCTCGGGACAAGAGTTCCTTAACCTACAAGGGTAAACATGTAAGGCTGGCAGCAGACCTGTCCACAGAGACCTGATAGGCCAGAAAGGACTAGCATGATATATTCAAAGTGCTAAATGGGAAAAATATGGAGCCAACAATACTTTATCCAGCAAGGCTGTCATTCAGAATAGAAAGAGAGATAAACAGTTTCCAGGACAAAGAAAAAATATTGGAATTTGTGAACACTACACCAGTGTTGCAAGAAATATTAAAGGGGATCCTTTGAGCAGAGAGCCCAAAAGTAACAAAGACCAGAAAGGAACAGAGACAATCAACAGGAATAGTGACTTTACAAGTAATACAATGTCACTAAATTCATATTTTTCAATAATTACTCTGAATATAAGTGGACTAAATGCTCAAATCAAAATACATAGGGTATCAGAATGGATTAAAAAAATGACTCATCGATATGCTGTTTATAAGAGACTCATTTTAGAGCTGAAGACACCTCCAGATTGAAAGTGAGGGGCAGAGAACCATTTATCATGCCAATGGACATCAAAAGAAAGCTGGAGTAGCCATCCGTATATCAGACAAACTAGATTTTAAACCAAGGACTGTTATGAGAGATGAAGAAGGACACTATATCATAAAAAAGGAGTCTATCCAAAAAGAAGATTTAACATTTTAAATATTTATGCCCCCAGCTTAGGAACAGCCAAATATATAAATCAATTAACAAAATTAAAGAAACTCATTGATAATACAATAATAGCAGGGGACTTTAACACACCACTCTCATCAAGGGACAGATGACCTAAGCAGAAGATCAACAAGGGAACTAGGACTTCAGTTGACACACTGGACCAGATGGACTTAACAAATATATTCAGAGCATTGCATCCTAAAACAGCAGAATACACATCTTTCTTGAGTGCACATGAGACGTTCTCCAGAATAGGTCATATACTAGGTCACAAATCAGGTCTCCACCAGTACAAAAAGACTGAGATTATACCATACATATTTTCAGACCACAATGCTATAAAACTTGAAGTTAACCACGAGAAAAAATTTGGAAGGACAACAAATATATGGAGAGTAAAGTACATACTATTAAAGAATAAATGGATCAACCAGGAAATTAAGGAAGAATTAAAAAATATATGGAAGCAAATGAAAATGAAAATACAGCAGTTCAAAACCTTTGGGATGCAGCAAAGGTGGTCCTAAGAGGGAAGTATATAGCAATAAAGTCCTTCCTCAAGAAACAAGAAAAGTCTGAAATACACAACCTAACCTTACGCCAAAAGGAGCTGGAAAAAAAGAACAGCAAATGGAGCCTAAATCCACCAGAAGAGAAATAATAAAGATTAGAGCAGAAATCAATGATATAGAAATTAAAAAAAAAAAACAAAAACAGTAGAACAGATCAATGAAACTAGGAGCTGCTTCTTAGAAAGAATTAATAAGGTAAATATACCCTTAGCCAGATTTATCAAAAAGAAAAGAGAAAAGATCTAAGTAAATAAAAGCATGAATGAAAGAAAAGAGATCACAACCAACAGCAAAGAAATATAAATAATTCTAAGAGAATATTATGAGCAATTATATGCCAACAAATTAGGCAATCTGGAAGAAATGGATGCATTCCTAGAAACATATAAACTACCAAAACTGAAACAGGAAGAAATAGAAAACCTAAACAGACCCATCCCCAGCAAAGAAATTGAATCAGCAATCAAAAATCTCCCCACAAATAAGAGTTCAGGGCCGGATAGCTCCCCAAGGGATTTCTACCAAACATTTAAAGAAGAATTAATGCCTATTCTTATGAAATGGTTTCAAAAAATAGAAAGGGAAGGAAAACTTTCAAAATCATTCTATGAGGCCAGCATTACCTTGAACCCAAAACCAAAGACCCCACTAAAAAGGTGAATTACAGACCAATATCCCTGATGAACATGGATGTAAATATTCTCACCAAGATACTACCTAATAGGATCCAACAGTGCATTCATGGTATTATTCACCATGACCAAGTGGGATTTATTCCTGGGCTGCAAGGGTGGTTCAACATCCACAAATCAATCAATGTGATATAACACATTTATTAAAAAAAAAAAAAAAAAAGACAAGAACCATATGATTTTCTCAATAGATGCAGAAAAAGCATTTGACAAAATACAGCATACTTTCTTGGTAAAAATCTCCACTGTGTAAGGATAGAGGGAACATACTTCACTATCATTAGAGCTATATAGGCAAAACCCATTGCAATTATCATCCTCTACCTGGAAAAACTGAGAGCTTTTCCCCTAAGGTCAGGAACATGACAGGGATGTCCACTCTCTACACTGTTGTTCAACATAGTACTGGAAGTTCTAGCTTCAGAAATCAGACAACAAAAGAAATAAAAGACATCCAAGTTGGCAAGGAAGTCATACTTTCATTCTTCGTAGATGACATGATATCCTATGTAGAAAACCTGAAAGACTCCACCCAAATATTGCTAGAACTGATACAGGAATTTAGGAAAGTGGCAGGATATAAAATCAATGCACAGAAGTCAGTTCTAGTTCTATACCCAAACAATAAGGCAGAAAAAAATCAAGGAATTGATCCAATTTGCAATTGCATCAAAACCCAAACATACTTAAGAATAAACCTAACCAAAGAGGTAAAGGATCTGTACTCTGAAAACTATAGAACACTTATGAAGGAAATTGAGGAAGGCATAAAGAAATGGAAAAGCACTCCATGTTCATGGATTGGAAGAACAAATATTGTTAAAATATCTGTGCTACTCACAGCAATCTACACATTCAATGCAATCCCTATCAAAATACCACCAGCATTTTTCACAGAGATGGAACAAAAAACTTTTCTTTAAAGATTCTATTTATTTATTTATTTGAGGTAATTCACACTTTATTTGTTATAGTCACATAATTCTTTTTTAAAAGATTTATAATTTATTTGAGAGAGGGAGATGGTGCATGAGCAGTGGGAGGGACAGAGGGAGAAAATCTCAAGCAGACTCCCCACTGAGTGCGAAGCCCAATGCAGGGCTCAATCTCCCTGAGATCATGACCTGAGCCAAAATCAAGAGTCAGACACTCAACCGACTGAGCCACCCAGGTGCCCCTAATGTCACATAATTCTTAGAATGTTTTGTAAATATGTTGCAGCAGACTTTGGATTATCCCCAGATAATTGTTTTGGGCAAATACTAGATAGATATTTTATATATCAATAAAATACACTCAAAAATGATTGTGAAAGATAATTTAGTTCACTGCAAAATTGACTTTGAGGTTGTGTAGGCCAAAGTGCTGGAATATTGTGAATACAGTTTGTCTTTGGCATCCATTATTCAGTGCTCTTTTTCTTTTTTTTTTTTTTTTTAAAGATTTTATTTTTATTTGACAGAGAAAGACATAGCGCGAGAGGGAGCACAAGCAGTGGGACTGGGAAAAGGAGAAGCAGGCTTCCCGCGGAGCGGGGAGCACGATGCAGGGCTCGATCCCAGGACCCTGGGATCATGACCTGAGCTGAAGGCAAACACTTAACGACTGAGCCACCCAGGAACCCCTTGTGCTCTTTTTTCTTTTCCTTGGTGTTTCCCACTCTCATTTTTCTTTCTTTTGTTCTGTTCCCATTAGTTCATGCTTATGTGTTAACTGTTCAACAAAAATTTTAGTTGTTTGGGGGTTTAAAGTGTGCTTTGTTTTCTATGTATCAGGGCTTGTGGAGCAAGGAATACCAACCCCATTGCCCCCTTCTTTCCTACTATCCATCCTTGCCTCAGAGCCCCCAGTTTTCCAGGCTCAAGAGCCTGAAGCTTTGAGGAGTGACACATCCAAGTGTTTCCTATGAGACATCTGTCTTGGTTTCACCAGGCCCACATGAGCTCCAGTAATTTGAGAAATTAACTGCTCTCCTAAGCAACAGCTGGGCTGTATCCTAGCATGGCCTCTGCCTCTAAGAATGTTTGAACTTAAGTTAATTGAATTTCCTGTGCCCAGGTTTCATTGTCAATAGACAAAATGAGGAGAAGAAGAAAAACATTTGACTAGCTCTTGATATTATGAGAATAAAGTGATATAGTGGATAGTTATTTAACATTCCTTTAGGATAAAACTCTTCAAAAATATGTCATAAGGTATTATGACATGGTCATCTCTAGTAACTATCCTTCTATAATGCTATTTATAATAACTTTTAGGTCTTAAGAGTAACACCACTTAAGAAATATGTCATACATTTTCCAAGGAAAAGTAAACAGCCATTGAACACATAGAATTCCTTAAGCACATGAGTTTATTAAAATCCATGAATATAAAAGTCTAAATATCTACGAAGGCATTATTTTTTTCATTTGAAACCCCAATGTCATGTATTTTTGTGTTTCCCACTACATCTAATTAGTTAAGAAATCTTTTGAATTCTTCACTTTAAGTGCCATATCTGTTTTCTATTTCTTTCCCATTGCCACAGTTCTTTCTATAGGTCTTCATTATTTTCTCCCTTGACTGTGGCTACTGAGTAAAAGGGTGAAAGGAATCTTCAAGGAGATTTCATGATAAGGCAGTATGGATATTACAGATTTAGGGCTATAAATGAATTTTTTTTTAGATTTTATTTATTTATTATTATTTTCTTTATTATTATGTTATGTTAATCACCATACATTACATAATTAGTTTTTGATGTAGTGTTCCATGATTCATTGTTTGCGTATTAACACCCAGTGCTCCATGCAGAACGTGCCCTCTTTAATACCCATCACCAGGCTAACCCATCCCCCCACCCCCTCCCATCTAGAACCCTCAGTTTGTTTCTCAGAGTCCATAGTCTCTCATGGTTCATCCCTCCCTCCGATTTCCCCCCCTTCATTCTTCCCTTCCTGCTATCTTCATTTTTTTTTTTTTAACATATAGTGTATTATTTGTTTCAGAGGTGCGGGTCTGTGATTCAACAGTCTTACACAATTCACAGCGCTATAAATGAATTTTTTAACACTTAAATAAAATGATTTAAGTGGGCCTTCACATTTACTGAGAAAAAGACTGAATATTTATTTTTAAAAAGGTAATTGGTAGCTACAAAACTATTCAAGCTTTTCTGTTTTTAAGATCCAGAACCATTTGTCTCATCTTCCTTGTTTCCCCTGTCTTTGAGGATGAAACTTTCCTGGCTTTTCTTTTCCATTGAAACCTGTCACTTTAAAAAAATTTTTTTTTTTAAATTTTATTAGGTTCTGTTAATCACCATACATTACATCATTAGTTTTTGATGTAGTGTTCCATGATTCATTGTTTGCGTATAACACCCAGTGCTCCATTCAGTACGTGCCCTCTTTAATACCCATCACCAGGCTAACCCACCCCCCCCCAGAACCCTCAGTTTGTTTCTCAGACCATTTCCTTACACCACACACACAAATAGACTCAAAATGGTTGAATGACCTAAATGCGAGACAGGAGTCCATCAAAATCCTAAAGGAGAACACAGGCAGCAACCTCTTCAACCTCAGCTGCCGCAACTTCTTTCTAGAAACATCGCTAAAGGCAAGTGAAGTAAGGGCAAAAATGAACTATTGGGACTTCATCAAGATAAAAAGCTTTTGCACAGTAAAAGAAACAGTCAACAAAACCAAAAGGAAACCTGTCATTTCTTATTCTATCCTTTGGGGTTCTATTCTCCATAAAACTGGCTGAAGAATGACCATGTAATCTCCCCAGCATTTCCTTCCTAACTACTCCAAACTTAAGCACACAATCCCCTTTTATTTTTTTAATCTTTATCTTTTATCTTTTAGTTTTTTTTAATTTAAAGGATTTTTTAATTTAAATTTAATTAGCCAAGGTATAGTACATAACTAGTTTGTGATATAATGTTCAATGATTCATTAGTTGCGTGTATCACCCACTGCTCATCATATCACGTGCCCACTTTAATGCCCATCACCCAGTTACCCCATCCCCCCACCCGCCTTCCTTTCCACAACCCTCAGTTTGTTTCCTGGAATCAAGAGTCTCATATGGTTTGATTCACTTTCTAATTTCTTCCCATTCAGTTTCCCCCCACGATAAATATTGTCCTCTTCAATATTTCTTATGTTCCACATATGAGTGAAACCATATGATAATTGTGTTTCTCTGATTGACTTATTTCACTTAGCATAATGCCCTCCAGTTGCATCCATGTCGATGTAAGTGGTAGATATTCACCCTTTCTGATGGCTGAGTAATATTCCATTGTATATATGAGCCACATCTTCTGTATCCATTCATCTGTTGAAGGACATCTTGGCTTCTTCCACAGTTTGGCTATTGTGGACATTGCTGCTATGAACATAGGGGTGCATGTGCTTCTTCTTTTCACTACATCTGTATCTTTGGGGTAAATACCTAGTAAAGCAATTGCTGAGCTGTAGGGTAGCTCTATTTTTAACATCCTGAGGACCCTCCATACTGTTTTCCAGAGTGGGTGTACCAGCTTGCATTCCCACCAACAGTGGAAGAGGATTCCCCTTTCCCCACATGCTCACCAAAATTTTTTGTTTCCTGTCTTGTTATTTTTAGCCATTCTGATGTGTCAGGTGGTATCTCAATGTGGTTTTGATTTGTATTTATCTGATGGCAAGTGATGTGGAGCATTTTTTCATGTGTTTGTTGACCATATGTATGACTTCTTCGGAGAAGTGTCTGTTCATGTCTTCTGCCCATTTCTTGACTGGATTATTTGGTTTTTGGGGGGTGTTGAGTTTGAGTTCTTTATAGATCTTGGATACCAGCCCTTTATCTGTAATGTCATTTGCAAATATCTTCTCCCATTCTGTGGGTTGCCTCTTAGTTTTGTTGACTGTTTCCTTTGCTGTGCAGAAGCTTTTTATCTTGACGAACTCCCAATAGTTCATTTTTGCTTTTGTTTCCCTTGTCTTTAGAGACCTGACTTGAAAGAAGTTGCTGTAGCTGATGTGGAAGAGGTTGCTGCCTGTGTTCTCCTCTAGGCTTTTGATGGATTCCTGTTTCACATCGAGGTCTTTCATCCATTTTGAGTTTATCCTGTGTGAAAGAGTGGTCCACTTTCATTCTTCTGTATTTGGCTGTCCAATTATCCCAGCAATAATTATTGAAGAGTCTGTCTTTTTTCCATTGGATATTCTTTCCTGAGTTGTCGACGATTAATTGACCACAGAATTAAGGGTCAATTTCTTGCCTCTCTATGCTGTGCCATTGATCTATGTGTCCGTTTTTGTGCCAATACCGTGCTGTCTTGATGATCACAGCTCTGTAATATAGCTTGAAGTCAGGCATTGTCATGCGCCCAGATTCAATTTTCATTTTCAACATTCACCTGGTGATTTGGGGTCTTTTCTGATTCCATACAAATTTTAGGTTTATTTGTTCCATCTCTGTGAAAAATGACAATGTTATTTTCATAGGGATTGCATTGAACATGTAGATTGCTCTGGGTAGCATCAACATTTTAACAATATTTATTCTTTCAATCCATGAGCATGGAATTTTTTTTCTATCACGTTGTGTCTTCCTCAGTTTTTTTCATGATTGTTCTGTAGTTTCTAGAGTATAGAATCTTCACCACATCGATTAGATTTATTCCTAGGTATCTTATGATTTTTGGTGCAATTACAAATCGGATCAATTCCTTAATTTCTCTTTCTTCAGTCACATTGTTAATGTATAGAAATGCAACTGATTTCTGTGCATTGATTTTGTATCCTGCCATGTTGCTGAATTACTGTATGAGTTCTAGCAATTTTGGGGTGGAGTCCTTTGAGTTCTCCAATAAGTATCATGTCATCCCCAAAGAGAGAGAGTTTGACTTCTTCTTTGGAAAAATTTTTTTAATTTTTTTTTCTAGTTTCTTCTTCTTTTTTATTTTTAATGTTATTTTATTAGTCACCATTCATTACATCATTAGTTTTTGATGTAGTGTTCCATGATTCATTGTTTGCGTATAACACCCAGTGCTCCATTCAATACATGCCCTCCTTAATACCCATCACAGTGCTAACCCATCATCCCTCCCCCCTCCCATCTAAAACCCTCAGTTTGTTTCTCAGAGCCCATAGTCTCTCATGGTTCGTTTCCCCCTCCGATTTCCCCCATTTCATTTTTCCCTTCCTACTATCTTCCTTTTTTTTTTTTTTTTTTTTTTTACATATAATGTATTATTTGTTTCAGAGGTACAGGTCTGTGATTCCTCAGTCTTACAAAATTCACAGTGCTCACCATAGCACGTACCCTCCCCAATGTCTATCACCAAGCCACCCCATCCCTTCCACCCCCCACCACTCCAGCAACCCTCAGTTTGTTTCCTGAGATTAAGAATTCCTTATATCAGTGAGATCATACAATACTTGTCTTTCTCTGAATGACTTATTTTGCTTAGCCTAATGCCCTCTAGTTCCATCCACGTCATGGTAAATGGCAAGATTTCATATTTTTTGATGGCTGCATAATATTCCATTGTGTATACATATACTGCATCACCTTTATCCATTCATCTGTTGATGGACATCTAGGCTTTTTCCATAGTTTGGCTATTGTGGACATTGCTGCTATAAATATTGGGGTGCACATACCCCTTCAAATCACTGCATTTGTATCTTTGGTGTAAATACCCAGTAGTGCAATTGCTGGGTTGTAGGGCAGCTCTATTTTCACCTTTTTGAGGAACCTCCATACTGTTTTCCAGAGTGGCTGCAACAGCGTGCATTCCCACCAACAGTGTAGGAGGGTTCCCCTTTCTCCGCATCCTCTCCAACATCAGTTGTTTCCTGAGTTGTTAATTTTAGCCATTCTGACTGGTGTGAGGTGGGATCTCATTGAGGTTTTGATTTGGATTTCCCTGATGTCAAGTGATGTGGAGCACTTTTTCATGTGTCTGTTGGCCGTTTGGATGTCTTCTTTGCGGAAATGTCTGTTCATGTCTTCTGCCCATTTCTTGATTGGATTATTTGTTCTTTGGGTGTTCAACTTGGTAAGTTTTTTTATAGATTTTGGATACTAGACCTTTATCTGATATGTCATTTGCGAATATCTTCTCCCATTCTGTCGGTTGTCTTTTGGTTTTGTTGACTGTTTCCTTTGTTGTGCAAAAGCTTTTTATCTTGATGAAGTCCCAAAAGTTCATTTGTGCCCTTTGCTCCCCTGCCTTTAGTGATATTTCTAGGAATAAGTTGCTATGGCTGAGGTTGAAGAGGTTGCTGCCTGTGTTCTCCTCTAGGATTTTGATGGATTCCTTTCTCACATTTAGGTCTTTCATCCATTTTGAGTCTATTTTTGTGTGGTGTAAGGAAATGGTCCAGTTTCATTCTTCTGCATGTGGCTGTCCAATTTTCCCAACACCAATTGTTGAAGAGACTGTCTTTTTTCCATTGGACATTGTTTCCTGCTTTGTCGAAGATTAGTTGACCATAGAGTTGAGGGTCCATTTCTGGGCTCTCTATTCTGTTCCATTGGTCTAGGTGTCTGTTTTTGTGCCAGTACCATACTGTCTTGATGATGACAGCTTTGTAATAGAGCTTAAAGTCTGGAATTGTGATGCTACCAGCTTTGCATTTCTTTTTCAATATTCCTCTGGATATTCGTGGTCTTTTTTGGTTCCATGTAAATTTTAGGATTATTTGTTCCATTTCTTTGAAAAAAGTTGATGGTATTTTGATAAGGATTGCATTAAATGTATAGATTGCTCTAGGTAGCACTGTCATTTTCACAATATTTGTTTTTCCAATCCATGAGCATGGAACATTTTTCCATTTCTTTATGTCTTCCTCAATTTCTTTCATGAATATTCTATAGTTTTCTGAGTACAGATCCTTTGCCTCTTTGGTTAGATTTATTCCTAGGTATCTTATCGTTTTGGGTGCAGTTGTAAATGGGATCGACTCCTTAATTTCTCTTTTTTCTGTCTTGTTGTTGGTGTATAGAAATGCAACTGATTTCTGTGAATTGATTTTATATCCTGCCACTTTACTGAATTCCTGTATGAGTTCTAGCAGTTTGGGGGTGGAGTCTTTTGGGTTTTCCACATAAAGTATCATATCATCTGCCAAGAGTGAGAGTTTGACTTCTTCTTTGTCGATTCGGATGCCTTTTATTTCTTTTTGTTGGCTGATTGCTGTGGCCAAGACTTCTAGTACTATGTTGAATAGCCGTGGTGAGAGTGAACATCCCTGTCATGTTTCTGACCTTAGGGGAAAAGCAGGTTTTTTCCCCATTGAGAATGATATTCACTGTGGGTTTTTCATAGATGGCTTTTATGATATTGAGGTATGTACCTCTATCCCTGTGCTCTGAAGAGTTTTAATCAAGAAAGGATGCTGTACTTTGTCAAACTCTTTTTCTGCATCTTTTGAGAGGATCATATGGTTCTTGTTCTTTCTTTTATTAATGCATTGTATCACATGGATTGATTTGCGGATGTTGAACCAAACTTGCAAGCCAAGAATAAACCCCACTTGGTCGTGGTGAATAATCCTTTTAATGTACTGTTGCATGCTATTGGCTAGTATTTTCGTGAAAATTTTTGCATCCATGTTCATCAAGGATATTGGTCTGTAATTCTCCTTTTTGATGGCGTGTTTGTCTGATTTTGGGATCAAGGTGATGCTGGCCTCATAAAATGAGTTTGGAAGTTTTCCTTCCATTTCTATTTTTTGGAACAGTTTCAGAAGAATAGGTATTAATTCTTCTTTAAATGTTTGTTAGACTTCCCCTGGGAAGCCATCTGGCCCTGGGCTTTTGTTTGTTGGGAGATTTTTGATTACTGCTTCAATTTCCTTATTGGTTATGGGTCTAATCACGTTTTCTGTTTCTTCCTGGTTCAGTTTTGGTTGTTTATACATCTCTAGGAATGCCTGCATTTCATCCAGATTATCTAATTTCCTGGCATAGAGTTGCTCATAATATGTTCTTATAATTGTTTGTATTTCTTTTGTGTTGGTTGTGATCTCTCCTCTTTCATTCATGGTTTTATTTATTTGGGTCATTTCTCTTTTCCTTTTTCATAAGTCTGGCCAGGGGGTTTATCAATCTTATTCATTCTTTCAAAGAACCAACTCCTAGCTATATTGATATATACTACTGTTCTTTTGGTTTCTATTTCATTGATTTCTGCTCTGATCTTTTTTATTTCCTTCTCCTGCTGGGTTTAGGCTTTATTTCCGTTCTTTCTCCAGCTCCTTTACGTGTACGGTTAGGTTGTGTGTTTGAGACCTTTCTTGTTCTTGAAAAAGGCTTGTATTGCTATATACTTTACTGGTAGGACCGCCTTTGCTGCATCCCAAAGATTTTGAACAGTTGTTTTTTCATTTTCATTTGGTTCCGTGAATTTTTTAATTCTTCTTTAATTTCCTGGTTGACCCATTCATTCTTTAGTAGGATGCTCTTTAGCCTCCATGTACTTGAGTTCTTTCCAAATTTCCTCTTTGGATTGAGTTCTAGTTTCAAAGCATTATGGTCCAAAAATATGCAGGGAGTGATCCCAATCTTTTGGCACCAGTTGAGACCTGATTTGTGACCTAGGGTGTGATCTATGCTGGAGAATGTTCCATAGGCACTAGAGAAGAATGTGTATTTTGTTGCTTTGGGATGGAATGTTCTGAATGTATCTGTGAAGTCCATTTGGTCCGATATGTCATTTAAAGTCTTTATTTCCTTGATGATCTTTTGCTTAGATGATCTGTCCATTTCAGTGACAGGGGTGTTAAAATTCCCTACTATTATTGTATTATTGTCAATGTGTTTCTTTGATTTTGTTATTAATTGGTTGATATAATGGGCTGCTCCCATGTTAGGGGCATAGATATTTACAATTGTTAGATCTTTTTGTTGGATAGACCCTTTAAGTATGACATAGTGTCCTTCCTCATCTCTTATTATAGTCTTTGGTTTAAAATCTAATTTGCCTGATATAAGAATTGGCACCCCAGCTTTCTTTTGATGTCCATTAGCATGGTAAATTGTTTTCCACCCTCTCACTTTCAATCTGGAGGTGTCTTTGGTTCTAAAATGAGTCTCTTGCAGCCAACATATCTATGGGTATTGTTTTTTTATCCAATCTGATACCCTGTGTCTTTTGATTGGGACATTTAGCCCATTTACATTCAGGGTAACTATTGAAAGATATGAATTTAGTGCCATTGTATTGCCTGTAAGGTGACTGTTACTGTATATTGTCTGTGTTCCTTTCTGGTCTATGTTACTTTTAGGCTCTCTCTTTGCTTAGAGGACCCCTTTCAATATTTCTTGTAGGGCTGGTTTGCTGTTTGCAAATTCTTTTAGTTTTTGTTTGTCCTGGAATCTTTTTATCTCTCCTTCTATTTTCAATGACAGCCTAGCTGGATATAGTATTCTTGGCTGCATATTTTTCTCATTTAGTGCTCTGAATATATCCTGCCAGTCCTTTCTGGCCTGCCAGGCCTCTGTGGATCAGTCTGCTACCAACCTAATGTTTCTACGATTGTAGGTTACAGACCTCTTGTCCCAAGCTGCTTTCAGGATTTTCTCTTTGTCTCTGAGACTTGTAAGTTTTACTATTAGATGTTGGGGTGTTGACTTATTTTTATTGATTTTGAGGGGGTTCTCTGTGCCTCCTGGATTTTGATGCCTGTTTCCTTTCCCAAATTAAGTAAGTTCTCTGCCCTAACTTGCTCCCATATACCTTCTGCCCCTCTCTCTCTTTCTTCTTCTTCTGGGATCCCAATTCTTCTAATATTGTTTTGCCTTATGGTATCACTTGTCTCTTGAATTCTGCCCTCGTGATCCAGTAATTGTTTACCTCTCTTTTTCTCAGCTTCTTTATTCTCCATAATTTGGTCCTCTATATCACTAATTCTCTCTTCTGCCTCATTTATCCTAGCAGTTAGAGCCTCCTTTTTTGATTGCGACTTGGTTAGATTTTAGTTCTTTTATTTCTTCATAAAGGGTTTCTCTAGTATCTTCCATGCTTTTTTTAAGCCCAGTTATTATCTTTACAATTGTCATTCTGAACTCTAGTTCCAACATCTTACTAATGTCCATATTGATTAGCTCCCTGGCAGTCAGTACTGTCTCTTGTTCTTTTTTTTTTTTTTTTTTTTTTTTGAGGTAGTTTTTCCATCTTGTCATTTTGTCCATAGTAGAGTAGATGAATGAGAGAAGAAAATGCTAACAGGGTAACAACGACCGCAGAAAAATATAAAATAAACAAATCAGAGGAGACCCAAAACCGGGGGAAAAGAAAGGAAAAAAAAAGAATATGATCAAATATGATCAGGCTGGTGAATAGATCAGTGCCACAACTAGATTTGGGGTGTATTTTGGTCTGTTAGAAGTCACTGCCTCCAAAAATTTTAAATAAAGAAAAACTTGTATATGTACAAAAATAAGGGTAAATACAATGAAGGGATGGAATATGACTGTAAAGATGAAAATTATAAAAGATTTTATAAAAGGAATTGATAAGTATTTGCTTGAAAAAAGAAAGAAGAGAAATTAAAAAAAAATGGAGAGAATGTGATCAGGCAGGAGACTAGGACAAAGCCATACACTAGAGATTTAGGGTATATTTTGGTCTGTTAGAAGAACCTGTATCCCAAAATTTTAAAGCGAGAACAACTTATATATATATACAAAAAATAAGGTTAACTACAATGAAAGGATAGAATAGGACTCTAAAAATGAAAAATAGAAAAGATTTTTAAAAAAGGGATTGATAAGATGTTGGTTGAAAAAGGGAAAAAGAAAAATTCAAAAAAAATAGAAAAAGAAAAAAAGAAAATTTAAAAAATTAACTTTGAAAGACTAAAGAATCATGGGAAAAAAAGCCATGAATTCTATGTGCTGTTTTCCCCTAGTGCTGGAGTTCTGCCATTCTCATTGATCGGTAAACTTGATCTTGGCTGGCAGTTCTTGCTGATCTTCTGGGGGAGGGGCCTGTTGCAGTGGTTCTCAAATGTCTTTGCCTAAGGCGGAATTGCCCCACCCTTGCCAGAAGCCAGGCTAAGTCATCTGCTCGGGTTTGCTCTCTGTAGCTTTTGTTCCCTGAAAGCTTTCCTTACAGCTTTGGGGGGTGAGAAAGAAAATGGTGGCCTCCCAATCTCTGCCCTGGAGGAGCCGAGAACTCGGGGCCCCACTCCTCAGTGAGCCCCCAGAGAAAAGCAGTCAATCACTCCTGTCTCCCCCATCTCCGGCCGCACTCTGTGCTCACCCGGCCTGTGACCAAGCATTTCTATCTCTGGCACATGACACCGTTGGAGCCTCCAAACCCAGCAGATTCCTGCAGTGCACTCCCACGCTGCTCCTCCCAGGGGAGGAAGGGGAGTCTCCCCAGATCTGCAGCTTGTTGGGTCCCTGCTCGAAGAGTAGTGGTCCAACTGTGCCTTGGATCACAGTTTATGGCAAGCTCAAGCTGAGAGCCCACTCCTCGGCTCCACCTTTGCAGCTGGCTTCCCTGCTTTCATATCTGGGAGCTCTGCTGCACTCAGGCACCCCTGGTCTTTCTGTGACCCTGAGGGTCTTGAGACCACACTGTCCCAGGGAAGGTTACACCCCCCGCTTATCCACTGGAGCCACAGCCCTCAGTGGAGCCAACTTCTAAAAGTTCTGGTTTTATGGTCCGCTGCTCTATCACTTTCCGGTAGCCTGCTGATGGAGGCTCCTTCCACCCATGGTCTGTCTTCCCAAATATCGCTTCAAATTCACTTCTCTGCATGTCCTACCTTCCAGGAAGTTGTCGCTTTTCTGTTCAAAGGGTTGCTGCTATTCTTTTCTTCAATCTCCTGTTGAGTTTTAGGTGTTCAGACTGGTTTGATACACATCTAGCTGAATTCCTGGGACCAGACGAAATTTAGGTCTCCTAATCCTCTGCCATCTTGCTCCTCCTCCATCTTTTTTGGAATTTGATTGCCTTTTATTTCTTTTTGTTGTATGATTGCTGAGGCTAGGACTTCTAGTACTGTGTTGAAAAACAGTGGTGAGAGTAGGCATCCCTGTCATGTTCCTGACCTTAGGGGAAAAGCTCTCAGTTTTTCCCCATTGAGAATGATATTCACTGTATGCTTTTCATAGATGGCTTTTATGATATTGAGGTATGTTCCCTCTATCCCTATACTTTGGAAAGTTTTAACCAAGAAAGGATGCTGTATTTTGTTGAATGTTTTCTCTGCATCAAGAGGATCATATGTTCTTGTCTTTTCTTTTAATAGTGTGCTCTGTTACGTTGATTGATTTGAGAATGTTGATCCACACTTGCATCCCAGAAATAAATTCCACCTGGTCGTGGTGAATAATCCTTTTAATGTACTGTTGGATCCTATTGGCTAGGATATTGGTGAGTATTTCCACATCCATGTTCATCAATGATTTTGGTCTGTAATTCTCCTTTTTGTGATGGGGTCTTTGTCTGGTTTTGGTATCAAGATAATGCTGCCCTCATAGAACGAGTTTGGAAGTTTTCCTTCCATTTCTATTTTTTGTAACAGCTTCAGTAGAATAGGTATGATTTCTTCTTTGAATGTTTGGTAGAATTCCCCTGGGAGGCCATCTGGCCCTGGACTATTGTTTTTTGGGAGGTTTTTGATTACTGCTTCAATTTCTTTGCTGGTTATTGGTCTGTTCAGATTGTCTGTTTCTTCCTTTCAGTCTTGGTAGTTTATAATTTTCAGGAATGCATCCATTCCTTCCAGATTGCTTGATTTGTTGGCATATAGTTACTGGTAATAATTTCTAACCATTGTTTTTATTTCCTTGGTAATAGTTTTGACCTCTTCCCTTTCATTTATGATTTTATTATGTTGGGTACTTTCTCTTTTCTTTTGGATAAGTCTGTCCAGAGGTTTATTGATCTTATTAATTCTTTCATAGAACCAGCTTCTAGTTTCTTTGACATGTTCTACTGTTTTTCTGGTTTCTATTTCATTGATTTCTGCTCTAATCTTCATTATTTCTCTTCTCCTGCTTGGTTTAGATTCTATTTGCTGTTCTTTCTCCAGGTTCTTTAGGTGTACGTTTAGCTTGTGCATTTGGGATTTTTCTAATTTTTTTGAGAGAGGCTTCGATGGGTATGTACTTTCCTCTTAGGATCACCTTTGCTGTATCCCATGGATTTTGAACTGATGTGTTTTCATTCTCACTAATTTCAATGAATTGTTTAAGTTCTTCTTTAATTTCCTGTTTGACCCATTCATTCTTTAGCAGGATGCTCTTAAACCTCCAAATGTTTGAGTTTCTTCTAAATTTCTTCTTGTGATTGAGTTCTAATTTCAAACCATTGTGGTCTGAAAATATGCAGGGAATAATCTAAATCTTTTGGTATCAGTTGAGACCTGATTTGTGACCTGCGATATATCTATTCTGGAGAAAGTTCCATGCGCACTCGAGAAGAATAAGTATTCTGTTGTTTTAGAATGTAATGTTCTGTATATATCCAGGAACTCCATCTGGTCCAATGTGTCATTCAGCTCTTGTTTCTTTATTGATCTTCTGCTTAGATGATCTGTTCATTGCTCTGAGTGGAGTATTGAAGTCCCCTACTATTAATGCATTATTGTCAAGATGTTTCTTTACTATGGTTATTAATTGGTTTATATAACTGGCTGCTCCCTTGTTGGGGGCATAGATATTTACAATTGTTAGATCTTTTTCTTGGGTAGATCCTTTAATTATGATATAGTGTCCCTCTACATCTCTTACTACAGTCTTTGGTTTAAAATCTACTTTGGTTGATATGAGGTTTGCTATCCAGCTTTCTTTTGAGACCCATTAGTGTGGTAAATAGTTCTCCATCCCTACACTTTCAATCTTGAGGTGTCTTTAGGTTCAAAATGAGTCCCTTGTAGACAGCATATGGATAGGTCCTGCTTTTTTTTATCCAATCTGATACTCTGTGTCTTTTTATTGGATCATTTAGCCCAGTTACGTTCAGGGTAACTATTGAAAGATATGAATTTAGTGCCACTGTATTGCCTGTAAAGTCCCTGTTTATGTAAAATGTCTGTTACTTTCTGGTCTATGTGACTCTTGGGGTCTCTTTTTGCTTACAAGATCCCCCTTAATATTTCTTGCAAGGCTGCCTTGGTCGTCACATATTCTTCTAGTTTCTCTCTGTCCTGGAAACTTTTTATCTCTCTTTCCGTTCTGAATGATAGCTTCACTGGATGAAGTATTCTTGCTTGCATGTTCTTCTCATTTAGCATCCTGAATATATCTTGCCAACCCTTTCTGCTCTGCCAGGGTTCTCTGGATAGGTGTGATGTTATTCTGATGTTCCTCCTTCTGTATGTAAGAAATCTCTTCCCCCCAGCTGCTCTCAGGATACCTTCCTTGGCTCTAAGAATTGCAAGCTTCACTATTATATGTTGGGGTGTTTATCTACTTTTATTGATTTTCGGGAGGATTCCTCTCTGACTTTTGGATGTGGATGCTTGTTTCCTTCCCCAGATTAGGGAATTTCTCAGCCATTATTTGCTCAAATATATCTTTAAGCCCCTCCCCCCCAACCCATCTTGGATCCCAATGATCCTGATATTGGTTCTTTTCAATGTATGATTAAATGCTCTAAGTCTCTCTTCATGTCCTATGAGTTGTTTTCCTCTCTTTTCTTCAGTTTCCTTCCTTTCCATCAGCCTGTCTTCTAGATCACTTATTCTCTCTTCTGCCTCATTGAACCTAGCTGTGAGAGCATCCAATTTAGACTGCTTCTCATTCATAGTATTCATATCATAAGTTCAGCCTGATTAGATCTCATTTCTGCCCTTAGAGATTCTGTATTGTCATGTATGCTTTTTTTCAAGCCTAGCTATCAGCTTTATAATTTCTATCCTGGATTCTATCTCTGACATCTTGCTTATATCCATATCCATTAGTTCTGTGGCAGAGGACATTGCCTCTGGTTCTTTTCTTTGTTGTGAGTTCCTCCTCCTAGTCATTCTATCAAAGGTTGGTTGAATGAATGAACAAAGTCCAAAATATCAACCATGACCCGCAAAATGCACCCTAGGAAAAATCTGAAGTTTTTGGAAGCTACCACAGATATGCAAACAAAGCCAGGATGATCCAAAACAATAAAAAAAAAAAAGAAGTGGGGGCAGAGAGAGACCATAATCTCTCAGGGTGGACAAAGTAGGGTGATCTGCCTATTCCTGGTTGATTTTTCATTGGTGTGTTAAAATACACTATATCCCAAAATTGCAAAGAAATCAGTATATATATATATATATATATATAATCTCAAGATAAAATTGAATAGAGTGAAAAACGGACTAGTATGGGGCATAATTCTGTAAAACGTAGATGTGAAAAAAAAAAAGTTAAAAATCAACTTAAAAACAAAAGTTGGGAAATAAGAATCTAATTGAAATTGGAACAGGGTAAAAAAGAGAAAGAAACAAAAAAGATATGTAAAATTTTAGCCTGAAGTATAAATGAGTCATGAAGGAACACCTGGAGCTCAATATATTATTTTCCCCTGGCACTTGAGTTTTATAGTCCTGTGGGAAATAAGCTTGTCATTCACCTGTTCTTCCAGTCTGTCTTCTGGGGGAGGGGCCTGCTGCTCAGCTTCTCGGGGGTCTTTGCCTGGGTGGAGTTGCCCCACCCCTTGTCAGGGGGATGGGCTTAATGTGAGCTAGTCATCTGTGTGGCTTTTGTTCCCTGGCTGTTTATAGTGTCTAATCAGACATCGTGCTAGCTCTTGGGATATAAAGATGGATAAGATCTTTAATATATCACAGCATGATAGGGGTACATTGTAGATCTTCAGTAGATCACAGTCTAGTGTATAATGTTACAAAGTTTATAGAATCTAGTAAAATTCTAATAGCCATGGTCCCTCTTCAGTTTCTGCTTTACTTTGTGATAGTAGCTAAAACTCAGCCTGATTTTTGCTTTCTACTTGTATTTCTGATCATGTATCTCATTAAATATCCCCTTTAGCTATCCTTACACCTGCCTATGTAGCAAGGGCACACTGGTTCCTGTTTTCACAGAGCTTCTCAGATTGGGAACATAAGGAGCACACTGAGAAGAATAATATCTTAGTCTCAATTGGGTATTTTCCCCAACTTTAAATTCCTCTATCTGGGCTGATATCCATCTCCTGAGGCCCCTGCCCTGCCAAGAATTGCTACCGTTTGAGTGTTTCCTCACATCAAGTTATTTTCTCAAGCATCAAAAATATTTAAGAACAGGATAAACTGTGACAGATTTTACTGCAGAAATTTTGTTTCTTTTATCATTTTGAAGATAATTTACCCACAAATTCCCATATTTCACTATTAAAATTTAAATGTTAAATCTTATAAATGCTGCATTTGAAGCTATTATTAAGAGAATTATATGAAATTTCATGTAATTAGCACATTTGCTTCTAAGAAATGTGTGGTATGTCATGACAAAGTATTTTCCTTTATACCTCTGATATTTTTTTAGGTAATTAATCTGTATACTTAGTAGCCTGACAAGTGGAAAGGATTCATGGGAAGCTTTTTCTAAATACTCCCACCAAAACTAAAAAAATTAATATTCTAAAGTAAAAATAACTAGTATCAAATTAATTATTTTTTTAAAAAGTATAAAAAGAGATGTTTTATATAACCAACATATTAAAAAAAAATATTCTTATGTTTGAGCTACAAATTTCTGTATTACTTACTGAACCAGTGTTCTTTTTGTTTAAAAAGGAACCAGAAGGAATTTCCTCTGTAGTACCTTCCCATTAGTATTAAACTTAATTATTTACATCTTATTTACTGGGAGTTTGATATTTAATTTTTAAAAGCCTAATCAATTATTTACATTTTAATAAGTAGTGTGCTTTAATATGTATCTATAAGGATAAAAATATCTAAAGTATTTAATTTTATAGTATAATACCTATATGTCTCATAAATATAGGTATAAAACTATTACCTACAAAAAAATGCCATACCTTGACTATGTTTCTATTATTATAATTTTCATTCCTGATTTTCCTTTACATTTAGAAAAGGATGAACAAATTTATCTTACCAACCTCTCCAACTAAACTGTGAGATAAAACATATCATATTGAATTCCTACTACTATCCCATCTAGTGCTCCTAAGACCTAATAGAATTTTGGGGGAAAGGCACAATGGAAATTACCACTTAATCACAAGTATCACAAACAAATACTAAACTTTTCTATTTTCCCTTTTCTCTTTCTTGTTTTTTCACCATTGAAATAGATTGATGAATTTCTTGTGTCAGATTCAGGGTAAGTGGGAATTGATAAACTGATTTAAGAAAAGCCTATGAAGAATAAAGAGTACGTTTTACTATGAAAGGAGATGCATGCAAATATTTCACTTGAACATTAAATGTATCCTGTTTTTTTCTTAAATAGCTATTGAAATCTATCATAAACAGATTTCAGATTTTGTCTGGCTTATATAATTCTAATAAATAGGTATCAGCATCTTTCCATAAGTACCATGAATAGTTATGTGCTTGTAGTGTGTTTAAGGAACATTATATCACAGGATTAAGAAGCTCTCTAGAAAAAATTGAGCAAGAGAAAATATTAATAAGAAAAAATAGAGAACATAATAGTTTAATTAAAGGGAATGAAGTTCTTTAAACAAAATTCTATTCTGGTTATGAAAGTAACATATATTTGTTATAAAAAACTTCAAAAAATACAAAGAAGAAAATCAATGAATCATCAGTAACTCCTCCTCAATGCCTGAAATAACCTTTATTATTGTATCAGTGACTTTCTTTCCCTCTCTCTATATTGCTCTACCTTAATTGTGGTGCACTGGTAAACAATTTTATTTTCCATTTTTTTATGAACATCATTTAAATATTTCCCCCATGTGATTAGAATTATTTTTAAACATTTTTGATGACTGCATAATAACCTATTTAATGGCTGTGCTATGATTTACTTAATTTCCTTATTAGACATTTAGGCCAAAGAGTTTTTATTTTTCCATTATAAATAAATTATTTTTTGGCATAAAACTTTACATTTTGGATATCTCTTTAGAGTAGATTTCAAGGAGTAGATTTAAGTTTGTGATTATCTGTCACTGAATTGCTTTCTAAAATATTTTTTATGAGTTTACACTCCCATCAACAATAAATACACAATTTATTAAGTATTGAATTGTTTTCAAATGCTTATTAGCCATTAGTATTTCCTCTTTTGCAATTTTTTGTGTTCTTTGCTCATTTTTCCATGACATAACTTTTAACATTTATTCTAGAACCAGAGAACCACAAAAAGAAAATCAAAAGCCAAAGCACCACAAGAGCATTCAGGAAAACCAGGCTGGAAACATATTCTTATACCCTTGATATTATTTCTTTTTTAAAGAAGATTTATTTATTTATTTTGTATATAGAGAAAGAGAAAGCATGAGTGGGAGGGGCAGAGGGAGAGGGAGAGGGAATCCCAAGTAGACTCCATGCCGAGCATGGAGCCAGACATGGGGCTCGATCTCACAACCCTGACCATGACCTGAGCCCAACCCAAGTGTCAGACGCCCAATGACTGCACCACACAGGCACCCCAACCCTTGATATTACTTCTAACTACGTTAACAAAACTTGTGATGAAAAAGCTGTATTACTGAAAACCATTGTTGTCCTTAATAGAGATAAAATAAGTAATGTGTGAATGAGCAAAAAATGAAGAACTGATTATTATATGGTCAGGTCAGAGTATAATTTTTTTTTAGAAGGAGTTGAGTCTTCAAACATGTATTGGATGAAGTCATGGTTATTATTTCATTCATTTATTCAACAAATATTGTTTGGTCAATTACTATATTTCAGGCACTGGAGTACAGTAGTAAGCAAAACAGACAGAATTCCCTGCCTTCATAGGGCTCTTCCTAGAATGACCACTGCTACTCAAAGTGTAGTCCACAGACTAGCAGCATTAGCATCACTTGTGAGTTTTTTATTTTTATTTTTATTTTTATTTTTTTAAAGATTTTATTTATTTATTTGAGAGAGAGAGAGAATGAGAGAGACAGCACATGAGAGGGGGGAGGGTCAGAGGGAGAAGCAAACTCCCTGCCGAGCAGGGAGCCCGATGCGGGACTCGATCCCGGGACTCCAGGATCATGACCTGAGCCGAAGGCAGTCGCTTAACCAACTGAGCCACCCAGGCGCCCACTTGTGAGTTTTTTAGAAATGTTGATACTTAGGCCCAAACCTAGATTTCCTGAATCTGCATTTTAACAATATCCTTAGATGGTTAGCTTGCGCATTAAATTTTGATAAACACTGACCCGGTGGATTTAATAGGCAGTAGGAGAGTAATCTGGGAAGAAGCATGAGCAAAGACATGGAGAGAGACTGAGCAAAATATATTGGGAATGGAAAGCATAGTTTGGTAGATAAAGCAGAACTGTTTACTAAGTGCTGTGGTCTGTGTATTTGTGTCACCCCAAAATTTATATGCTGAAATCTTAATCCCTGAGGTAATTGCATTGGGAAGTGAGGCCTTTGGGAGGTGATTCAGTCATGCAGGCAGAGCCTTCATGATTGGGATTAGTTCCCTTTTATAAGTGACCCCAGAAAGCTAGCTCACTTCTTCTGCAGTGTGAGGTTACAGTGAAAGGATCGCTGCCTAAGAAGCAGGCCCTCACCAGACACTGAATCTGCCAGCACCATTATCCTGGACTTCCCAGAAATGTGAGAAGTAAAGGTTTCTTGTTTATAAGCCACCCAGTCTCTCTTATTTTGTTATAGCAGCCCAAACTTATTAAAACACTAAGAGATAAGATTTGTGGGGGCTTGAATGATAAAAGCTTAGATTTCATCTGTCATTTCTTGGGTGGAATTTTCCATTGGGCAATTGGATATATGAATCTGGGACTCAGAGGAGAAGATAACGCAGAAGAAATATGTTTGACAGTTCACAGAGTAGGAGTGGGGTTGGAAGTCACAGGTATGTATTAGATATCCTATGAAAAGGATAGAATGTGACAAGAAGGGAACTAAGGACAGAACTCTATGAATAACAATATTTAAGATGGAGAAAGGAGAAGAAGATCCCATGATGGAGACTGAAAAGGAATTAGCTAGAGGTAGAATGAGAACTAGAAGAGGTAGTCCTAAAGATAATGGTATAAAGAGTTTCAAGGACTAAGGAGGAACAACAGTATCCCATTACCATGAAAAGTTTAGTAAGATAAATTCTGAAAAGTAAATATTAGATTTGTAAATAGGCAATCATTGATGATCTTAGATCATTTTTAGTGGATTTATGGGAAAAGTGCCAACTTCCCTTCATTTGAAATATGAATGGGAGGTGAGGAACTAGAGAATGTGAAAGTAGACTGAGAAAATATGACTATGAATGCAGAAGAATAACAGATGTATGTAGGATCCAGGTGTAGGGAGAGGCACCCTTGTTTGCTCTCTCCCTGTATCTCAGCTTTGTTTTAAGATAGAAGAGAATTGGTCATCTTTTCATGCTGAGTTGTAAGATCCAGTAATAAAAATAATAGTAATGCTAACATTATTGAATGCTTACTCTGTGTGAGGAACTGTGCTAGGTTCTGGGCATATATTATCTCATTTAATCATTACAACAACCTTATGAGAGAGGCAGAGGTAAAGTGATATTTCTGAGGTTGCACAAACAATAAGTAGTAGAGTTAGGAGTTGAACATGAACAGTCTGATTGTTTAGCCTATACTCATAATCATTAAGCTATACTGCTTCCCAAATAAAGAAGAGATGGGGGAAAAAAAGAAAAAGAGGAGATAACAGATAAAGCAAAGTCCTTAAAATATATTAGAAGACATGCCATTGAGAGTATTCAGAAGTTAAAGTATTGGCCTTATACCACTAAGAGGGACATCTCTTTCTTCCATTTAGGAAAGAAGGTAGTAATGATATGCTTGATATAGAAATGTTGGGGACTTTATAACTTTGTGCTTAATTTAAATTTGCAAATCCATCCTTTAACACTTTCTATCCCCTTAACCCTGGTCTCCATCTGACATAGTATTTATTTATTGATCTGTCTTGATTATTATTTTGATCCCAACAAAATGGTAATTTGATATTCTTGATGAAAATATTATCAGTGGAAAAATGATGGTAGAAACCAAGGTGAATGGTTTAAGACAAAATAATAATTGGTGAGTGCTGTGAATTGTGTAAGACTGATGAATCACAGACCTATGCCCCTGAAACAGATAATACATTATATGTTAAAAAATGAAAAAATGAAAAAATCAATACAGTAAATATAGAACACTTTCAAATTTTGTGGTAAGTCATAGAAGGGGGGTGGAACAATAGTATATGGAGGAGGTAGCATTAATGGTAAATGTTTCTTTTAGAATGGGAAGACTTGAATACCTTATAAGCTGAGGAAGAGGAGCTAGTTGACAGAAAAATGAAGGATACTAGGGGTAGTAAACCACTGACAACAATCTGATGGATATAGAATCAAGGTCACTTTTGAAGAAGTTACCTTTATTGAGGAAGAGATATGTATCATTTTCTTATGGAAATGAAGGTGGTAAAGATGGATATATCTTTACAATTACAGGTATATGTAAATATTACCTATCTCATTATAATATATAAGGAATTTGTGTATGTTGTTCACTGTTGAATGCTCAGTGCTTGAACTGTGATGTAGCTTACAGTAAATGCACATTTACTTGGATGGAATGAATATTCATAGATAAGTTGGGAGTTAGAAAGGAAAGAATTAGAGGAACCTTTCATCTGATGCTCTCTGTTACATTTTTAACCAGAAAAAAGAGATAATCTCTGTGAAAATGAGGGTGGTGGGTAGGGGAATTTTAAAATCTACCTCTATAAAGAATTAAAATTAGTGATCTGCATTAAGGAGGGCACATGATGTGTTGAGCACTGGGTGTTATATGCAACTGATAAATTATTGAACTCTATATCTGAAACCAATGATGTACTATATGTTGGCTAATTGAATTTAAGTTAAAAAAAAGTTGGAAGCAAAAGGACAGCACAGAATTTTTTGAAGCCCAGATGAAGTTGAACTTTTTCTGTTTTGAACTTCTACTGATATAACTTATGTAAAGCTCTCTACACATTGGCATATGGTTGTCCTTAAGTAAATGTTAGTTGCTTCTGTCCCCCTTTCCTGATGGCATTTACATATTAAGGCATGTTATCTCAGTATTTCCAGATTGTATACTTCTTTTTCTTTATATTTTCACTATTATAATTTTTATTTATTTTTTTCTTTTTATTTATTTTTTTAAATTTTTTTATGTTATGTTAGTCACCATACAATACATCATTAGTTTTTGAGTAGTGATCCACGATCCATTGTTTTCGTATAACACCCAGTGCTCCATGCAATACGTGCCCTCCTTAATACCCATCACCGGGCTAACACATCCCCCCACCCCCTCCCCTATAGAACCCTCAGTTTGTTTCTCAGAGTCCATAGTCTCTCATGATTCATCTCTCCCTCAGATTTCCCTCCCTTCATTTTTCCCTTTCTTCTCCTAATGTCCTCCACGCTATTCCTTATGTTCCACAAATAAGTGAAACCATATGATAATTGACTTTCTCTGCTTGACTTACTTCACTTAGAATAATCTCCTCCAGTCCCATCCATGTTGATGTAAAGGTTGGGTATTCATCCTTTCTGATGGCTGAGTAATATTCCATTGTATATATGGACCACATCTTCTTGATCCATTCATCTGTTGAAGGGCATCTCAGCTCGTTCCACAGTTTGGCTATTGCAGACATTGCTGCTATGAACATTGGGGTGCATATGGCCCTTCCTTCACTACATCTGTGTCTTTGGGGTAAATACCCACTATTGCAAGTGCTGGGTCATAGGGTAGCTCTATTTTTAATTTTTTGAGGCACCTCCACACTGTCTTCCAAAGTGGCTGTACCAACTTGCATTCCCACCAACAGTGTAAGAGGGTTCCCTTCTCCACAACCTCTCCAACATTTGTTGTTTCTTGCCCGGTCCATTTTTGCCATTCTAACTGGTGTAAAGTGGTATCTCAATGTGGTTTTGATTTGAATTTCCCTGATGGCTAATGATGATGAACATTTTTTCATGTGTCTGTTACCCATTTGTATGTCTTCTTCAGAGAAGTGTCTTTTCATATCTTCTGCCCACTTTTTGACTTGATTATTTGTTTTTTGGGTGTTGAGTTTGAGAAGTTCTTTATAGATCTTGGATACCAGCCCTTTATCTGTAGTGTCATTTGCAAACATCTTCTCCCATTCTGTGGTTGCCTCTTTGTTTTGTTGACTGTTTCCTTTGCTGTGCAGAAGCTTTTTATCTTGATGAAGTCCCAAAAGTTCATTTTTGCTTTTGTTTCACTAGCCTTTGGAGATGTATCTTGAAAGAAGTTGCTGTGGGCGCTGTCAAAGAGGTTACTCTATGTTCTCCTCTAGGATTTTGATGGATTCCTGTCTCACATTGAGGTCTTTCATCCACTTTGTGTTTATCTTTGTAAATGGTGTTAGAGAATGGTCGAGTTTCATTCTTCTGCATGTGGCTGTACAATTTTCCTAGCACCATTTATTGAAGAGACTGTCTTTTTTCCATCGCATATTTTTTCCTCCTTTGTCAAAGATTATTTGACCATAGAGTTAAGGGTCCATATCTGGGTTCTCTATTCTGTTCCATTGGTCTGTATGTCTGTTTTTGTGCCAATACCATGCTGTCTTGGTGATCACAGCTTTGTAATATAGCTTGAAATTGGGCAAGGTGATGCCCCCAGCTTTGTTTTTCTTTTTCAACATTTGCTTGGCGATTCGGGGTCTTTTCTGATTCCATACAAATTTTAGGATTGTTTGTGCCAGCACTTTGAAAAATGTCATTGGAATTTTGATCGGGATGGCATTGAAGGTATAGATTGCTCTGGGTAGCATAGACATTTTAACAATATTTATTCTTCCGATCCATGAACATGGAATATTTTTCCATCTTTGTGTGTCTTCTTCAATTTCTTTCATGAGTGTTCTGTAGTTCCTGGAGTATAGATCCTTTACCTCTCTGGTTAGGTTTATTCCGAGGTACCTTATGGTTTTTGGTGCTATTGTAAATGGAATCGTTTCTCTAATTTCTCTTTCTACAGTTGCGTTGTTAGTGTATAAGAAAGCAACTGATTTCTGTGCATTGATTTTGTATCCTGCCACATTACTGAATTGCTGGATGAGTTCTAGTAATTTGGGGACAGAGTCTTTTGGGTTTTCCACATGAAGTACGATCTCGTCTGTGAAAAGAGAGAGTCTGACTTCTTCTTTGCAATTTGAATACCTTAGATTTCTTTTTGTTGTCTGATTGCTGTTGCTAGACTTCTAGTACTATGTTGAACAATAGTGGTGAGAGTGTGCATCCTTGACGTGTTCCTGATCTTAAGGGAAAGTCTCTCAGCTTTTCCCCATTGAGGATGATATTCGCTGTGGGTTTTTCATAGATGGATTTTATGAACTTGAGGAATGTTCCCTCTATCCTTATACTCTGAAGAGTTTTAATCAGGAAAGGATGTTGTATTTTGTCAAATGCTTTTTCTGCATCAATTGAGAGGACCATATGGTTCTTCTCCCTCCTCTTATTAATGTGTTCTATCACATTGATTGATTTGCAAATGTTGAACAACCCTTGCATCACGGGGATAAATCCCACTTGGTCGTGGTGGATGATCCTTTTAATGTATTGTTGGATCCTATTAGCTAGGATTTTGTTGAGGATTTTGGAATTCATATTCATCAGGGATATTGGTCTGAAATTCTCCTTTTTGAAGGGGTCTTTGTCTGGTTTGGGGATTAAAGTAATGATGGCCTCATAGAACAAGTTTGGAAGTTTTCCTTCTGTTTCTACTTTTTGAAACAGCTTTAGTAGAATAGGTATTATTTCTTCTTTGAATGTTTGGTAGAATTCCCCAGGGAATCCATCGGGCCCTGGACTCTTGTTTTTTTGGGAAGATTTTGATCACTGCTTCAATCTCGTTACTGGTTATTGGCCTATTCAGGTTGTCAATTTCTTCCTGTTTCAGTCTTGGCAGCTTATAGGTTTCCAGGAAGGCCTCCATTTCATCCAGATTGCTCAGTTTATTGGCATATAGTTGTTGATAATAATTTCTAAGAATTGTTTCTATTTCCTTGGTGTTAGTCAGGATCTCTCCCCTTTCATTCATAATTTTATTAATTTGGGTCCTTTCTCTTTTCTTTCGGTTAAGTCTGGCCAGTGGTTTATTGATCTTATTAATTCTTTCAAAGAACCAACTTCTAGTTTTGTTGATCTGATCTACTGTGTTTCTGGTTTCTTATTCATTGATTTCTGCTCTAATTTTAATTATTTCTCTTCTAAAGTGTGGCTTAGGCATCGTTTGTTGCTTCTTCTCTAGTTCTTTAAGGTGTAGAGGTAGTTGGTGAATTTGGGGTTTTTCTATTTTTTTGAGTGAGGCTTAGATGGCTATGTATTTCCCCCTTAGGACCGCTTTTGAAGTATCCCATAGGTTTTGGACTGATGTGTTTTCGTTCTCATTGATTTCCATGAATTGTTTAAGTTCTTGTTTGATTTCCTGGTTGACCCAAACATTCTTGAGGAGAGTGGTCTTTAGCTTCCAAGTGTTTGAATTTCTGCCAATTTTTTTCTTGTGATTGAGTTCCAGTTTTAGAGCACTGTGGTCTGAAAATATGCAGGGAATAATCTCAATCTTTTGGTATCAGTTGAGACCTGATTTGTGACCCAATATGTGGTCTATTCTGGAGAAAGTTCCATGTGCGCTCGAGAAGAATGAGTATTCTGTTTTTTTAGGGTGGAATGTTCTGTAAATATCTATGAGGTCCATCTGGTCCAAGGTATCATTCAAAGCTCTTGTTTCCTTGTTGATTTTCTGCTTAGATGATCTGTCCATTGCTGAGAGTGGAGTATTGAGTTCTCCTACAATTAATGTATTGTTATCAATATGACTCTTTATTTTGGTAAACAGTTGGCTTATGTAGATGGCTGCTCCCATGTTGGGGGCATAGATATTTACAATTGTTAGATCTCCTTGTTGGATAGATCCTTTAAGAATGATATAGTGTCCTTCTGTGTCTCTAACTATAGACTTTAGTTTAAAATCTAATTTGTCTGATATAAGAATTGCTACCCCAGCTTTCTTTTGAGGTCCGCTGGCATGCAAGATGGATCTCCATCCCTTCACTTTCAGTCTGGCTGTATCTTTAGGTTCAAAATGAGTCTCTTGTAGGCAGCATATGGATGGGTCCTGTCTTTTTATCCAATCTGCAACCCTGTGGCATTTTATGGGAGCATTTTGGCCACTCACGTTGAGAGTGATTATTGAAAGATGTGAATTAATTGTCATCATGTTGCCTGTGAAGACGTTGTTTTTATAGATTGTTCCTGTAAATTTCTGTTGTAGATCACTCTTGGGGTCTTTCTCCTTTTATAGAACCCCCCTTAATATTTCTTGCAGGGCCGGCTTAGTGGTCCCATATTCTTTCAGTTTCTGCCAGTCGTGGATGCTCTGCTTCTCTCCATCCATTCTAAATGACAGCCTTGCCGGATAAAGGATTCTTGACTGCATGTTTTTCTCTTTTAGTACCCTGAATATGTCTTGCCAGGCCTTTCTGGCTTGCCAGGTCTCTGTGGATAGGTCTGACTTTATTCTCATGTTCCTCCCTCTGTACATAAGGAATCTCTTCCCCCAACTGCCCTTAAGATGGTTATCTTGGTTCTAAGATTTGCAAGTTTTACTATTACATGCCGGGGTGTTGGCCTGTTTTCCTTGATCTTGGGAAGGGTCCTCTCTGCCTCTAGGATGCGAATGTTTGTTTCATTCCCCAGTTTAGGGAAGTTCTCAGCTACTATTTGCTCAAATACATCTTCTAGTCCTCTTTCTCTCTCCACTCCCTCCGGAATTCCAATTATTCCTACATTGGAATGCTTCATGGTGTCACTTATTTCTCCGATTCTATTTTCATGGATTCTGAGTTGTTTTTACCTGGCCTCCTCTTTTCCCTTTTTATCTATTATATTGTCTTCAGGTCGCTTATTCATTCTTCTGCCTCAGTTACCCTAGCTGTTAGAGTATCTAGATTGGATTGGATCTCATTGATAGCATTTTTAAGTTCTGCCAATTCAGCTTTCATTCCTGCCCTTAGAGACTCTATGTTTCCATTAATTGATTTCTCCATTCTAGCTATTGTCTTTACAATTGCTAGCCTCAATTCCATCTCCGACATCTTGGTTATATCTGCATCCATTTGTAAATCTGCAGCATAAGTCATGATCTCTGAGTCTTTTCTATTTTGGGGGTTCCTCCTCCTAGTCATTCTGTTGATGGGTGTTTTAGGGGATGTATTGAGTCCAAATTATTGACCAGAACCCAAGCAAGATGCCCCTGTTTTCTTTGGACCTTAGGGTTGCTGGCCTATGGTTTTCCCAGCCTGTCTTCTGTGGGAGGGGCCTGCCGCGCTGTTACTCAGGCAACCCTGTTGCGGCGGAGTTGCCCTGACCCCCTGTGGCGGGGGATGGGCTCAGTGGATCAGTTTTTGGGGGTTTTGTTCTCTGGCGGCTTTCTGCGTCTCTTCCACGAGTCAGAGCAGAAGAGACCGTTTCCAACCCTCTGCCTCAGAGCAGAGAGACTGCAGTCTATTTTTCAGTGAGCTCTGCAGGCCACACCATCTCTGTTTCTGTCCGTCCTGCTATAAACTGCAGCGTCCTGGGTTGTGCGTCCCTCCGCAGCACTCCCAGTCCTGCCTCCAGGTCAGAGCACGTCTCTGCCCTTCTTGCTTCTAAAACCGCCAGTCGCTCCCAGTTCGCACACGCGACCCCGCTGCTCCAGGTCTCTGCCCTGGGGGCTGCCCTAAAGTCCTTTCCCCCCCGCTACCGGTCTGCGATTCTGTGCCAGTCCCCAGCGCGGGAGGCTGTTGCTCACCGGTGGTGTAAGTTCCCCATGGCCAGGCACCCTCCCGCTGCCATTTATCCTCCGATATCTGCCCGCAGAATCACGGCTCCCCACTTCATACCTTGAAACCAACCACCTGCGATATTCTGTTTGTGGAGATCCAGATCTTCTTACATCTCAGGCTGGTTTCATGGGTGCTCAGAGTGGTCTGGTAGATATCCAGCTCAATTCCGGGGACCAGTTGAAATAGGGTCCCCTACTCCTCCGCCATCTTTCCTCCTCCTTCCAGATTGTATACTTCTTGAAAATGTAGACTGTGTCTTATATTTCTTTGTATTCTCAACTCCCTTCTCTCTTTGACACAATAATAATGACAATAGCAATAAGTGAACTCATATACAGTGTTTCACAATTTACAAACGTTTTTACACAAATTACTTCATTTAATCTTTAGAATAACATCATAAGTATTATGAGCTTTTGATATGTGAGGACACTGGAGCTCAGGAAAATTTAATGGCATGTTCTTGGATTTAGAGCAAGCAAGTGGATGAACAAAACTCCAGATATTGCTAGGTACTTGATCTCAATGCACACCAACTAACTGAATGAGTAACGTATGGTAAAGATGGATCTTATGATGGATGGAATTGGTAGACTAATAAAGTGAGTCAAAGACAATTTCACTGAATTCCAGGACTTTTTAAGAAGCAACATATAAATTGAAAAGAGAAACTATGAAGGGGATTAAATAATGAGTTTGGATTTTTTTGGTTTATTTAAATTTTTTATTAAGTTCAACTAGCCAACATATAGTACATCATTAGTTTTTGATGTAGTGTTCAATGATTCATTAGTTGCATATAACACCCAGTGGTCATGAGATCACATGCCCTCCTTAATGCCCATCACCCAGTTTGGATTTGGATTTTTACATGTGAATTATTATATTGCTGGAATATCAAAGAATAGGTGAGCTATAGGACAGTAACTACTTCCTCCTTTTACCAATTCTGATCTATTCTCTATACAGCAGCCATCCTTTAAAAATATAGCTGTTTCTTTAAAAATCAATGGGCTAGTGAAACAATTGAAGAAGAAATAAAAGAATAAAAGAACACATGTAGACAAATGAGAATGAAAAGAAACAATTGTCCAAAATCACTGGGACACAGCAAAAGCAGTTCTAAAAGGGAAATATAGCAACAGAGGCCTACCTCAAGAAACACAGAAAAGCTCAAATAAACAATCTAACCTTACACCTAGGGGAACTGGAAAAAGAACAAAGCCCAAGGTGAATAGAAGGAAAAAAATAAGGATCAGAGCAGAAATAAATGACAGAGACTTAAAAAAATAGAAAAAAAATCAATGAAACATGAACCAGTTCTTTGAAATGATAAACAACATTGATAAGCCCTTAGTCAGATTCATCAAGACAAAAAGAGAAAGGATCCAAATAAAATTATAACGAAGGGAGAAATAACAGCTGATACCACAGGAATACAAAGGATTAGAAGAGAATAATATAAAAATTCATATGTCAACAAATAAGACATGTGATGTGGAATTTAAGACACAAAACAAATGAGTAAAGGGGAAAAAAGAAACAAATTAAGAAACAGACTTTTAAAAAATTTTAGTTATTATACAGTGCAATATTGGTTTCTGGAATAGAATTGTATGGTGACTAACATAGCATAATAAAATTAAAAAAAAAAAAAAGAATTCAGTGATTCATCACTTACATGAAACACCCAGTGCTCATCACAAGAAGTGTACTCTTTAATTTTTTTTTAAAGATTTTATTTATTTATTTGGGAGAGAATGAGAGCACAAGTGAGAGAGAGCATGAGGGGGCAGCAGAGACAGAGGGAAAAGCAGACTCCCTGCTGAGCAGGGAGCCTGATGCGGGACTCAATCCCAGGATCCTGGGATCATGACCTGAGCCAAAGGCAGACGCTTAACTGAATGAGCCACCCAGGCGCCCAAGTGCACGCTTTAATAACCATTACCCATCTAGCCCATCCCCACCCCACCTTCCTCCATAAACCCTCAGTTTCTTCTCTATTATTAAAAGTCTGTTATGTTATGGCTTGTTTCCCTCTCTCCTATTTTTTTCTTTTCCCCTTTCCCATATGTTCGTCTGCTTTCTTTCTTAAATTCTACATATGACTGAGATCATATGGTATTTGCCTTTCTCTGCTTGACTTATTTCACTCAGCATAATACACTATAGCTCCATCCACATCATTGCAAATGGCAAAATTTCATTCTTTTTGATGCCTGAGTAATATTCCATGACATATATATACTACATCTTCTTTATCCATTTGTCAGTCAATGGACACTTAGGCTGTTTCCATAATTAGGTGTTTGTAGATAATGCTGCTAAACATCAGGGTGTGTGTGTATCTTTGATTTAGTACTTTCACATACTTTGGGTAAATACATAGTAGTGCAATTGCTGGATTTTGGGATAGTTCTATTTTGAAATTTTTGAGGAACCTCTATACTGTTTCCCAGAGTGGCTGCACCAGTCTGCATCCCCTTGCACAGGAGGGTTCCCCTTTCTCCACATCCTCACCAACGCCTGTTGTTTCTTGTGTTGTTAATTGTAGCCACTCTGATGTGTGTTGAATTGTAGTTTCAACATTCCTTCTGTCTCATTGTTTGTGTATAGAAATGCAACTGACTTCTGTGCATTGATTTTATATCCTGCCACTTTGCTGAATTCCTGTATTAATTCTAACAATTTTTTGGTGGAGTCTTTTGGATTTTCTATATAGAGTATCATGTCATCTGTGAAGAGTGAAAGTTTGACTTTGCTGATTTTGATGCCTTTTATTATTTTCTGTTGTCTGATTTCTGAGGCAAGGACTTACAGTACTATGTTGAACAACAGTGGTGAGAGTGGACATCCCTGTCATGTTCCTGATCTCAGGGGAAAAGCTCTATTTTCCCCTTGAGGAAGATATTTCCTTGAATCTTTCCTATATGGCCTTTATGATGTTGAGGTATGTTTCCTTTATCCCTACTTTGGTGAGGGTTTTTATCATGAATGGTTGTACTTTTTCAAATGCTTTTTCTGCATCTGTTGAGGGGATGGTATGGTTCTTATCATTTCTTTTATTAATTTATTTTATCATGCTGATTGATTTATGAATATTAAACTACCCTTGTAACCCAGGGAAAAATCCCACTTGATCGTGGTGAATGATTCTTTTAATGTACTGTTGGGTTCGAATTGCTGCTAGTTTTTTTTTTTTTTTTTTTTTTTTTTGAGAATTTTTCCATTCATTCTCATCAGGGATATTGGCCTGTAGTTCTTTTTTAGTAGTATCTTTATCTGGTTTTAGTATCAGGATAATGTTGACCTCAAAAAATGTATTTGGAAGTTCCTTCCTTTTCTGTTTTTTGAAGTAGTTGAGAAAAAATTTTTTTCAACTATCTCAAAAATGCTTGGTAGAAAGTAAGAGAGCAAATGTCAGGTGTGTCAGATTTTTTTTAAATTTTTTCATTTAGGGGCGCCTGGGTGGCTCAGTCGTTAAGCGTCTGCCTTCGGCTCAGGTCATGATCCCAGGGTCCTGGGATCGAGCCCCGCATTGGGCTCCCTGCTCAGCGGGAAGCCTGCTCCTCCCTCTCCCACTCCCCCTGCTTGTGTTCCCTCTCTCGCTGTGTCTCTCTCTGTCAAATAAATAAAATCTTTAAAAAAAAAAAAATAAATTTTTTCATTTAAATTTAATTTAGTTAACATATAGTGTATTATTAGTTTCAGGGGTGGAATTCAGTGATTCATCAGTTGCATAAAATACCTACTGCTCATTACATCAAGTGCCCTCCTTAACGCACATCACCCAATTGCCCCAAAAACCAACCCTGCCCCTCCAGCAACCCTGTTTATTTCCTATAGTTAAGAGTCTCTGATGGTTTACCTCCCTCTCAGTATTTATCTTATTTTATTTTTCTTTTGCTTCCCCTCTGTTTATCTGTTTTGTTTCTTAAATTACACATAAAAGAAAAATCATATGGTATTTGTCTTTCTCTGACTGACTTATTTTGCTTAGCATAATGCCCTCGAGTTCCATCCATGCCATTGCAAATGGCAAGATTTCAGTCTTTTTGATGGCTGAGTAATATTCCATTGTGTGTGTGTGTGTGTGTGTGTGTGTGTGTGTGTGTGTACCACCTCTTCTTTATTCTTTCATCCATTGATGGACATCTGGGCTCTTTCCATATTTTGGCAATTGTGGACATTGCTGCTATAAACATTAGGGTGCATGTGCCCCTGAAAATCACTATTTATCCTTTGGATAAATACCTAATAGTACAGTTGCTGGGAACTGGGGTAATTCTATTTTTAACTATTTGGGGAATGTGCATACTGTTTTCCAGAGTGGCTAGATAGGTTTGCATTCCAACCAACAGCGTAAAAGTGTTCCTTTTTCTCCACATCCTTCCCAAAATCTGTTGTTTCCTGAGTTGTTAATTTTAGCCCTTCCAATTGGAGTGAAGTGGTATCTCACTGTGGTTTTGATTTGTATTTCCTTGATGCCGAGTGATGTTAAGCATTTTTTGATGTGTAAGTTAACCATTTGAATGTCTTTGGAGAAATGTCTGTCTTTGGAGAAATGTCTTCTGCCCATTTCTTGACTGGATTTTTGAATTTTGGGTGTTGAGTTTGATAAGTTCTTCATAGAATTTCAATAGTAGCCCTTTATCTAGTTTGTCATTTGCAAATATCTTTTTCCATTCCATTGGTTGCCTTTTACTTTTGTTGATTGTTTCGTTTGCTGTAGAAAAGCTTTATGTCCTGATGAAGTCCCAGTAGTTCATTTTTGCTTTCGTTTCCCTTGCCTTTGGAGACATGTTTTATTTTGTTGACTGTTTCCTTTGCTGTGCAGAAGCTTTTTATCTTGATAAGGTTCCAATAGTTCATTTCTGCTTTTGTTTCCCCTGTCTTTAGAGACGTGTCTTGCAAGAAGTTGCTGTGGCTGAGGTCAAAGAGTTTACTGCTTGTGTTCTCCTCTAGGATTTTGATGGATTACTGTCTCACACTTAGGTCTTTCATCCATTTTGAGTTTATTTTTGTGTATGGTGTAAGAAAGTGGTCTAGTTTCATTCTTCTGCACGTGGCTGTTCAATTTTCCCAACACCATTTGTTGATGAGACTGACTTTTTTCCATCGGATATTCTCTCCTGATTTGTCAAAGATTAGTTGACCACAGAGTTGAGGGTCCATTTCTGGGTTCTCTATTCTTTCCCATTGACCTATGTGTCTGTTTTTGTGCCAGTACCTTACTGTCTTGATGATTACAGCTTTAAAATACAGCTTGAAGTCCAAAATTGTGATGCCTCCAGCTTTGGTTTTCCTTTCAATGTTACTTTGGCTATTTGGGATCTTTTCAGTTCCATACAAATTTTAGAATTATTTGTTCCTGCTCTGTGAAAAATGCTCGTGGTATTTTAATAGGGATTGTATTAAATGTGTAGTTTGCTTTGGGTAGAATAGACGTTTTAACAATATCTTTTTCCAATCCGTGAGCATGGTAATTTTTTCCATTTCTTTGTGTCTTCCTCAATTTCTTTCATAAGTTTTCTATACTTTCCAGAGTACAGATCTTTTACCTCCTTGGTTAGGTTTATTCCTAGGTATCTTATGGTTTCTGGTGCAATTGTAAACAGGATTGATTCCTTGATTTCTTTTTCTTCTGCTTCATTGTTAGTTTGTAGAAATGCAACAGACCTCTGTGTTTTCATTTTATATCCTGCCACTTTGCTGAATTCCTGTATGAGTTCTAGCAATTTTTTGGTGGAGTCTTTTGGGTTTTCTACATAGAGTATCATGTAGTCTACAAAGACTGAAAATTGGACTTCTCCTTTATCAATTTGGGTGCCTTTTATTTCTTTTTATTGTCTGATTGCTGAGGCTAAGACTTCCAGTATTAGGATGCAGAAAAGTGGTGAAAATTGACATCTGTGTCATGTTTCTGATCTTAGGGGAAATGCTATTGAGGATGATATTTATTGGGGGTTTTGTGTATATGGCGTTTATGACATTGAGGTATGTTCTATCACTACATCATGGAATTTTTTTTTTTTTATGTAAAGAAAGGATAGTGTATTTTGTAAAATGCTTTTTCTGCATTTATTGAGAGGATCATGTTTGCTATCTATTCTTTAATACTGTGGTATATCATGTTGATTAATTTGTGGATGTTGAACTACCTCTGCAGCCCAGTAATAAATCCCACTTGGTCATGGTGAATAATCCTTTGAATGGCCTGTTGGATCCTATTAGCTTTTATCTTGGTGAGAATTTGGCATCCATGTTCATCAGGGATATTGGTCTGTAATTCTCATTTTTAATTGGGTCTCTCTCTGGTTTGAGATTAAGGTAATAATGGCCTCATAGAATGAGTTTGGAAGTTTTCCTTCCATTTCTATTTTTTGTAACAGTTTTAGAAGGAGAATAAATATTATTTCTTCTTTAAATGTTTGGTAGAATTCTCTTGGGAAACCATCCAGCTCTAGAATCTTGTTGGTTGGGAGATTTTTTATTACCGATTCAATTTCTTTGCTGGTTATGGGTCTGCTCACCTTTCTCTTTCTTCCTTTTTTTGTTTTGTTAGTTTATATGTTTCTAGGAAACACTTATCCATTTCTTCCAAATTACTTAATTTGTTGGCATATAATTGCTCATAATATTCTCTTAGAATTGTTTGTATTTCTTTAGTGTTGGTTGTGATCTCTCCTCTTTCATTCATGATTTTTATTTATTTGGGTCCTCTCTCTCTCTCTCTCTCTCTCTCTTTTTTTTTTAATAAGTCTGGCTCGGGGTTTATCAGTTTTGTTAATTCTTTCAAAGAACCTTGTCCTACTTTCCTTGATCTGTTCTACTGTTATTTTTTAAAATTTATATGTCTTTGATTTCTGCTCTAATTTTTTAAATTTCTCTTCTCCTGCCAGACTTAAGCTTTATTTGCTGTTCTTTTTCAAGCTCTTTTTGGTGTGAGGTTAGGTTGTGTATTTGAGACTTTTCTTACTTCCTGAGTAAGGCCCGTATTGCTATATACTTCCCTCTTAGGACCACCTTGCTTCATCCCAAAGCTTTTGAACTGTCATGTTTTCATTTTCATTTGCTTCTATGTAGTTTTTTAATTCTTTTTTAATTTCCTGGTTGACCCATTCATTCTTTAGTAGGATGTTCCTTAACCTCCCTGTATTTGTCATCCTTCAAAATTTTTTCTTGTCCTTAAATTCAAGTTTCATTGTGGTCTGAAAATAGCATGGTATGATCTCAGTCTTTTTGTACCCCTTGAGACCTGATTTGTGACACAGTATATGATCTATTCTGGAGAATGTTCCATGTGCACTTGAAAAAGAATGTGTATTCTGCTGCTTTAGGATGAAATGCTCTGAATGTATCTGTTAAGTATATCTGATCCAAGGTGTCATTCAAAGCCCTAGTTTCCTTGCTGATCTTCTGCTTAGATGATCTGTCCATTCATGTAAGTGGGGTGTTAAAATCCCCTACTATTATTGTATTGTTATCAATGAGTTTGTTATGAATTATTTTATATATTTTGGTGGTCCCATAATGGATGTATAAATATTTACAATGATTATATCCTCTTGTTGGATTGTTCTCTTTGTGATTAAATAGTGCTTTTCTTTGTTTCTTGTTATAATATTTGTTTTAAAGTCTATTTTGTCCAATGTAAGTATTGATATTCTGGCTTCCTATTGACATCTACTTGTGTGATAAATGTTTCTCCATCCCCTCAGTTTCAATCTGCAGGTGCCTTTAGGTCTAAAATGAGTCTCTTGTAGGCAGCACATAGGTGGATCTTTTTTTTTTTTTTTATTTAATCCATTCTGACACCCTATGTCTTTTGATTGGAGCATTTAGTCCATTTACATTCAAAGTAATTATTGATAGATATATATGTGTTGCCACCTTATTACTTGTTTTGTCATTGTTTCTGGAGATTTTCTGTGATCCATTCTTATCTTTCACTCAAATGGTACCTTTAATATTTCTTGCAGGGCCGGTTTAGTGGTCATGAACTCCTTTAGTTTTTGTTTTTCTGGGAAACTTTTTTAAAGATTTTATTTATTTATTTGAGAAAGAGAGAGCACAAAAGGGAGGAGGGTCAGAGGGAGAAGCAGACTCCCCACTGAGCAGGGATCCGGATGCAGGACTCAATCCTGGGACTCCAGGTTCATGTCCTGAGCCAAAGGCAGTCACTCAACTGACTGAGCCACCCATGTACCCTTCTGGGAAACTCTTAATCTCCATTTCTATTCTTAATGATAGCTTTACTGAATAGAGAATTCCTGGCTGCAGATATTTTCTGAATATTACAAGCTACTCCCTTCTGTTTCTGTTGAGAAATCTCCAGCTAGCCTTATGGGTTTTCCTTTGTAAGTTAAGTGCTTCTTTTGTCTTGGTGCTTTTAAGATTTTTTATCACTATATTTTGCAAATTTAATTACAGTATGTCTTGGTGTGGGTGTGCTTTTTTTTCTCTATGAGAGACTATGGACTCTGAGAAACAAACTGTGGGTGTGTTTTTTATTGAACATAGTATATATATTTTAAAGTCTAAATATATATATTTAATATATATATTTAGTTTAAATATATAATATACATCCACAGCAACTATTCAACAAAAAGAAATAAATGGCATCCAAGTTGGCAAGGAAGAAGTAAAACTTTCACTATTTACAGATGTATGTGATAGTATATATAGAAAACCCAAACAATTCCACCAAAAAAGTGCTAGAACTGATAAATAGAATTCATTAAAGTCACAGGATACAAAATCAATGTACAGAAATCTGTTGCATTTCTATACACAAATCACTTGTCAGAATGGCTAAAATCAACAACACAAGAAACAGGTTTTGGTGAAGTTGTGGAGAAACAGGAACTCTTTTTCACTGTTGGTGGGAATGCAAACTGGTACAGCTACTCTGGAAAACAGTATGGAGGTTCCTCAAAAAGTTAAATGGAAGTTCCTTAAAAAGTTAAAAATAAAAGCCATCCTATAGCCCAGCAATTGCACTACTATGTATTTACCCAAAGAATATAAAAATAGTAATTCAAATGGATACATGCACCCTGATGTTTATAGCAGCATTATCTACAATCGCATAATTATGGAAATAGCCCACATGTTCATTTACTGATGAATAGATAAAGAAGGATATATATATATCTTTATCTATTTTATATATAACTTGCCATTTGAAACTACATCCATTGAGCTAGAGAGTATTAGTCTACTCGAAATCAGTGAGAGAAAGATAAATACCATGTGATTTGACAAAGCAAATGAACAAAGGGAAGAAAAAGAGAGAGAGAGAGGAAGACTCTTAACTATGGAGAACAAATTGATGGTCACCAGAAGAGAGATGGGTTGGAGGATGGGTTAAATAGGTGATGGGGATTAAGGAGTGCACTTGTGATGCACTGGGTATTGTATGGAAGTGTTGAATCTCTCTACTGTACACCTGAAACTAATATTACACTGTATGTCACCTAATTGGAATTAAGATAAAAACTTAAGGAAAAAAAGAACAAGCTGAGAAGCAACCTAGTTATCCTTGAGAAGACCCCAAACATTTAAGAATTGGTAGTATTTCTGAAAGTGGGTGTATAGGTAAAGATAAAAGCAGAAGGACCAATTGAATATCTATTTAAAGTGTATTTAGAGCCCCAAATCCCTTCCTGCCTCAGCTTGGTAGATGAGTGAAATGTCTTCTCAACCCAGCAGCAGTCTGGGGTTTTATTCTCTGGAGAGGTCTCTGAACTGCAGGATACCAGGTGCAAAACAAACAAACGAACAAAAAATAACTTTAAAAATTAAAAATATAATATGATCCAGTAAAATACACAGTAGTGTATTTACAGCAAAGAAAATGGAAACACTGATTTGAAAAGATATATGCACTACTATGCTTAATTCAGCAGTATTAACAATAGTGAATATATGAAAGGAACCAGTATCCTTCAATGGACAAATGCATAAGGAAAATGTGTCATATATATGGAATATACATATATAGTGGAATATTAATCAGCCATAAAAAGATGAGCTCTTGCCATTTGTGACAACTTGGATGGGCCTATGTTATATTATGCTTAGTGAAATAAGTCAGACTGAGAAAGACAAATATCACATAATTTCACTCATATGTGAAATCTAAAAAAACAAAAACAAAAACAAATGAATGAACAAAAAGCAGAATCAGATCTATAATTCCAGAGAACAAACTGATGTTTGCCAGAGGGGACGGACCTATGGGGATGGGCTAAATGGTCAATGGGAATGGGAAATCTAGGCTTCCAGTTATGGATTGAATAAGTCACAGAAATAAAAAGCACACCATAAGGAATATATTCAATAATATGATAGCATTGTATGGTGAGAGGTGGTAGCTACACTTGGGGTAATCGGGTGGCAATTTAGTAGCTCATAGAAGCTTCACAGACCATGGTAAATCTCTCATTTTTATAACTACTTCAATTAGCTTTTTTGGACCATCAGTAAGGTAAGACATAGCTTAGCAAATATTTCTAAATACTTCTAGAGAGTCACAGTGCAAGAGATGAACTAAAGTAGGATGAATTTGATGAACAGTATCTAATGAGGGAGTAGGATTTTTATTACAATAAATATTTGAAAGTGTCCAGGTAAGAATATGTAAATAACCACATGCTAAAGATGATAAATCAGGAATTGCAAGTTGAATTAATGAAGTGTTCATTGCACCTTTCTTGATAACCAAATCATTGAAAGTGAAACATTACCTCCTAAATTTTCTAAAGCCCATACAGCTTATTCACTGATGAATGCTGGTATACAACCTCCACCTACCACAGCTTTGGTCCATTCTGATTTCCAAAAATTGATATTAGCAAATGAACCTAAGCAGATTAAAATTCACTGAGACTATAATTACAGGAAGGCACACATTTTGGAGTCAAACCAGCCCAGATTATCTTGTCTATGGAAAGATGTTTTCCCATACAAAAGAGTTTTCTAAGAACTTGAGTAGCTTGGACTTGGCTTCTCAAATTACTGCTATTTGTGCCTTTAATAGTGTCATCAACAGAACAACTTAACTAAAGCTCTACTTGCTATGATTTTCCTGTGTTGGAGAAGTAGCAGCATCAGGAAAAGAGGTTACTTTTTTCCCGACATCTCATCTTTCTTAGCTTTCCTTGGTTTCATAACTTTTATACACTACTGTCTCATTTATGTTCTATCTTTTGCTTTGTTCTCCAACCTGTTAAGTGGGCAGTTAGCTAATTAGCATTCTCATTGGTGGACATGTAATTAGACAATGGGAGAAAGCTAGAAGATGGTTGTGGATCTGGCTTAGTTTTTATGGTAACAGCATCAGGGCTTACAGGCCTTTGGTTAACACTCACTAGTTGAATGGAAAATTATACTTTTAAATTCTGCACTATAAAGGTGTTCAGAAATTATTTTTGTATTTTCTAATTATGTATAGAAAATTGATAAATGAGTCTGTCCATGTACGGTAGGAAAACATGCATTTCTAGTTAAAGAGGAGATTATTTATGGGAGAATAATATCCACAAAGAGGAAGAAAATGAATTGGGGTAGCATTCTGTAGTCATGTCTATGGCAGATGATTGTAGGATTATTTTATTTGTAAATGGGTAAATTAGAGGTTTGGGGAGAGGGAGTTTAGATCAAACTAGTATTTTATGCTTTATTTCCTTTCCTTGTAGCATGCTTGTTCACAGTAATAATGGTTAATATTTATTATAAAACACTGATTATTATTGACAGAGAAAATTGCATTTCCATTCTTACTAGAACTTTAATTTTTAAATATATGTAAGGACACAGTGCAAATTCATATAAACAAACCAAGAATGTTGTTTTTCCTGGCCTGTAATTAAAGTAAAATTTAAGATAGGCAGGCAACATATAATTAAGATTTAAATTATCCTTTGGCAGGGGCGCCTGGGTGGCTCAGTCGTTAAGCGTCTGCCTTCGGCTCAGGTCGTGATCCCAGGGTCCTGGGATCGAGCCCTGCATCGGGCTCCCTGCTCGGCGGGAAGCCTGCTTCTCCCTCTCCCACTCCCCCTGCTTGTGTTCCCCTCTCTCGCTGTGTCTCTCTCTGTCAAATAAATAAATAAAATCTTTAAAAAAAAAATAAATAAATTATCCTTTGGCAGACTAAACTTTTGAAAGATGTTTTCCTGCTTATAAAAATAGTTTAATTTCTAAAATGAAGGTACATAGTCAATATTAACAAAATTAGCTAAAAACATATTTTAGGAATAACCCCTTCCCTTCTTTATTTCCTAGTTGTGTTTCACTGGATTTTTTTATATTTGAATTTGAGAAAACATCAGCAAGGTGTTATGTGCTGTTCATTTCTTGCTCCATTTTGTCTGCAGTTTCATATGCAAGCTCTTGGAAGGTGCAAAATCTATTTTTAAGGCAATTTAATGTTAGTATTTTACAGTTGTTAATGACTACTCTTTTTCCAAACTTGAAACTACAGTAACCCATTATCTGTCTAGTCTTATTGGAGAATAAGTTGTTCTACGTAAGAATATATTTTAGCAACTGATTTCCACTTCATGGGGGGAAATATTCTAACCATTTTTGAAGGCTAGCTATAAAATATTAGTTTTTTAAAAGAAAATACCAAATATATCTTGACTTTCTTGTTCAGTAGGTTTATCATTCTTAGCATGTATTGTCTGTCTTTTCTGGTTTCTCTCTTTTTTCATAGCTGTCACTTGTCATTGTCCTCTACCTACTTCTAATTTGTATTATCTAAGCTAGCACTTAGCAGGAAAAGGGATAACCAAAATTTTAGGAGTTGTGTGTTAATAAAATTTAAAAGGCTTGAATGAGAATCAAAGGTCTCTTTTTGTAATAATAATAAGTGCTAATAATAATAATGATAATTGACATTTACTGAGCACTTACTATATTCCAAACACCATGGTAAATGCTTTATGTACATTATATTATTTGATCTTCACAACAGACATATAAGATAGGTGTTACTATTTCAATCTTATAGATAGAGAAACTGAGGTTCAGAAAAGTTAAGTGACTTGCTTAAAGTTATATAGCTAGTAAATGATAAAACTGGATTTCAAACATAGCTTGGTCTAATTATGTGTTTAATATCTGTCTTCCCCAACTAAGTATAAGCTCTCTGATGACAATGTTTCACTCAACATTTTATCTCCAGCATATAGCACAGTGCCTTGCATGCACTAGTCTATATAATATTTGATGAATTAATGAATGACAGCAAAGTCCAACCAGAGGGATGAATTAATCACACTTAGCTTGTGGCACATTATAATCATTGACCTATGTAAGGACCATCACTTACTTTTTTCCAGTTTTATTGAGAAGTAATTGACATACATCACTGTGTTAGTTTAAGGCATACAACATGATTTACATATATTGTTAAATGATTACCACAATACGTTCAGCTACTATCCATCTTCTCATATAGATACAATAAAAAAGGGAAAATAATTATTTTTGTGATGAGACTCATAGGGTTTACTCTCTTAACAATTTTCCTATATATCATACAGCACTGTTACTATAGTCATCATTTTGCACATTACATCCCTAGTCCTTATTTACCTTGTAACTGGAAGTTTGTACCTTTTGACCACCTTCCTCTAATTCCCTTTCTCCCCATTCTCTGCCTCTGATAACCACAAATATGGTCTCTTCATCTATGAGTTTGGGGTTATTTTTAGATTCCACATATAAGTGAGATCATACAGTATTTGTCTTTGTTTTGTTTCACTTAGCATAATGGCTTCAGGGTTCATCCATGTCATAACAAATGGTAGGATTTCCTTTTTTGTTTTGTTTTGTTTTGTTTTTTTGGTATGGCTGAATGATAGTTCATTATATATGTTATATATATTATATAACTTCTTTATCCATTTATCCACAGTGGATATATAGGTTGTTTCTATGTCTTGGCTATTGTAAATAATGCTGCTGTGAACATAGGGGTGCAAGAATCTTTTCAAGTTAGTGTTTTCATTTCCTTTGGATATATTTCCAGAAGTGGAATTGCTAGATCATAATGGTAGTTTTATTTTTAATTTTATCAGTATCCTCCATATTGTTTTCCATAGTGGTTGTACCAATTAACAATCTTACCAACAGTGCAGAAGAGAATTTCTCTTATCTCCACATCCACTCCGTATTGGTAATTGTTATTTCTTGTCTTTTAAATTTTTTTAAAAAATATTTTATTTATTTGAGAGAGAGAGAGCACGCATGAGAGCACAAGAAGGGGGAATGGCAAAAGGAGAGGGAGAAGCAGGCTTCTCAATGCGGGGCTCAGACCCAGGACCCTGGGATCATGACCTAAGCTGAAGGCAGACACTTAACTGATTGAGCCACCCAGGTGCCCCTATGTCTTGTCTTTTTGATGATGGCCATTCTAACCAGCATGAGGAGATATCTCAGTTTTGAAATTTACATTTCCCTGATCACTAGTGATATTGAGCATCTTTTCATGTACCTATTGACCTTTCATATATGTTCTTTGTCTCCAAAGAATGCCTATTCAGGTCATTTGCCTACTTTTAATTGGCTTATTCGTGTTTTTTGTTGTTGTTGTTGTTAGTGAGTTGTATATCTTCTTTCTATATTTTGAACATTAACCCCTTCTCAGATATATGGTTGGCAAATATTTTTCCCATTCCGTTGTCTTTTCACTTGGTTGATGGTTTCTTTTGCTTTGCTGTGGAGAAACTTTTTAGTTTTATGTAGTCCCATTTGTTTATTTTTTTTTAAGTTTTGTTGCTTGTGCTTTTGGTGTCATACCCAAAAAATCATTACCAAGACCCATGTCAAGGAGCATTATTCCTATGTTTTCATTGAGAAATTTCATGGTTTCAGGTCCTACATTTAAGTCTTTAATCCATTTTGAGTTAATCTTTGTCAGTGTAAGAAATAGGTAAGGTTTATTCTTTTGCTTATGAATATCAAATTATCCCAGCACAATTTATTGAAAAGACTGTGTTTTCTCCATTAAGTATTCTTGGATCTTTGTCAAATATTAGTTGACTATATATACTTGGGTTAATTTCTGGGCTCTTAATTCTGGTCCATTGGTCTCTTTGTCTGTTTTTATGTCTGTATCATACTCTTCCTGACCGTAGCTTTATAGTATAGCTTGAAATCAGGAGTGTGCTTCTTTCTGCTTTGTTCTTTCTCAGAATTTCTTTGGCTATTCAGGGGTTTTGAGGTCCCACATAAATTTTAGGTTAATTTTTGTACTTCTATTAAAAGTGCTATTGGAATATTGATAGGGATTGTATTAAGTCTATACAAGGCTTTTTTGACTTTTGGTAGTGTGGACATTTCAACAATATTAATTCTTCAATCCTTGAGCACAGGATACCTTCCCATTTGTTTGTATCTTCTTTGACTTATTTCACCAATGTCTTGTACTTTTTAGAGATCTTTCACCTCCTTAGTTAAATTTATTCCTAGGTACTTTATTGTTTTTTATGTAATTGTAAATGGGATCAATTTCTTTTTCAGAAAATTCATTGTTAGTGTGTAGAAATGCTACCGATTTTTGTATGTTAATTTTGTATCCTGCAAATTTATTGAATTCATTGATTTGATCTAACAGATTTTGGTTGATTCTTAAGGATTTCTTTATATAAAATCATGTCATCTGCAAATAAAGGTAATTTTCCTTCTTCCTTTCAAATTCTGATACGTTTTATTTCTTTTGCTTGCCTGATTGGTCTAGATAGGACTTCCACTACTGTGTTGAATATGAGTGTTGTAAATGGACACCTTGTCTTGTTCTTGATCTTAGAGGATAAGTTTTCAGCCTTTCACTATTGTGTATGATGTTAGGTGTGGCCTTGTCATATATGGCCTCTATTATGTGAGATATGTTCCTGTTATGCCTCCTTTGTTGTTATTATCATGAATCATGCTGAATTTTCCCAGATATTTTTCTGTGTCTATTGAGATATTTGTGATTCTTTTAAGTATCACAGTGATTGATTTCTGTATGCAGAACCATCCTTGCATCCTAGGAATAAATCCTACTTGATCATGGTGTATGAGCCTTTTGATGTGCTGCTAAATTCAGTTCGCTAGTATTTTATTGAAAATTTTTGCACCTATATTCATCAGGGATATTGGCCTACAGTTCCCCCCCCCCCCCCCCC
>NW_022589780.1:5996465-6185194 GCF_004348235.1 Phoca vitulina | reverse complement strand
CCCCCCCCCCCCCCCCCCCCGCCCAGTAACTAGTGTCCTTTTCTGGTTTTGGTATCAAGATAATGCAGCCTTTGCAAAATGAGTTTGGGAGTGTTCCTTCCTCTTTAGTTTTTTGGAAGAGTTTGAGAAGATTTGGTGTTGGGGGCGCCTGAGTGGCTCAGTCGTTAAGCGTCTGCCTTCGGCTCAGGTCATGATCCCAGGGTCCTGGGATCGAGCCCCGCGTCAGGCTCCCTGTTTGGCGGGAAGCCTGCTTCTCCCTTTCCCACTCCCCCTGCTTGTGTTCCCTCTCTCGCTGTGTCTCTCTCTGTCAAATAAATAAATAAAATCTTTAAAAAAAAAGAAGATTTGGTGTTAATTTCTTTTTTTTTCTTTTTTTTTTAAATTTTATTATGTTATGTTAGTCACCATACAATACATCATTAGTTTTTGATGTGGTGATCCACGATCCATTGTTTTCATATAACAACCAGTGCTCCATGCAGTACGTGCCCTCCTTAATACCCATCACCAGGCTAACCAATCCCCCCTCCCCCCTCCCCTCTAAAACCCTGTTTGTCTCTCAGAGTCCATATTCTCTCATGGTTCATCTCTCCCTCCAATTCTCCTCCCCCTAATTTTCCCCTTCCTTCTCCTAATGTCCTCCATGCTATTCCTTATGTTCCACAAATAAGTGAAACCATATGATAATTGACTTTCTCTGCTTGACTTATTTCACTTAGCATAATCTCCTCCAGTCCCATCCATGTTGATGTAAATGGTGTTAATTTCTTTTTAAGTGTTTGGGAAAATACACTAGTGAAGCCATCTGTTACTGGGCTTTTCTTCATTGGGAGAATTTTGATTACTAACTAAATCTTTTTACTGGCAATTGGTCTATATAGACCTTCTATTTCTTCCTGATTCAGTCTCAGTAAGTTGTGTTTCTAAGATTTCTTTTTAAAAAATTTCTAGGTTGTCTAGTTTGTTGGTGTATAGTTGTTTTAAAATAGCTTCTTATGATTCTTTGAATTTCTGTGGTATTAGTTGAAATGTATGTTTTTTCATTTGTAATTTTTTTAAATTTTATTTTATTTTGTTATGTTAGTCACCATACAGTACATCATTAGTTTTTGATGTAGTGTTCCATGATTCATTTTTTTTCATATAACACCCAGTACTCCATGCAATACGTGCCTTCCTTAATATCCATCACCAGGCTAACATCATTTGTAATTTTGATGATATTTGTCCTTTATCTCTTTTTCTTGATTAGTCTAGCTAAGGATTTGTCAATTTTGTTTATCCTTTAAAGAACCCAACTCAGTTTGTTTAATCTTTTTTATTGTTTCTCTGTTCTCAATTTCATTTATTTTTGCTCTAATTTTTATTATTTCTTCTGCTAAGTTTGAGCTCAGTTTCTTCTTTTTTATAGTTTCATAAGATGTAAAGTTAGGTTGTTTTGTGGGATTGTTCTTGCTTCTTAATGTAGGTGTTGGTATAAACTTCTTTCTAGAACTCCTTTTGTTTCATTCTTCAAGTTCCTGCATATTATATTTCCATTTCTGTTTGTCTCAAGAAACTTTATTTCCCCCTTAATTTCTTATTTGATCCATTTTTTTAGGATAGTGTTGTTTAATTTCTATGTGTTTGTGAATCTTCCAATTTTTCTGTTGTTACTGATTTCTAATTTCATGCCGCTGTGGTCGCAGAAGATACTTGGTATGATGTTAGTCTTCTTGAATTAGCTATGACTTCTTTTGTGACTTAATATATGGTCTATCCTAGAAAATGATCTGTGTGTGCTTGAGAATAATGTGTATTCTGCTGTTGTTTGATAGAAGGTTCTGCATAGGTCTGTTGGATCAATTTGGTGTATAGTGTTGTTCAAATCCATTGTTTATTGATACTCTGTTTGTATGATGTATCCATTGTTTAGAGTGGGGTATTAAAGTCCCCAGGTAAATAAATAAATAAATAAATAAAGTCCCCAGCTATTATCATATTACTATTTATTTTTCCTTTCATCTCTGTTAGTTTTGCTTTATATATTTAAGTGCTCCAATGTTGGATGCATAATTATTTATAACTGTTATATCTTCCTGATGTATTGACACTTTATCATTATATAATGACATTTTTGGTCTCTTTTAACATTTTAAGTTTATATAACTATAGCCACCCTGCTTTTTTTGGCTACCATTTGCTTGAAATGTCTTTTTCTATCCCTTCACTTTCATTCTGTTTGTCTCTAAAGACAAAATGAGTTTCTTGTAGGTAATATATTATTTGATCTTGTTTTCATATCCATTCAGCCATTCTATGTCCTTTAATTGGAGAATTTAATCAGTCTACATTAAAGTAAATATTGATAAAGACTTACTATTGCCACTTTGTTATGTGTTTTCTGGTTGTTGTTTTAAATCCATTGTTCTTTGTTTCTCATTTTATTTTTTTGTGTGTTTTGATGTCTTTTGTATCAATATGCATTGACTTCTTTATTATGTTCTTTTGTGTAATTAAATGATTTTCCCTTGTGATTACCATAAAGTTTACATAAAATACCTTAAACTTATAATATCCTATTTTAAATTGATAACAGCTTAACTTCAATAGTATTTGTAAGCTTTACACTTTTACCATTCCTCCCCTTTACATTTTACATTATTGATGGTACAATTCACATGTTTTTTATATCATGTAACTAATAACTTATTATTGTAGTTATCATTATTTTTACTATGCTTATTTTTTATTTGTAACCTAGAATTTTAAGTGAGCTATTGCCATATTGCAGAATGTGTGACTATATATTTACCATTACCAATGAGATTTACACTACCTTTTTATGTTTTTATGATGTTAATTAGTATTCTTTTACTTTCACTAAAAGAATTTTCTTTAGCCTTTCTTTTATGTCAGGTGTAGTGGTAATGAACTATTCAGCTTTTGTTTGAAAAGTTTTTAGTCTTACTTTGCTTCTGAAGGATAGCTTTTCTGGTACAGAATTCTTGGTTGACAGTTATTTTATTTCAATATTTTGAATATATCATCCCATTTTTTTCCTGGCCTAAAAAGTTTTTGTTGAGAAATCTACTGATAGTCTTACAGGGGTTCCCTTGTATGCAATGTATCTCTTCTTTTGCTGCCCTTGAAATTCTTGGTTTTTGACTTTTGACAATTTAATTATAATGTCTCTTTTTTTGTCCTATTTGAGTTCAACCTATGTGGGATCCTTTGAGCCTTATGGATTCGAATGTCCATTACTCTTCCTAGGTTCAGTAAATTCTCAGCCATTATTGCTTTCAGTATACATTCTGTCCCTTTCCCTTCTCCTTGTGGAATTCCATAATGTGAATATTGGTTTCCTTTGTGTCCCATAATTCTCATAGGCTTTATTTACTCTTTTTTCTTCATTTTGCTCCTCTGACTAGGTAATTTCTAACATTGTAAACTTGAGGTGTTGATTCTTTTTTCTGTGTGGCCAGCTCTACCTCTGATATTCTCTATTGGATTCTTCAGATTACTTACTGAAATTGTCAACTCTAGAATTTCTGGGTTTTTTAATGTGTGCTATTTCCTTGTTGAACCTCTCATTTTGTTCATGCATTGTTTTCCAAATTTCATTTAGTTGTCTGTGTTCTCTATTAGCACACTAAACTTCTTTAACAGGATTATTTTGAATACTTTATCTGGCAGTTCACATTTCTCCATTTTCTTAGAGTCAGTTATTGGATCTTTGTGAGTTTCCTTTGATGTCATATTTACCTGATTTATCATAATCCTTGATTCCTTACATTGGTATCTACATATTTGAATGATTGGTCTCTGCTTTCAGACTTTATAGGTTTCCTTTGGCCAAGACAGTTTTTCTCCAGTCAGCTCAGCTTGGGGTTTGGTGTGTGTCTGATAGTAATATCCTTGAGCAGGTGGGGTCTGCTATTATTTTCCATTTTGGGGCAAGGCAACTGTTTACAGAATTGAGGACAGGGAAGGGGGTGTGCCACTAGCTGAGAATTGTTGGATAAGTCTGCTGGCTTGGTTCTCTACTCATATGAATCTGTAGGATGGACTGTATGGTTGCCTGGATTCTCTGGTCAGGCTTACTAGATAGTTAGTACTGGGTACTATATTCAGTAGCTTATGGGGTTATGAATTAGCTTTCTTGCCTTGGAAGGGCAGTAAGATGGAGTCCAGGGCCTGTATAGCTTATTGACTGGCGACTCAAATCAAGCCAGAGTATGCACTAAATTCCCTGGTCAGTTTTTTTTTTTTTTTTTTTTTCTCTTCAGATGGGAAACCATGGGATGTACTTTCTATCAGGTACCACTATACATAGGGCTATTTAATGGGCTATGCACCTTCCTGTTTGCTCTGGTTAGATTCCCTGGTTTGACAGGCTGAAGACTGTATTCAGCAATGAGCAGGGCTACAAATTAGATTCTCTGCCTGGGCATAGGGGGACAAGCAGCTCTAAAGCCAGTAAAGCTTTTTGTTGTCTTAACTGAAGATGACCTGTGCCCCAAGTTTCCTGACAGAAGAGGGTCACTAGCTTTGTTCTTAAAAATATTAACTCTGCCCACCCACCTCTTGAATTGAGTGCTTCTGGTCTACACAGTTTCTAGGAGTTTTCTCTAGCCCTTTTGGTCAGATGGATCCACATTATCCACAGCTGGAGGAGCTGTGATTAAGCTCCTTGCCTGGGTGAAAGTGGGTAGGGCTGCTCCTGAGGCTACTCTCAGTTTCTCAAACTGGATCTCTGGTTGAGAGGAACTGGGAGCTACTCTCGACCTTGGCTATACACTCCCTGCCTGTGTATATTAGCGAAATGCCTCATATCTGGTACTGGCTTTCCTCTGGGGACAGCCAGCTCTTTCTGCCTCCCTCTAGGCTTGAGTACCACTGGGCAGCACTGCTTCTAGGAGTTGTTGCCAGCCCTTATGGTAAAATGGGGCTGGAAGACAGTGTCCACAGTGGGTAGGGTGTGATTCACCTCCTTGCCTGGACATGTTCAAGCCGGGCTCAGGCCCCTTCAAAACTCCTTCTTTGAGGATCTGAATCAGGCAGATCTGCACCCTCCAGTGCTCGCTGGTCAGAATGTGCTTGTGACTGTTCTGTAGATAAGTAAAACTGCTGGCTGGGATTACTACTTGGGCACTGCAAGTATGAACTCAGTCTGCCAAGATCCATGTGCTGGTTGTTGCAAGTCCCTCCCCCGTTCTTTCACCATCACATTTTTAGTGGTTGAGCTCCTCAGATTGCCCTGCAATCCCTGTTGTTTGAGATCAGAGCAGGATCTCCTGCAAAGCAACCCACATGCTAGGGGAAACTGGTCCCCCCACCCCGGGTTTCCTTTTCCCACTGGAGGAACAGGAGGCTCAGAGAGATCTCTTCACATTCTGTTGCACTGACCTGGGGCTGATGCAATGTGATCAACATGTAGCTGCTTCTACTGTTCTAATGCAGTCTTTTATGGTCTCTGTGTTGCACAAGGGTGCTTTAGCCTCACTGTTGTGTTCTAGGATTCTCTCAGTGGTGTCTTATTCTTTAGTAGTTGTTGGTTGTTCCTGTGAGGGTAAGTCAGGAACAACTTATGTCACTATCTTGGTGATGTCACTCCCATTACTTTAAAAATTTTTCACTTATTCTCTTTTGTGTCTATTCTCTACTGTCTTTCCCAACTCCTATAGGGTACCATTCTAACATTCTTTATGTGTTACTTTTTTATGTATGAGTTCTTGTGAATTGTTTTCTTGTACCACAAGAACTTTGGCAATGAACACCATTATACATGTCCCCCTCCTGTGTGAGAATTTCTCTACCTCAGAGTGGGACTACTGGGTCCATAGGGTATGTATTAATTCAATTTAAGCAAGAGGTGCCAGATTTCTCTCCAGCCTGGCTTCACCAGCAGTGAATCAGAGCCCTATCTCTCCCAAATTCCCCTATAATACTTATCACTATGCATCTTTCTAATGTTTACCAATCACATTACTATAAAGTGATATCTCATTGTTTTATGGAATATTTCTCAGATTGTTTATGTGTTTGGGCATCTTTTCATATGCTTTTAGTTTGGGTGAGATTTTTTGTGTGTGAAATACCTGTTCACATTTACCAGTCATATCTATCATTTCCTCAAAGTTTTTTTTTGCTGATTTATAAGAGTTCCTTAAATATGGTATCTAATAGTTATCACAGATGTCTGAATAATGAATATTGAAAAAAAATTCAAGTTTTTCACTGTTGTACTATACCACCTATTTTTGTTTCAAAGTTGTGTTAGTAGGGTTGCTATTTTAGAGACTTAGAAGCTTCTTTTCTCTTTACTCTTGATTACACTTGCTTGAAATCTGACCTCCTGATAGATAGGGTTTTGCCTGTTTTGAAATACCTAACATACCTTAACTATAATGAAAAATCTATTTAAAAATATTTTTATTATGTTATGTTAATCACCATTACATTACATCATTAGTTTTTGATGCAGTGTTCCATGATTCATTGTTTGCATATAACACCCAGTGCTCCACACAGTATGTGCCCTTTTAATACCCATCACCAGGCTAACCCATCCGCCCAGCCCCATCCCCTTTAGAACCCTCAGTTTGTTTCTCAGAGTCCATAGTCTCTCATGGTTCGTCTACCCCTCTGATTTTCCCCCCTTCATTCTTCCCTTCCTGCTATCTTCGTCTTCTTTTTTTTTTTTTCTTTCAACATATAATGTATTATTTGTTTCAGAGGTACCAGTCTGTGATTCATCAGTCTTACAAAATTCACAGTGCTCACCATAGCACATGCCCTTCCCAATGTCTATCACCCAGCCACCCCATCCTTCCCATCCCCCACCACTCCAGCAACCCTCAGTTTGTTTCCTGAGATTAAGAATTCCTCATATCAGTGAGGTCATATGATACATGTCTTTCTCTGATTGACTTATTTCGCTCAGCATAATACTCTCCAGTTCTATCCACGTCATTGCAAATGGCAAGACTTCATTCCTTTTGATGGCTGCATAATATTCCATTGTATATATATACCACATCTTCGTTATCCATTCATCTGTCGATGGACATCTTGGCTTTTTCCATAGTTTGGCTATTGTGGACATTGCTACTATAAACATTGGGGTGCACGTATCCCTGTGGATCCCTACATTTGTATATTTGGAGTAAATACCCAGTAGTGCAATTGCTGGATTATATGGTAGCTCTATTTTCAACTTTTTGAGGAACCTCCATACTATTTTCCAGAGCGGCTGCACCAGCTTGCATTCCCACCAACAGTGTAGGAGGGTTCCCCTTTCTCCGCATCCTCGCCAACATCTGTCATTTCCTGACTTGTTAATTTTAGTCATTCTGACTGGTGTGAGGTGGTATCTCATTGAGGTTTTGATTTGGATTTCCCTGATGCCAAGTGATGTTGAGCACTTTTTCATGCGTCTGTTGGCCATTTAGATGTCTTCTTTGGAAAATAGTCTGTTCATGTCTTCTGCCCATTTCTCGATTGGATCATTTGTTCTTTGGGTGTTGAGTTTAAGAAGTTCTTTATAGATTTTGGATACTAACCCTTTATCTGCTATGTCATTTGCAAATATCTTCTCCCATTCTGTCGGTTGTCTTTTGGTTTTGTTGACTGTTTCTTTTGCTGTGCAAAAGCTTTTTATCTTGGTGAAGTCCCAATAGTTCATTTTTGCCCTTGCTTCCCTTGCCTTTGGTGATGTTTCTAGGAAGAAGTTGCTGTGGCTGAGGTCGAAGAGGTTGCTACCTGTGTTCTCCTTTAGGATGTTGATGGACTCCTGTCTCACATTGAGGTCTTTCAACCATTTGGAGTCTATTTTTGTGTGTGGTGTAAGGAAATGGTCCAGTTTCATTCTTCTGCATGTGGCTGTCCAATTTTCCCAACATCATTTGTTGAAAAGAATGTCTTTTTTCCATTGGACATTCTTTCCTGCTTTGTCAAAGAATAGTCGACCATAGAGTTGAGGGTCCATTTCTGGACTCTCTATTCTGTTCCATTGATCTATGTGTCTGTTTTTGTGCCAGTACCATACTGTCTTGATGATGACAGCTTTGTAATAGAGCTTGAAGTCTGGAATTGTAATGCCGCCAGCTTTGCTTTTCTTTTTCAACATTCCTCTGGCTATTCGGGGTCTCTTCTGGTTCCATACATATTTTAGGATTATTTGTTCCATTTCTTTGAAAAAAGTGGATGGTATTTTGATGGGGATTGCATTGAATGTGTAGATTGCTCTAGGTAGCATTGACATCTTCACAATATTTGTTCTTCCAATCCATGAGCATGGAACATTTTTCCATTTCTTTGTGTCTTTCTCAATTTCTTTCATGAGTATTTTATAGTTTTCTGAGTACAGATTCTTTGCCTCTTTGGTTAGATTTATTCCTAGGTATCTTATGGTTTTGGGTGCAGTTGTAAATGGGATCGACTCCTTTATTTCTCTTTCTTCTGTCTTGGTGTATAGGAATGCCACTGATTTCTGTGCATTAATTTTATATCCTGCCACTTGACTGAATTCCTGTATGAGTTCTACCAGTTTTGGGGTGGACTCTTTTGGGTTTTCCACATAAAGTATCATATCATCATCAAAGAGTGAGAGTTTGACTTCTTCTTTGCCAGTTTGGATGCCTTTTATTTCTTTTTGTTGTCTAATTGCTGTGGCTAGGACTTCTAATACTATGTTGAATAGCAGTGGTGATAGTGGACATCCCTGCCATGTTCCTGACCTTAGGGGGGAAGCTCTCAGTTTTTCCCCATTGAGAATGATATTCGCTGTGGGTTTTTCATAGATGGCTTTTATGATATTGAGGTATGTACCCTCTATCACTATATTCTGAAGAGTTTTGATCAAGAAGGACACTGTACTTTGTCAAATGCTTTTTCTGCGTCTATTGAGAGGATCATGTGGTTCTTGTTCTTTCTTTTATTAATGTATTGTATCACGTTGATTGATTTGCAGATGTTGAACCAACCTTGCAGCCCAGGGATAAATCCCACTTAGTCGTGGTGAATAATCCTTTTAATGTACTGTTGGATCCTACTGGCTAGTATTTTGGTGAGAATTTTTGCATCCGTGTTCATCAAGGATATTGGTCTTTAATTCTCCTTTTTGATGGGGTCTTTATCTGGTTTTGGGATCAAGGTAATGGTGGCCTCCTAAAACGAGTTTTGAAGTTTTCCTTCCATTTCTATTTTTTGGAACAGTGTCAGAAGAATAGATATTAATTCTTCTTTAAATATTTGGTAGAATTCTCCTGGGAAGTCATCTGGCCCTGGGCTTTTGTTTGTTGGGAGATTTTTGATGACTGCTTCAATTTCCTTACTGGTTATAGGTCTGTTCAGGTTTTCTATTTCTTCCTGGTTCAGTTTTGGTAGTTGATACATCTCTAGGAATGCATCCATTTCTTCCAGATTATGGAATTTGCTGGCATAGAGTTGCTCATAATATGTTCTTATAATTGTTTGTATTTCTTTGGTGTTGGTTGTGATCTCTCCTCTTTCATTCATGATTTTATTTATTTGGGTCATTTCTCTTTTTTTTTTGATAAGTCTGGCCAGGGGTTTATCAATCTTGTTAATTCTTTCAAAGAACCAGCTCCTAGTTTCGTTGATCTGTTCTACTGTTCTTTTGGTTTCTATTTCATTGATTTCTCCTCTGATCTTTATTATTTCTCTTCTCCTGCTGGGTTTAGGCTTTATTTCTGTTCTTTCTCCAGCTTCTTTAGGTGTAGTGTTAGGTTGTGTATTTGAGACCTTTCTTGTTTCTTGAGAACGGCTTGTATTGCTATATACTTTCCTCTTAGGACTGCCTTTGCTGCATCCCAAAGATTTTGAACAGTTGTGTTTTCATTTTCGTTTGTTTCTATGAATTTTTTTTAATTCTTCTTTATTTTCCTGGTTGACCCATTCATTCTTTAGTAGGATGCTCTTTAGCCTCCATGTATTTGAGTTCTTTCCGAGTTTCCTCTTCTGATTGAGTTCTAATTTCAAAGCACTGTGGTCTGAAAATATGCAGGGAATGATCCCAATCTTTTGGTACTGGTTGAGACCTGATTTGTGACCTAGGATGTGATCTATTGTGGAGAATGTTCCATGGGCACTAGAGAAGAATGTGTATTCTGTTGCTTTGGGATGGAATGTTCTGAATATATCTGTGAAGTCCATCTGGTCCAGTGTGTCATTTAAAGCCTTTATTTCCTTGTTGATCTTTTGCTTAGATGATCTGTCCATTTCAGTGAGGGGGGTGTTAAAGTCCCCCACTATTATTGTATGGTTGTTGATATGTTTCTTTGCATTTGTTATTAATTGGCTTATATAATGGGCTGCTCCCATGTTAGCGGCATAGATATTTACAATTGTTAGATCTTCTTATTGGATAGACCCTTTTAGTATGATATAGTGTCCTTCCTCATCTCTTATTATAGTCTTTGGTTTAAAATCTAATTTGCCTGATATAAGGATTGCCACCCCAGCTTTCTTTTGATGTCCATTACCATGGTAAATGGTTTTCCACCCCCTCACTTTCAATCTGGGGGTGTCTTTGGGTCTACAATGAGTCTCTTGCAGACAGCATATCGATAGGTCTTGTTTTTTTATCCAATCTGATACCCTGTGTCTTTTGATTGGGGCATTTAGCCCATTTACATTCAAGGTAACTATTGAAAGATATGAATTTAGTGCCATTGTATTGCCTGTAAGGTGACTGTTACTGTATATTGTGTGTGTTCCTTTCTGGTCTATGTTGCTTTTAGGCTCTCTCTCTGCTTAGAGGACCTCTTTCAAAATTTCTCATAGGGCTGGTTTCGTGTTTGCAAATTCCTTTAGTTTTTGTTTGTCCTGGATGCTTTTTATCTCTCCTTCTATTTTCAATGACAGCCTAGCTGGATATAGTATTCTTGGCTGCATATTTTTCTCATTTAGTGCTCTGAATATATCATGCCAGTCCTTTCTGGCCTGCCAGGTCTCTATGGATAGGTCTGTTGCCAATCTAATGTTTCTACCATTGTAGGTTACAGATCTCTTCTCCTGAGCTGCTTTCAGGATTTTCTCTTTGTCTCTGAGACTTGTAAGTTTTACTATTAGATTTTGGGGTGCTGACTTATTTTTATTGATTTTGAAGGGAGTTCTCTGTGTCTCCTGGATTTTGATGCCTGTTTCCTTCCCCAAATTAGGGAAGTTCTCTGCTGTAATTTGCTCCAATATACCTTCTGCCCCTCTCTCTCTTTCTTCTTCTTCTGGGATCCCAATTATTCTAATATTGTTTCGGCCTATGGTATCACGTATCTCTCAAATTCTGCCCTCGTGATCCAGTAGTTGTTTATCTCTCTTTTTCTCAGCTTCTTTATTTTCCATCATTTGGTCTTTTATATCACTAATTCTCTCTTCTGCCTCATTTATCCTAGCAGTTAGAGCCTCCATTTTTTATTGCACCACATTAATAACCTTTTTGATTTCAAGTTGGTTAGATTTTAGTTCTTTTATTTCTCCAGAATGGGTTTCTCTAATATCCTCCATGCTTTTTTCAAGCCCAGCTAGTATCTTTAAAATCATCATTCTGAGCTCCAGTTCTGACGTCTTACTAATGTCCGTATTGATTAGGTCCCTGGCAGTCGGTACTGCCTCTTGTTCTTTTTTTTTTGAGGTGATTTTTTCCATCTTGTCATTTTCTCCAGAGTAGAATAGATGAATGAGAGAACAAAATGCTAAGAGGGTAATAATGTTCCCAGAAAAATATACACTAAACAAATCAGAAGAGACCTGAAACTGGGGGAAAAGAAAGGGAAAGAAAGAAAAAATAAAAAGAAAAGAAAAAGATAAAAAAAAAACCCAGAATATTATCAAATATGATCAGGCTGGTGCATAGATCAGTGCCACACACTAGATTTTGGGCATATTTTGGTCTGATAGAAGAAAGTGCCTCCCAAAATTTTAAAGAAAAAAAAACTTATATATGTACAAAAATAAGGGTTAATACGATGAAGAGATGGAATATGACTGTAAAAATGAAAACTATAAAAGATTTTATAAAAGGAATTGATAAGAAGTTGGTTGAAAAAAGAAAGAAGAGGATTTAAAAAAAAAGAAAAGGGAGAGAATGTGATCAGGCAGGAGACTACAACAAAGCCATACATTAGAGATTTAGGGTATATTTTGGTCTGTTAGAAGAAACTGTATCTCAAAATTTTAAAGAGAGAACAACTTTTATATATATGCCAAAAATAAGGGTAACTACTATGAAGGGATAGAATATGACTCTAAAAATGAAAAAAAAAGATTTTTTTAAAAAGGGATTGATAAGATGTTGTTTGAAAAAGGGAAAAAGTAAAATTCAAAAAAAAAAAAGAAAAAGAAAGTTAAAAAAATTAACTTTGAAAGACTAAAGAATCATGGGTAAAAGCCATGAATTCTATGTGCTGTATTCCCCTAGTGCTGGCGTTCTTCCGTTCTCATTGATCGGTAAAATTCGTCTTGGCTGGCTGTTCTTGCTGATCTTCTGGGGGAGGAGCCTTTTGCTGTGGTTCCCAAATGTCTTTGCCAGAGGCAGAATTGCCCCGCCCTTGCTGGGGGCCGGGCTAAGTAATCTGCTCAGATTTGCTCTCGGGAGCTTTTGTTCCCTGCAAGTTTTCTCTACAGCTTTGGAGGACGAGAGTGAAATGGCAGCCTGCCAATCTCTGCCCCAGAGGAGCTGAGAACTCAGGGCCCCACTCCTCAGTGAGCCCCCAGTGAAAAGCAGTCAGTCACTCCAGTCTCCCTGGTCTCTGGCCACACTCTGTGCTCACCCGGTCAGTGACTGAGCCTTTCTATCTCTGGCACCCAACCCCGTTTGGAGTCTCCAAACCCAGCAGAGTCCTGCGGTGCACTCCCGTGCCACTCCTGCCGGGGCAGGAAGGGGAGTCTCCCCCGATCTGCCACTTGTTGGGTCCCTGCTGGAAGAGCAGTGGCCTGACTGTGGCAAAGATCACAGTTTATGGCAACCCCGAGCTGAGAGCCCACTCCTCAGCTCCGTCTCTGCAGCCGGCTTCCCCGCTCCGATACCTGGGAGCTCTTCTGCATTCAGGCACCCCCGGTCTTTCTGTGGCCCCGAGGGTCCTGGGACCACACTGTCCCAGCGAGGGTTCCACCCCCAGCTTAGCCACTGGAGCGACATCCCTCAGCAGAGCCAACTTCTAAAACTTCCGATTTTGTGCTCCACTGCTCTATCGATTGCCAGTAGTGGCTGACAGAGGCCCCCTCCCCCGCCATCTATCTTCCCGAATATCACCTCGGATTCACTTCTCCTCATGTCCTACCTTCCAGAAAGTGGTTGCTTTTCTAAAAATATTTTTGAAACTCTATGAAGTTATTTTTATATTATATTTGAAAGAGTAAATATGCATGATTAGCCAAGAACATTTTGGAAAAGAAGAGTAATGAGGGGAGCTTTCCTTATCATATATTGGAATGCATTTTAAAGCTAGACTACTCAATGTAATACTGGAGACTTATTAATGGATATTTACTTACAGGTTTATCAATAGATATCAACTTACAGACTTATCAATGGATAAGATTATTTAGCCCAAGAAGAAATCCTAGTATGCCAATTTACTTATTCAGTGCTTACCATGCAACCAATATTTAAGCACTAGAGACCCAGCAGTGAGCAAAACAAAATCCCTGCTCTCTTTGAACTTACATTCTAGTGGCATATATGCTTTACATAAACACATATTTCTTTGATATATAAAATATATGTTAACTATATGAATTAGACAAATATGTATTTGATTTGTGAAAAGTTTGTGGAAAATGTTTCACAAATTATTGTGAGAAAAGTAAGGAGTTTTCAAAAAATGATGTTAGTTTAATCAGTTATTTAGAGGAAATAAATGTTAAATACTTCTTAGATCAAATGAGGTGGATTAAGGCATTAAATGTTTAAGATGAAAATATAGCAATCTAGAAGAAAACATAGGTGAATAGTTATTGAAACTCCAAGAGGAAAGACTTTAAATTTTAAAAGCAATAGATAAATGATATAAATAGTCCCTGGTGGGGAGCTTAGCCTTTATCCCATACCTGGTATCAATGTGGCAGAATGAAATGGTGTGAGTCAGGCTAATTGACGTGCTTCCCCCATTTTATTTGTGCTTGGTGTCAATGAGACCAGGAATATGAGCCTCTGTGTCTCTATGTCTACCTAGCATTAGTGAGGAGGAATGAGGTAATGAGAGGTGAGTCTGGTTTGCATTATAATTCCCTCTTCTCCCCCACTGTCAATAGGGTCAAATGGGAAGCTGAGCTTCCACTCCTACCTTGTAGCAGCAAAGTGATGTTAATTACTCTCAACTCCACCCATCACTTATACCCCCACTCAAAGGTAACGAGATGGTGTATGTTAGGAGGGTGTCCCTACTTCTGCCAAAAAGGTATCAACTATCAACAGGGCAAAGGGGATTGCTAAACTTCCACCCCACTTGTCTGAAGCAAAGCAGTGGGAGCCAACATTCTGTTCTTGCTGGAATGATGTCAGTGGAGCCCAACAAGAAGCTGAACTTACAGGCTCACACAGACGTCATAGTGTACATAAACAAGGGACCGTCTGCTAAAAAAGGTGAAATAGGATCTAGAGTCTCATAATATAGTACCCAAATTATTCAGGATACAATGGAAAATTATTCATCATAGCAATAACCAGGAAATCCAAAAATCAAATAAGAAAAGAAAATTACCAAATACCAACACTAAGATGAATCAACTGTTGGAAATATCTAACAAGGGTTTTAAAGCAGCCACCATAAAAATGCTCATCAAACAATTACAATTCTCTTGAAAGAAAAAGAAAAATAGAAAATCTTGGGGCACCTGAGAGGCTCAGTCGGTTAAATGTCTGCCTTCAGCTCAGGTCATGATCTCAGGGTCCTGGGATCTATCCCCAAGTCTTGCTCCCTGCTCAGTGGGGAGTCTGCTTCTCCCTTTCCCTGTGTCCCCCCCCCCCCCGGGCTCATGTTCTCTCTCTTTCTCTCTCAAATAAATAAATAAAATCTTAAGAAAAATAGAAAATCTTAAAAAAAATAGAAAATATTTTTAAAAATAACCTATAAATAGAAATCAATAGAACTGGAAAATAAAGCAAAAAACTACTGGATAGAATCAGGAGCAGAGATGATAGAAGATAGAATCAGTGAAATTGAGGAAAAGTTATTAGATTTTATTCATTATGAACAACAGAGGGAAAATAGACTAAAAAAAATGAACAGAGCCTCAGAGATCTATGGGCCAATAACAAAATATTTAACATTTCTATCTACAGAGTCCCAAAACTAGAACAGAAGAGTATGGCTCAAAGCCTTCATTATTATGAAGAAATAATGTAGCCAAGACACTGAAACAACCTAAGTGTCCATTGATGGATGAAGGGATACAGAAGATTATAAATAGTTAAAATCACACAATGGAATTTTATCCAGCCATAACAAAGGAAATTATGACATTTGTGACAACATGGGTGAAACTTGAGGGCATTATGCTAAGTGAAATAAGTCAAACAGAGAAAGATATATACATATGATCTCACATATGTAAAACATAAAAATGTCAAACTCATAGGAATAGAGTAGATTTATGTTTTTTAGGACCTATGGGGTATGGAAAACAGGGAGATGATAATTGATCAATGTGTACAAACTTTCAGTTATAAGATTAATAAGTTCTGAGGATCTAATATACAGAGTGGTGACTGTAGCTAACAAAATTGTATTATATATTTCAAATTTGCTAGAGAGTAGTTCTTAAATGTTCTCAATACACACATTATCTGAGACAATGTGTTAACTTTATTATCATTTCACAATATACGCATATATTAAATCATCACAATATACACCTTAAATTTACACAGTGTTGTCAATTATACCTCAATAAGGCTGACAAAAAGAAAAAATAATGCTGAAATCCTCCTAAATTTGGAAAACCCCACAGATTCAAGGACATAAATGAATCTCAAATATGATAAACCTAGAAAATCCACACTAAGAGATGCCAAAGTAACTTCTGAAACCTTTTCATAAGAATAGAGAAAGGGGAATCCTCTTACACTGTTGGTGGGAATCCAAACTGGTGTAGCCACTCTAGAGAATAGTATGGAGGTTACTCAAAAAGTTAAAAATAGAACTATCCTACAACCCTGTAATTGCACTACTAGGTATTTACCCAAAGGATACAAAAATACAGATTCAAAGGGTTATATGCACCCTGATATTTATAGTAGCATTATCAACAATAGTCAAACTATAGAAATAGCCCAAATGTCCATCAACTCATGCATAGATAAAGAAGATGTGGAATGAATATATATATATATATATATACATATATATACGTATATATATACATACATACATATATATATATATATATTACTAAGCCATCATAAAGAATGAAATCTTACCATTTACAATGATGTGGATAAAGTTATAGTGTATTATGTTAAGCAAAATCAGTCAGTGAAAGACAAGTACCATATGATTTTAGTCATGTGCAATTTAAGAAACAAAACATATGAACATATGGGAAGGGAAAAAAAGAGAGAGGGAAGCAAACCACAAAAGACTCTTGATAGAGAACTGAGGGTTGAGGGAGGGAAGGGTTGGGAGATAGCCTAAATGGGTGATGGGTATTTGGGAGGGCATTTGTTATGATGGGCACTGGGTATTATATGTAAGTGATGAATCACTAAATTCTACTCCTGAAACGAATATTACACTATATATTAACTAAATAGAATTTAAATAAAAATTAAAAAAAAAAAACACTACAGGGGCACCTGGGTGGCTTAGTTAAGTGTTTGCCTTCAGTTCAGGTCATGATCTCAGGGTTCTGGGATCGAGTCCCGCATTGGGTTCCCTGCTCAGTGGGGACTCCACTTCTCCCTTTCCCTCTACCCCTCTCCCCTGCTCATGCTCTCTCTCTCTTTTGCTTATTCACTTTCTCTGAAATAAATAAATAAAACCTTAAAAAAAAACCCACTACAAATAAATCAAGGTGGAATTCCCTTAAATGTCCAAATATTCAGCAGGAAGGGAAGAAAAGAGCATAGAGGAATAAGAACATATGGAAACATGGGGCACCTTGGTGGTTTGGTCGGTTAAGTGTCTGACTTCAGCTCAGGTCATGATCTCAGGTTCCTGGAATCAAGCCCTGTGTTGGGCTCTATGCTCACTGGGGAGTCTGCTTGTCCCTCTCCCTCTGCCCATCCCCCTGCTTGTGCTCTCTTTGTCTCTCTCTCAAATAAATAATAAAATCTTTAAAAAAAAAAAAAAAACCAAGGAAACAAACAGAAGACAAATAGTAAAATGATAGGCTTAAAGGAGTTTATCACCACGGAACCAGCGTTATAAGTAATGTTAAAGAGACTTTTAAAGTGGAAAAGAAGAAGGCCATAGCTACAAGTAAGAAAATTATTTGAACAAAATTGTTGGTAAAAGCAAGTATATGGTATAGGTAATAGTTGAATCACTTATAAAGCCAAACATGAAGGTTAAAAGAAAAAAATAAGATCAATTATATCTACAATACTCAAGGGATCAAAAGATGCAAAATACGTATCATATACATAAAATGTGAAGGGGGGAGTTGTACTGTTTTTACAATGTGTTCAAATTTAAGTGACTATCAACTTAATATAGACTGCTATACGCATAGAATGTTATATGTGAATGTCGTGGTAACCACAAGTCAAAATCCTATAATAGATAAACAAAAAATAGAAAGCAATCTCAGCCATTCATTAAAAAAGTCATCAATTTATAAGAGAAAAGAGGAAGAGAACAGAGAACTATAAAAAAAAAAATGGCATGGCAGTAAGCACATACCTACAAATAATTATTTTACATGAAAATGGACTAATTTCAACTTCCAGGGTAGATGGCAGAGTAGGAGGACCCTAAACTCACCTTATCCCACAGATACAACTATATAACACTTGCATCAGAACAACTCAGAAAAGGTCCCAAAGACTGGCTGAACAAACTTCACAACTAAATGTAGAGAAGAGATCACATCGAAGAGGATAGGAAAGGTGAGGATTCAGTGGGAATATAAACCCCATGGGTCTGACCACCAGAAGGAGTAAGCTGCAGGCACAGAGAGGGGCAAGAAACAGATTATCACACTGGGGATCTTGCAGAGGGAAGAGGAAACCCATAGCATTTTTTGAGTGCTTACAACCAGTGGGACTTAAAGCCTGGAACTTAAACAATCAGTGGACTTGGCTCTGACAGAGCCCAGAGGGCAATAAGAAGCTGAGCGCCAACCTTTGAAGAGATAGCACATCAAACAACCCATAGAACTAGAGCATGGAAGCAGCAGGTTGAAAGTCACCTGGGGTGTATGGAAGGGAAAGTTAGCTACTAATCTCAGAGTTTACTAAGGGATTTCTCCAGTAACAGAGGGACTGGCAAGTGCCATTTCCCTCTCCTGCCCCTCATCATAAATGCACAGCCACCTGCCGGAACCAGTATGGTGCAGGCATTCACTACCTAACTTGCTTACACTGCCCTGCCCCCTCCAGCTAGGCCTGCCTCAGTCCAGATGCTGCAGATCCCTTCCTCCAGAAGACATGTGCAAACCTTGCCAACACTGTATCTCCCAACCTCCTGTGGAGGAAGTGCACACCTTGTTAAAACTGCATGCTCCACCCAGGCATACTTTACATAATAGCCCCAGCCAGGCCAGTCTCCACAGCAGATGTACATCCTCAGTGGAGAAGGACCTGTATCCACTGTTTGTGGCACTGCCCCTCTATCTGCTACCTCACACATTATGGATGACCAGCCCTGGTCTTCATGGTGGTTGCATGTCCCCAGTGGAGGGGGACCAATGCCATTTAGTTAAAAGGGCACATATTGCCCACTAGTTTCAAGAAGGACATAGCTGACTTTTCTAACACAGAGAAATAGACACAGTTAGGCAAAATGAGACAGAGGAATATGTCACAAATAAAAGAACAAGAAAAATAACAAACAAAAACAAGAAGAGACCTAAGCAAAATGGATAGAAGTAACATGCCTAAAAAAGTTCAAGTTAAAAAGTTACTATGGAATATGATAAAATAAAATTTAAAAAAGAATATAAATAAAATGCACATATACATAAACATTTTTTTCCAATTTTTTAATTGTAAAATATTAAAAACATGAAATTTACCATCCTAAAAAAAGAAGCTCCACAGTGTGAAGAATTTTAAAGTCATGCTCTTTTCTACTTATATAAGAAAATAAGGTGTTCTGTGCTATCATGCTGTTTGTTTTAAAAAGTCCAATATAAAAATACTAAAACCAACTTTTTGCTGAACTAATTTTTATAACTTATTTATCCTGTTTTTATTTATGTGACATTTGAGTGCTTTTCAAATTAAAATAATATATCTCTCTTTAAAAAAATAAGTAACATGCCTGATAGAGAATTTAAATGATCATAAAATACTAACTGTACTAGAGAAAAGAATAGAGGACATCAGTGAGACACTTAACAAAGAGATAGAAAACAAAAAAGAACCAATCAGAGATAACACAGTAAGTGAAATAAAAAAAAAAAAAAATACACCTGATAGAATAAATAGCCTGATGGAAAAAGCAGGGGAATGAATTAATGAACTAGAAGACAGAGTAATGCAAAGTAATCAAGCGAAAAAATAAGAGAAAAATTATGCACAATGAGAATAGACTAGTGATATCAGTGATTCCATCAAGCATAAAAATATTCACATTATAGGGATAGAAGGAGAAGAAAGAGAAAAATGGGCAGAAAATTTATTTGAGGAAATAATAGCTAAAAACTTCCCTAATCTGGGGAAGGAAATGTATCTACAGATCCAGGAGGCACAGAGATCCCCCAACAAAATCAACCAAAGGAGGTCCACAAGACACATAATAATCAAAATGGCAAAAGTTAGTGATAAAGAAAAAAGTTTAAAAGAAGCAAGGGGAAAAAAGTTATGTACAAGGAAATCCCAATTGGGCTATCAGCAGATTTTTCAGCAGAAACTTTGCCATCTGGAAGAGAACGGCATGATATATTCAAATTGTTGAACGAAAAACAAAAGCAAAAACAAACAAACACAAAAAACTACAGTCAGGAATACTCCCTCTATCCAGCAAGGCTATCATTCAGACTAGGAGATATAAAGAATTTCTCAGAAAAAAACAAAACTAAAGGAGTTAATGACCATTAAACCAGCCCTACAAAATATTAAAAGGGACTCTTTGAGTGAAAAGGAAAGACCGTAAGTGAGAGTATAAAAAGTAAAAAGCACAAAAGCAGTAAAAAGTAATTCTACAAAATATCAGTCAAGGGATTCACAAAAAAAAAAAAAAAAAAGGATGTAAAATATGACACCATATACATAAAGTAGAGGGGGGAGAGGAGTAAAGAATGGTTTCGAACTTGGGACACCTGGGTAGTTCAGTCAATTAAGCATCTGACTCTTGATTTTGGCTTGGGTCATGATCTCAAGGTCGTGAGAATGAGCCTCACATCAGGCTCCATGCTAGGCATGGAGCCTGCTTAAGGTTCTCTCTCTACTTCTCCCTTTGCCCCTCCCCCACTCATGCTCCCTTTCTATCTCTTTCCCTCTAAAAAAATGCAGATGTTATATGCAAACCTAATGGTAACCACAAATCAAAACCACTAGTAGATATGCAAAAATAAAGAGAAAGGAAACCCAGTATATCACTAAAGAAAAACAGCAAACCATGAAAGAGAGCAAGAAAAGAAAAGATTGGAGAAAAACTATAAAACAAGCACAAAAAGTAACAAAATGGTGATAAATACTTATCTATCAATAATTACTTTGAATGTTAATGGATTAAATGCTCCAAAAAAAAAAAAAGGCATATGGTGAGAGAATGAATTAAAAAAAAATCCATCTCTATGCTGCCTATGAGACTCGTTTTAGACTTAAAGACAACTGCAGATTGAAAGTGAGGGGTTGGAGCAATATCTATCATGCAAAGATGTCAAAAGAAAGCCAGAGTAGCAATACTTACATCAGACAAAGTTGACTTTAAAACAAAGACTGTAACAAGACAAAGAAGGACACTATATAATAATAAAGGGGACAATCTAACAAGAAGATACAACAATTGTAAATCCAACAAGAAGATATAATGATTGCAAATATTTGTGGACCCAACATGGGAGCACACAAATACATAAAACAGGGAATAACAAACATAAAGGAACTGATTGATAGGAATACAATAATAGTAGGGGAAGTTATCATACCACTTATATCAATGGACAGATCATCCAAGTAGAAATCAATGAGGAAAGAGTGGCTTTGAATGACACACTATATCAGATGGATTTAACAGATATATTCAGACCATTCCATCCTAAACAGCAGAATGCACATTCTTTTCAAGTGCACATGTGACATTCTCCAGAAAAGATCACATAGCAGGCCACAAAATAGGTCTCAACAAATTAAAAAAACTTGAACTCATACCATGCATCTTTTCTGACCTCAGTGTCATGAAACTAGAAATCAACCATGAGAAGAAAATCTGGAAAGCCTACAAATACAGGGAGGTTAAATAACATGCTACCAACCATGAATGGGTCAACCAAAAAATAATAGAAGAAATAAAAATTCATGGAAAGAAACAAAAAAGAAACACAATGGTCCAAATCTTTGGCAAGCAGCAAAAGCCGTCCAAAGAGGGAAGTTTATAGCAATACAGGCCTATCTCAAGAAGCAAGAAAAATCTCATAAAACAACCTAACATTACATCTAAAGGAGCTTGGAAAAGAAGAACAAACAAAAGCCAAAACCAGCAGAAGGAAGGAAACAATAAAGATTAGAAGAAATAAATGATATATAAACTAAAAAAAAATAAAAAATAAAAATAAATAAAACCAGGAACTGGTTCTTAGAAAAAATTAACAAAACTAATAAACATCTAGCCAGACTCATTTAAAAAAGTACTCAAATAAACAAAATCACTAATGAATGAGGAGAAATAACAACCAACATCACAGAAAAACACAATTGTAACAAAATATGGAAAACTATATGCCAACAAATTAGACAATCAGAACAAAAGGATAAATTACATAAAATGATCATTTCAATAGATGCAGAAAAAGCATTTGACAAAGTACAATATCCATTCATGATAAAAACCCCCAACAAAGTAGGTTTAGCAAGAACATACCTAACATAATCAAGGCCATACCTGAAAAATCCCATAGGTAATATTACACTCAATGAAAAAGTACTGTGAGCTTTTCCCCTAAGGACAGAAATGAGACAAGGATGTCCAATTTTACCACTATTATTCAATATAGTATTGGGAGTCTAAAAACAGCAATCAGACAACAACAACAACAACAAAATAAAAGGTATCAAAATTGCTAAGGAAAAAGAAAAACTTTCACTATTTGCAGATGACATGATGCTATATATAGAAACCCAAAGAGTCGACTAAAAAAACTATTAGAATTGATAAATGAATTCAGTAATGTTGGAGGATACAAAATCAATCTGTTGCATTTCTCTTTCTTTTTTTCTTTTAATTTAAATTCAATTTAGTTAACGTATACTGCATTATTAGCTTCAGGGGCAGAATTTAGTGATTCATCAGTTGCATATAACACCCAGTGCTCATTACATCACATGCCCTCCATAATGCCCATCACTCAATTATCCCATCCCCCAGCCACCTCCCCTCCAGCAACCCTGGTTTGTTTTCTATACTTAAGAATCTCTTATGGTTTGCCTCCCTCTCTATTTTCATCTTTTTATTTTTCCTTCCTTCCCCTATGTTCATCTGTTTTATTTCTTAAATTCCACATGAGAAAAATCATATATTTGTCTTTCTCTGACTGACTTATTTCACTTAGCATAATACCCTCTAGTTCTATCCACATCATTGCAAATGACAAGAATTACTTCTTTTTTGATAGCTGAGTAATATTCCATTGTACATATATGCCACCTCTTTATCCATTCATCTGTTGATGGACATCTGGACTCTTTCCGTATTTTGGTTATTGAAGACATTGCTATTATAAACATTGGGGCACATGTGCCCCATAGAATCACTGTTTGTATCCTTTGGATAAATACCTGGTAGTGCAATTTCTGGGTCTGAAGGTAGTTCTATTTTTAACATTTGGAGGAACCTCCATACTGTTTACCAGAGTGCCTGTACCAGTTTGCATTCTCAACAACAGTGTAAGAGGGTTCCCCTCTCTCTGCATCCTCACCAACACCTGTTGTTTCCTGAATTGTTAGGTTTTAGCCATTCTGACTGGTGTGAGGGGGTATTTAACTGTGGTTTTCATTTGTATTTCCTTGATGCCGAGTGATGTTGAGCATTTTTTCAAGTGTCTGTTAGCCATTTGGATGTCTTTCTTGGAGAAATGTCTGTTCATGTCTTCTCATTTATTGACTGGATTTTTTTTCTTTTTTGAGTATTGAGTTTGATCAGATCTTTATAGAGATTGAATACTACCCTATATCTGATAAGTCACTTGCAAATATCTTCTCCCATTCCATAGGTTGCCTTTTAATTTTGTTGACTGTTTCCTTTGCTGTGCAAAACCTTTTATCCTGATGAAGTCCCAATAGTTCTTTCTGCTTCTGTTTCCCTTGCCTTTGGGGACATGTCTACTGAGAAGTGCCTGCAGCCAAGATCAAAGAGGTTGCTGCCTGTGTTCTCCTCTAGGATTTTGATGGATTCTTGTCTCATATCTAGGTCTTTCAACTATTTTGCCTTTATTTTTGTGTATAGTGTAAGACAGTGGCCCAGTTTCCATCTTCAGCATGTGCTGTCCAATTTTCTCAACACCATTTCTTGAAGACTGTCTTTTTTCTATTGAATATTCTTTCCTGCTTTGTCGAAGATTAGTTGACCATAGAGTTGAGGGTCCATTACTGGGTTCTGTATTCTGTTCCATTGATTGATGTGTCCCTTTTTGTGCCAGTACAATGCTGTCTTGATGATCACAGCTTTGTAATAGAGCTTGAAGTTAGGCATTGTGATGGCCCCAGCTTTGGTTTTCATTTTCAACATTCCTTTGGCTATTCAGCATCTTTTTTAGTTCCATACAGATTTTAGGATTATTTGTTCCAGCTCTGTGAAAAATGTTGATGGTATATTGATAGGGAATGCATTGAATGTGTAGATTGCTTTGGGTAACATAGACATTTTAACAATTTTCTTCCAATCCATGAGCATGGAATGTTTTTCCATCTCTTTGTGTCTTCTTTCATAAGTGCTCTGTAGTTTTTAGAGGACAGATCCTTTACCTCTTTGGTTAAGTTTATTCCTCCATATCTTATGATTTTTGGTACAAATGCAAATGGGATGGGTTCCTTGATTTCTGTTTCTTCTGCTTCATTGTTAGTGTATAGAAGTGCAACTGACTTCTGTGCATTGATTTTATATCCTGCAAATTTGCTGAATTCCCCTATCATTTATAGCATTTTTTTTTGTGGAGTCTTTTGGGTTTCTACACAGAACATCATGTCATCTGTGAAGAGTGAAAGTTTGACTTCCTATTTGCCGATTTAGATGCCTTTTATTTCTTTTAGTTGTCTGATTGCTGAGGCTAGTATTTCCAGTAATAGGATGAACAAAAGTGGTGAAAATAGACACCCATGTCATGTTTCTAATCTTAAGGGAAAAGATCTCAGTTTTTCCCCATTGAGGATGATATTCCCTGTGGGTCTTTCATATATGGCTTTTATTATATTGAGGTATTAACTAGTATCTTGGTGAGAATTTTTGTGTCCATGTTCATCAGGGATATTGGTCTGTAATTCTCAAATTTAGTGGGGTCTTTGTCTGGTGTTGGGATCAAGGTAATGCTGCCCTCATAGAATGACTTTGGAAGCTTTCCTTCCATTTCTGATTTTTGAAACAGATTGAGAAAAATAGGCATTAATTCTTTAAATGTTTGGTATAAATCCCCTGGGAAGCCATCCAGCCCTAGAATCTTGTTTGTTGGGAAATTTTTGACTACTAACTCAATTTCTTTGCTGGTGATGGGTCTTTTCAGGTTTTCTGTTTCTTCCTGTTTTAGTATGGTAGTTTATATGTTTTTAGGAATTTATCCAACTCTTCCAGATTGCCTAATTTCTTGGCATATACTTGCTCATAATATTCTCTTAGAATTGTTTTATTTCTTCAGTATTGGTTGTGATCTCTCCTCTTTCATTCATGATTTTATTAATTTGGGTCCTTTCTCTGTTCTTTTTGATAAGTCTGGCTAGTGGTTTATCTTTTTGTTAATTCTTTCAAAGTACCAGCTCCTAGTTTCATTGATCTGTTCTACTGTTTTTTTTTTTTTTTTAATTTTTATATCATTGATTCCTGATCTAATCTTTATTATGTCTCTTCTCCTGCTAAATTTAGGCTTTATTTGCTGTTCTTTTTCCAGCTCCTTTAGGTGTAAGGTTAGGTTGTGTATTTGAGATTTTTCTTGCTTCTTGAGAAAGGTCTGCATTGCTATATTCTTCCCTCTTAGGACTGCCTTTGCTGCATCCCAAAGGTTTTGAACTGTTGTGTTTTCATTTTCATGTGGTCCCATGTATTTTTAAAATTCTTCTTTAATTTCCTGGGTAGCCCATTCATTCTTCAGTCAGATGTTCTTTAACCTCTATGTATTTGTGGTCATTCCAATTTTTTTCTTGTGGGTGACTTCAAGTTTTATAACATTGTGATCTGAAAATATGCATGGTATGATCTGAACCTTTTTGTACCATTTGAAACCTGATTTGTGACCCAGTATGTGATGTATTCTGGCAAGTGTTCCATGTGCACTCAAGAAGAATGTGTATTCTGCTGCATTAGGATGACATGCTCTGAATATATCTGTTATACCTCCTGTCCAAGTGTGTCATTCAAAACCCTTGTTTCCTTGTTGATCTTCTGTTTAGATTATCTGTCCATTGCTGTGAGGGGGTTGTTAATGTCCCCTACTATTATTGTATTATTATCAATGAGATTCTTCAATTTTTTTATGAGTTGGTTTATATAATAGGCTGCTCCCAGGTTAGGAGCATAAATATTTACAATTGTTGGATCATCTTGTTGTATAGACCTCTTTATTATGATATAGTGTCCCTCTTCATCTCTTATTACAGTTTTTGTTTTAAATTCTAGTTTATCTGATATAAGGATCAGTACTCCAGCTTTCTTTTGATGTCTATTGTCATGATACATTGACATCTCCACCCCCTCACATTAAATCTGGAGGTGTCTTTGGGTGTAAAATCAGTCTCATATAAGCAGAATATTGATGGGTATTGTTTTTATCCATTCTGATACCCCATGTCTTTTGATTGGAGCTTTTAGTCCATTTACATTCAGAGTAATTCTTGAAAGGTATGAATTTAGTGTCATTGTATTACCTGTAAAGTCACTGTTCCTGTTGATTGTCTCTGTTCCTTTCTTGTCTTTGTTACTTTCAGGCTCTCTCTTTGCTTAAAGCGTCTCCTTCAATATTTCTTGCAGGGCTGGTGTAGTGTTCACAAATTCCTTTAATTTTTGTTTGTCCTGGAAACTCTTTACCTCTACTATTCTGAATGACAGCCTTACTCGATAAAGTATTCATGGCTGTATATTTTTTCTCATTTTGCCTGTGAAATATATCATGCCAATCCTTTTTGTCCTGCCAGGTCTCCCTGAACAGGTCTGCTTCCAGCATTATGTGTCTACCCTTGTAGGTTAAGGAACTCTTGTCCCAAGCTGCTTTTAGGATTTTCTCTTTATCTTTGAAATTTGCAAGCTTCACTAGTATATGTCGAATTGTTCACTTATTTTTATTTATTTTATTGATTTTGCGGAGGGTTCTCTGTACTTCCTGGTCTGTTTCCTTCCCCAGATTAGGGAAGTTCTTGGCTATATTTTTTTCAAATAAATCTTTTGCCCCTCTCTCCCGCTCCTCATCTTCTGGGACCCCTAGTATGCGGTTATCATTTCGGGTGATGGAGTTGCTGCTCTAAGGCTCCCTTTATGATCTAATAGTTTTCTTTCTCTCTTCTTTTCAGCTTCCTTATTTTCTGTCATTTTATTTTCTGTATCACTGATTTACTCTTCTGCCTTGTTTATCCTCATTTTTATAGCCTTGACCTTGACATGGGACTGCATCTCAATGATAGCATTTTTAATTTCACTCTGGCTAGATTATAAATCTTTAATTTGTACAGCAAGGGATTCTCTAGTGTCTTCTATGCTTTTTTCAAGCCCAACTAGTATCTTTATAATTGTTGTTTAAATTCTAGTTCAGACATCTTACTTATATCCATATTGATTAAATCCCTGACAATGAGTACTACCTCCTGTTCTTTCTTTTGGGGTGAATCTCTCCATTTCATCAGTTTGTCCAGAGAAGAAAAGAAGAAAAAGAAAAAAACAACAATAACAATAACAGACAACAACAAAACAAACAAACAAACAAAGAAAAAACAAACAAAACCAAAATTAGATCCTGGGTGTGTTTTGGTCTGCATGTTAAAAGAAATAGATCCCAAAATAAGAAAGAATGAAAAACTTTTACATATACCAAAATAAAATAAATACACTAAAAGGAAACAAAAATAATTATATATATGTATATGTAAAATAAAAATTTTAAAAAGAACTAAAATAGAATTGAAAAAAGCAAGAAAGTAATTGAAAAAAATAATACTGAAAGATTAAGGAAGAAAAATACAAATAATGCTATTTACTATTTTCCCCAAGAGCTGAAGCTTTGCATCCCTCATCAGTAAAGTTGGTGCATGCCAGTAGTTCATGCTCGTCTTCTTGGGGAGGGGCCTGTTGCACTAATTCTCAGGTAGACTTGCCTCCCTTGTGCATAAGCCAGGGCAGTATAAGTGGCTCTGGATTCCACTATGTGGCACTGTTTTCTTCCCTGAAGATTTTCAGCACCGCTGGGTGGGTTTAATAGGGCAGCACAGCAGCACACCACTCTCTAGTCCCAAACTTCAGTGAGCCCTCACAGAAAAGCAATCACCCTTGTCTCCCCAGTCTCCATCAGAACTCTGTGTTCACCAGGATTTGACCTAGTGGTTTTATATCAGGCCTGTGGCTGAGTTTCAAAACTCCAGATTTTGCAGACTCTTGCAGCACAGACCTGTGCTATTCCTCCCAAGGGAGTGAGGGGGGACTCCCCATGCTTCCGCCTCTTGCTGGAACCCTCCCATGAAAGAGGTTGCACAATTTTGCATCAGTTCACAGTTTATGGCAACATACAGAAGAAAGCTGCACCTAGACTCACTGTTCTCAGCTTCCCCATTCCTATGCCTGGGAACTCTGCTGCATTCAGGCACCACCTGTTCTTGTGCCTCCAGGGATCCTGAGACCATGCTGTTATATCTAGGATTCCCCCACACTTCGCCACCTGAACACCTTTAATCCAGAGATGTTCCTCACTGTAACAGACTCCTAAAAGTTCCAGTTTTGCATTCTGTGGCTTATATACTTTGCAGTCACCTCCTTAAGCAGCTCCCTCCCCTCTGCTGTATCCTCAGCTATACCACCCCGGATTCAAGGCTCTGCAGCTCCTACCATCCAAAAGGTGGTCCCTTTTCTACTTGTAGACTTACAGCATTTGTTTTCTCAGACCTCCAATTGATTTCTCAGGTGTTCAGAATAATTTGATAATATCTAGCTGTATTTGAGGGACGAGACAAACTTTGGGTCCCCCTACTCCTCTGCCATCTTATTCCTCCTCCTGTTGCATTCTATACAATAATAATGAAGCAGCAGAAAAAGAAATTAGAAAACAGTTTCATTTACAATTGCAGCAAAAATAATACAATACTTAGGAATGAAGCTAGCCAAAGAGGTGAGAGACCTGTAATCTGAAAACTGTGCAATATTGATGAAAGATATTGAAGATAACACAAGGAAACATAAAGACATTCCATGCTTATAGATCAGAAGAACAAACATTGTTAAAATGTCTATTCTACCCAAAGCAATGTACACATTTAATGCAATCCCTATCAAAATAACACCAGCATTTTTCACAGAGCTAGAACAAACAATCCTAAAATTTATGATCCCAAAGTGCCAAAGCAATCTTGAAAAAGAAAAAACAAATATGGAGGTATTACAATTCCAGACTTCATGTTATATGACAAAACTGTAGTAATCAAAACAGTATCGTACTGGCACAAAAACATGCACATAAATCAATGGAACAATATAGAAAACCCAGAAGTAATCCCACATTTATGTGGTCAATTAATCTTTGACAAAGCAGGAAGGAATATCCAATGGGAAAGAGACAGTCTCTTGAACAAATGGTGTTGGGGAAACTGGTCAGCAAAAGAATGAAAGTGAATCACTTTTACACCATACACAAAAACCAATTCAGAATGGATTACAGACCTAAATCTAAGACCTGAAACCATAAAAATTCTAGATGAGAGCACAGGCAGTAATGTTTCTGATATCACCCTAAGCAAAAAATTTCTAGATATGTCTCCTGAGGCAAGGGAAATAAAATTAAAAATAAACTATTGGGACTATATCAGAATAAAGAGCTTCTGCACAGTGAAGGGAAAAAAACCCAACAAAACTAAAAGGCAGTGTATTGAATGGGAGAAGATGTTTGCAAATAACATATTTAATTAAGGGCTAGTATCTAAAATATATTAATAACATAAACAACACCAAAAAAAGAGAATGTTCTAATTTTAAAAATAGGCAGAAGACATAACACATTTTTCCAAAGAAGACATACTGACGGCCAACAGACACAGGAAGAGATGCTCAACATATCTCATTATCAGGGAAATGCAAGTCAAAACTACAATGAAATATTACCTCATATCTATCAGAATGGCTAAAATAATAATAATAAAAAAAACCACACAAGAGGGAACAAGTGTTGGCGAGGATGTGGAGAAATGGGAACCCTGTTGTGCTTTTGCTGGAAATGTAAACTGGTGGGGTCATTCTGGAAGACACTATGGAGGTTGTTCAAAAATTTAAAAACAGAAATATCCTATGATCCAGTAATTGCAATACAGGGCATTTACCCCCAAAATACTAGAACACTAATTCAAAGGGATACATGCACCCCTATGTTTATAGCAGCATTATTTACAATACCCACATTATGGAAGAAGACCAAGTGCCTGTCAGTAGACAAATGGGTAAGAAAATATGGAAATATATATTATTCAGCCATAAAAAATGAAATGTTGAATTTCAAGGATATGGATGGAACTAAAGAGTATAATGCTAAGTCAAAGAAAGACAAATACCCTATGATTTCACTCATATGTGGAATTTAAGAAACAATACAAATGAGAAAATTAAAAAAAGAGAGCTAAACCATGGAAGTCTCATTTTAAAATTTATATTTTATATATTTTTATTTAAATTCTATTAGCCAACATATAGTACAACATTAGTTTCAGATGTAGAGTTCAGTAATTCATCAGTTGCATAAAACACCCAGTACTCATCACATCACGTGCCTTCCTTAATGACCGTCAGGCAGTTACCCCATCCCCCCACCCACCTCCTCTCCAGCAACCCTTAGTTTGTTGCCCATAGTTAAGAGTCTCTCATGGTTTGTCTCCCTCTTTGATTTCTTCCCATTCTGCTTTCCCTCACTTCCCCTATGATGTTCTGTGCTGTTTCTTATATTCTACATACAAGTGAATCCATACGATAATTTTCTTTGATTGACTTACTTCACTCAGCATAGTACCCTCCAGTTCCATCCTCGTTGATGTGAATGGTTAACAAATAATCCTTTCTGATGACTGAGTAATATTCCATTGTATATATATACCACATTTTCTTTACCTATTCATCTGTCCATGGACATATCGGCTCCTTCCACAGTTTAGCTTTGTGGACATTGCTGCTATGAACATTGGGGTGCAGGTACCCTTTTGGATTGATACATTTGTATCTTTGGGGTAAATACCCATTAGTGCAATTGCTGGGTCATAGGGTAGCTCTATTTTTAGCTTCTTGAGGAACCTCCATACTGTTTTCCAGAGTGTCTGTACCAGCTTGCATTCCTACAAACAGTGTAAAAGGGGTTGCTTTTCTTGACATCCTCACCAACACTTGCTGTTTCCTGACTTGTTAATTTTAGCCATTCTGACTGGTGTTAGGTGGAATCTCAGTGGGGTTTTGATTTGTATTTCCCTGATGCCAAGTGATGTGGAGCATTTTTTCATGTGTCTGTTGGCCATTTGTATGTCTGCTTTGGAGAAATGTCTGTTCATGTCCTCTGCCCATTTCTCGACTGGATTATTTGTTTTATTGGTGTTGAGCTTGATGAGTTCTTTATAGATCATGGATACTAGCCCTTTATCTGATATGTCACTTGCAAATATCTTCTCCCATTCCCTAGGTTGCCTTTTAGTTTTGTTGACTGTTTCCTTCGCTGTGCAAAAGCTTTTTATCTTGATGAAGTCCCAATAGTTTGTTTTTGCTTTTGTTTCCCTTGCATTTGCTGATGTGTCTAGGAAGAAGTTGCTGCAGCTGAGGTTGAAGAGGTTTTTGCCTGTGTTCTCCTCTAAGATTTTGATGGATTCCTGTCTCACATTTAAGTCCTACATCCATTTTGATTTTATCTTTGTGTATGGTGTTAAAAAAATGGTCCAGTTTCATTCTTCTACAAGTGGCTGTACAGGGGTCTCAACACCATTTATTGAAGAGACTGTCTTTTTTCCATTGGATATTCTCTCCTGCTTTTTCGAAGATTAGTTGCCCATAGAGTTGAGGGTCCACTTCTGGGTTATCTATTCTGTTCTTTGATCTGTGTGTCTTTTTATGTGCCAGTACCATAATGTCTTGATTACAGCTTTGTAATATAGCTTGAAGTCCAGCATTGTGATGCCACCAGCTTTGCTTTTCTTTTTCAACATTATTCTGGCTATTCAGGGTCTTTTCTGTTTCCATACAAATTTTAGGATTGTTTGCTCTAACTCTGAGAAAATTGTTGATGGTATTTGGATAAGGATTGCATTGAGTGTGTAGATTACTGTGGGTAGCATAGACATTTTAACAATATTTGTCCTTCCAATCAATGAGCATGTAATATTTTTCCATCTCTTTGTGTCTTCCCCAATTCCTTTCATACGTGTTCTGTAGTTTCTAGAGTACAGTTCCTTTACCTCTTTGGTTAGGTTTATTCCTAGGTGTCTTACGTTTCTTGGTACAATTATAAATGGTATCAATTCCTTAATTTCCTTTCTTTAGTCTCATTGTTAGTGTAAAGAAATGCAACTGATTTCTGTGCATTGATTTTGTATCCTGCCACATTGCTGAATCACTGTATGAGTTCTAATGGCCTTGGGGTGGAATCTTTTGGGTTTTCCACATAAAGTATCATGCCATCTGCAAAGAGTGAGAATTTGACTTCTTCTTTGCCAATTTGAATAACCTTTATTTCTTTCTGTTGTCTGATTGCTGATGCTAGGACTTCTAGTACTAGGTTGAACAACAGTGGTGAGAGTGGACATCCCTGTCGTGTTCCTGACCTTAGAGGAAAAGATCTAAATTTTCCCCCATTGAGAATTATATTTACTGTGGGCTTTTCATATATGGCTTTTATGATATGGAGGTATGTTTTCTCTATCCATACACTGTGGAGAGTTTTATTTAACAAAAAAACATTCTGTATTTTTAAGAATGCTTTGTCTGCATCAATTGAGAGGATAATATGGTTCTTGTCCTTTCTTTTGTTAATGTGATGTATCACGTTGAATGATTTGTAGGTGCTGAACCACCGTTGCAGACCAGGAATAAGTCCCACTGGGTTGTGGTGAATAATCCTTTTAATGTACTGTTGAATCCTATTGACTAGTATCTTGGTGAGAAATTGGGTATCCATGTTCATCAGGGATATTTGTCTGTAATTCTCCTTTTTGGTGGAGTCTTTGTCTGGTTTGGGGATCAAGGTAATGCTGGCTTCATAGAATCAGTTTGGAAGTTTTCCTTCCATTTCTATTTTTTTTGAAACGCCTTCAGAAAAATAGGTATTAGGGCGCCTGGGTGGCTCAGTTGGTTAAGCGACTGCCTTCGGCTCAGGTCATGATCCTGGAGTCCCTGGATCGAGTCCCGCATCGGGCTCCCTGCTCAGCGGGGAGCCTGCTTCTCCCTCTGACCCTCCCCCCTCTCATGTGCTCTCTCTCTCTCTCATTCTCTCTGTCTCAAATAAATAAATAAAATCTTTAAAAAAAAAAAAAAAAAAGAAAAATAGGTATTAATTCTTCTTTAAATGTTAGGTAGAATTCCCCTGGGAAGCCATCTGGCCCTGGACTCTTGTTTTTTGGGAAGTTTTTCATTATTGCTTCAATTTCTTTGCTGGTTATGGGTCTATTCAGATTTTCTATTTCTTTCTCTTTCAGTTTTGGTAGTTTATATGTTTCTTGGAATCTATCCATTCCTTCCAGATTGCCTAATTTGTTGGCATATAGTTGCTCATAGTACATTCTTAAAATTGTTTGCATTTCCTTGGTGTCGGTCGTGATCGCATCTCTTTCATTCATGATTTTATTAATTTGGGTCCTTTCTCTTTTATTTTTGATAAGTCTGGCTAGGGGTTTATCTATCTTATTAATTCTTTATAGAATCAGCTCCTAGTTTTTTGATCTGTTCCTCTGTTCTTTTGGTTTCTATGTCATTGTTTTCTGCTCTGATCTTTCTTATATCTTGTCTCCTGCTTGATTTAGGCTTTATTTGTTGGTCTCTATCCCATTACTTTTGGTGTAAGATTAGTTTGTGTATTTGAGACTTTTCTTGTTTCTTGGGAAAGGTTTGTATCCTTTTAGGACTGCCTTTGCTGCATCCCAAAGATTTTGAACATTTGTGTTTCATTTTCATTTGTTTCCCTGAAGTTTTTAATTCTTTAATTTCCTGGTTGACCCATGCATTCTTTTTTTTTTTTTTTTTTAATTTAATTAATTAATTAATTAATTTATTTATTTATTTATTTTACTATGTTCAGTTAACCAGCATATAGTACATCATAAGTTTTTGTTGTTTAATGATTCATTAGTTGTGTATAACACCCAGTGCTCCATGCATTCTTTAGTAGGATTATCTTTAACTTCCAAGTATTTGATTTCGTTCCAAATTTCCTCTTGTGATTGAGTTCAAGTTTCAAAGCATTGTGGTCTGAAAAGAAGCAAGGAATAATTCCAATCTTTTGTTCCTCTTGAGACCTGTTTTGTGACACAATGTGTGATCTATCCTGGAGAATGTTCCATGTACACTCGAGAAGAATGTGTATTCTGTTGCTTTAGGACAGACTGCTCTGTATATATTTGTTTAGCCCATCTAGTCCAGTGTGTCATTCAAAGCCCTTGTTTCCTAGTTGATCTTCCTCATAGATGGTTTGTCCATTGCTGTGAGTGGGCTAAGTCCCCTGCTATTGTTGTATTATCAATGTTTTTCTTTAATTTGGTTATTAATTGGTTTATATAATTGCTCTCATGTTATGAGCATAAATATTTATAATTATTAGATCACCTTGTTGGATAGAGCCTTTATGTATGATATAGTGTCCCTTTTCATCCCTTACTGAAGTCTTTGGTATAAATTCTAATTTGTCGGATGTAAGGATTGCTACCCCAGGTTTCTTTTGTGGTCCATTAACATGGTAAATGGTTCTCCACTCTGTCACTTTCAATCTGGAGGTGTCTTTGGGTCTAAAACGTGTCTCTTGTAGACAGCGTGTGGATGGTTCTTGCTTTTTTATCCAATTTGATACCTGTGTCTTTTGATTGGAGCATTTAGCCCATTTACATTCAGATTAAATATTGAAAGATATGAATTTAGTGCTATTGTATTACGTGTAAATTCTCTTTTTCTGTAGATTGTCTTTGCTTCTGTCTATGTTACTTTTGGGCCCTCTCTTTGCTCACAGGATCCCCTTAATATTTCTTGCAGGGATGTTTTAGTGATCATAAATTATTTCAGTTTCTGTCTGTCCTGGAAGCTCTTTATCTCTCCTTCCATTCTGAATGACAGCCTTCCTGGATAAAGTATTCTTGGCTGCATGTTTTTCTCATGTACTTCCCTGAATGTATCATTCCAGTCCTTTCTGGCCTGCCAGGTCTCTGGATAGGCCTGCTGCCAGTGTAATGTTTCTACCCTTGTAGGTTAATGACCTCTTGTTTCAAGATGTTTTCAGGATTTTCTCTGTCTCTTTTTTAAAAGATTTTATTTATTTATTTGATAGAGAGTGAGAAAGACAGAGAGAGAGAGAGCACACAAGTGGGGGTAGGGGCAGAGGGAGAGGGAGAAATAGACTCCCTGTTGAACAGGGAACCTGACATGGGGCTGATCAAGACCTGAGTTGAAGGCAGATGCTTAACTGACTGAGCCACCAAGGTGCCCCAGGATTTTCTCTTTATCTCTGAATTTTGCAAGCTTCTCTATTATATGTCGGGGTGTTGATCTATTTTTATTGGTCTTGTGAAGTTTCTCTTTGCCTCCTGGACTTGGATGCCTATTTCTTCCCCAGATTGGGGATATTCTTAGCTATGATTTGCTCAAATATACCATCTGTCCCTCTGTCCTTCTTTCCTCTTCTTCTGGGACCCTAATTATTGTATTATTTTTTTATTTTATTGTATTGTTGATTTCTCGAAGCCTCCCATCATGATTCAGTACTTTTTCTCTTTTTTCTTCAGCTTCCATGGCTTCCATCACTTTTTCTTCTATGTCACTACCTCTCTTTTCTGCCTCATTTACTCTAGTTGTTAAAGCGTCCATTTTAGACTGCCTCTCAGTTAAAGTGTTTTTAATTTCAGCCCAATTAGATTTTAGTTCTTTAATTTCTGCACAGTGGGATTCTCTAGTGTCTTTTATGCCTTTTTTCTTCCCGTTAGTATCTTTATAATCATTATTTGGAATTCTAGGTCTTACATCTTACTTATACCCATATTAATTAAATCTATAGGAGAGAGTATTACCTCTGGTTCTTTCTTTTGTTGTGAATTTTTCCTTCTAGTCATTTTGTCCAGAGGATAAATGAAGGAGAGAACAAAATAAAAATATATCAACTATGACCAAAGTGAAATGCACACTAGACAAATCAGAAGAGATCAGAAATCAGGGGTGCCAGGATGGCTCAGTTTGTTAAGCATCTGCCCTCAGCTTAGGTCATGATCTCAGGATCCTGAGATTCCATATTGGGCTTCTGCTCAGCAGGGAGTGTGCTTTTCCCTCTCCCTCACCCTCTGTGTGCTCTCTCTCTCTCAAATAAATAAATAAATAAATAAATAAATAAATAAATAAATAAAATCTTTTAAAAAAATAAGAGATCAGAAACCAGAATGAAAAATAAAAGGGAAAAAACAGAGAATATAATCTAACAGGTGGACAAATAGGGTAATACATTTTCCTGGGTGTATTTTGGTCTGTTTGTTAGAAGACACTAGATCCCAAAATTGTAAAGAATGCTAAACTTATATATATACAAAAATAAAATTGAATACAATGAAAGGAAGCAAAAAATGAACAATATATTTATAACATATAAACATAAAAATTAAAATTAATAAAAGACTTAAAAAAGAAATAAGAAACTATTAGAAAAGAAAAAAATGAAAAAGAATATTTTAAACTGACAGACTAAATTATCATGAGAAAAAAACTCAAATTCTATATACTATTTTCCCTTAGCACTGGAATTTTTCACTTCTGTGTGATCTGTAAAGTTTGTATTAGCCTGATGTTCCTGCTTGTCTTCTAGGGGAGAGGCCCGTTCCTGTAATTCTCAGGTGTCTTTGCCTGGGCAGAGTTGCACTGCCTTTTGTTGGGTTCAGTGTAAGCTGCTTCATGTTGGTCTAGGTGGCTTTTGTTCCCTGAAGGCGTTCCATGCCACTTTAGAGGATGAAAATAAAAATGACAGTGCCATGATCTCCAGCCCCGGAGCTGAAATTTCACTGCCCCCACTCTTCAGTGCACCCTCAGGGAAAAGCAGTTAATCACTTTTGTGTGGTGCCAAACTCTGCAGTCTTCTGAGGTGCACACCCACACCCATTCTCTGGGAAGGAGGAGGGTCTCGCCAGTGTTCTGCTGCTTGCTGGGCCTCTACTCTGGGAGCAGTTGCAGGATCATGCCGGCACCCATGCCACTACCCCCAGGGGAAAGAGCAGTGTCTTGCTGTGGTTCTGCTCCTTGCTGGGCCCTGTTCAGAAAGTAGTCACCTGATCGTACCATGGCTTGTGGTTTATGGCAAAACCGAGCTGAGAGCCTGCTTCCCTGCTCCAGTGCTTCAGAACTCTGCCATACTCAGGCACCCCCATTCTTTCTGTTACCCCAGGGATCCTGAGACCACACCATGCCACCTAGGATTTTGCCCCGCTTTGCCACTTGAGCACCATTCAGGCAAGGACATCCCTCCGAGCAGACTTCTAAAAGTTCCAATTTTGCACTCTGCTGCTATATCATTTTCCAGTAGCTGGGTTACAGAAGCTCCCCGCCTTTTATCTTCCAATATATCCCCTCAGATTCACTTCTCCACACCTCCTACCTTGCAAAAAGTGGTCGCTTTTCTATTTGTAGAATTGCAGCCATTCTTTTCTTAGATTGCAAGTTGAATTCACAGGTGTTCAGAATGATTTGATAGATATCTAGCTGAAATCAAGAGACTGGATGAAATGAGGGTCCTCTACTCTTCTGCCATCTTTCTTCCCACTGATCAACAGGCTCTTAACTATAGAGAACAAACTGATGGTCACCAGAGAGGATGTGAGTGAAATAGATGATTGACATTAGGGAGTACACTTGACATGATGAGTACTGGGTAATGTATGGAATTGTTGAATCCCGATTTTGTACAACTGAATCCAGTAGGACACTATTGTATACTAACTATACTGTAAATAACACTAATAGAATAAAAATATGGACTCACTTCTATCAAAAGACATAGTGTATTGAGTAGATAAAAATTACCCTTTTTTTTGCTGCCAACGATAGTGTTCAGACTTAAAGACACATACAGACTCAAAGTCAAGGAATGGTAAAAGATATTTAGTGAAAATTCAACTGAAGAAAAGATAAGCTGGGCTTAAATTTAGGAAACAAATTGAGGGTTGCTGGAGGAGAGGTGGGTGGGAGGATGGGGTAACTGTGTGATGGGCATTAAATAGGGCAAGTGATGTGACGAGCACTGGGTGTTATATGCAACTGATAAATTATTGAACACTACATCTGAGAGTATTATGCTAACTGAAATATGTGAGACAGAGAAAGACAAACACCATATGATTCCATTTATATGTAGGATCTAAAAACCAAAACAAATGAACAATCAAAACAGAAGCAGACTTATAAATACAAAGAACACACTGGTAATTGCCATAGGGCAAGGAGGTGGACAGGATGGACAAATAGGTGAAGGGGATTAAGAGGTACAAACTCCCAGTTTTAAAATAAATAAGGCATATGAGTGTAATATACAGAATAAGGAATATAGTCAATAATACTGTAATAATTTTGTATGGTGATAGATGATACTTGTGGTGAGCATTTCTTAATGTATATAATTGTCAAATCACAATGTTGTACCCCTGAGACTAGTATAACATTGTATGTCAACTATAATTAAAAATTTAAAAAAATGAGATTGGCACCTGGATAAAGGCAAAATGATACAACAAAATTTAATTTAATATACAACAGAGGTTAGTTGAGAATAAAATGTTGGAAAAAGTATATTATGCAAACTTTAATCAAATCAGAAGTGGCTATATTAAATTGAGATAAAGTAGACTCTAGAACAAGAGAATATTGAGTAGGGACATTACATAATTATAAAAGGATCAACACACTAGGAAAGCGTACAGATCTAAAGTACATACATAATTCTCAAAAACCCAAATGCAAAAAAGAAATCTTATTAGAAAGTGGGCAAACCCATAAGTAGACATTTCACTCAGGAAGATATATAGATATCAAAAGAAGCCCATGACAAGATGTTCAACAACATTAACTCTTACTCCTATGGCTCTTGCAAGGTATGTTAGGTAATATTTGCTCCGCCTTGGAGGTGTAATTTATTTCCTCCCTTATTTGTCCCAGCATGATTTAATTCTGATTATTATGCTGGATATCAGTAGGGGGGGCAGCATAAAGGGGGCATCTGTTGCCTTGCAAAGGAGAGATTTCTGCCAACATCTTCTCTCATGAAGGAAGTGTTATCTCTCTTTAGGTTTATTGGGATATAATTTTCATATAGAAAAATTCACCCTTTCTAGTATACAGTTCTATGACTTTTTACAAATGCATGGTTTTGTAACTACCACCAAAATCAAGATATGTAAAAGTTCCATTGCCTTAAAAAAATTCCCTTATCTGCCTTTGTATTTTTCCTTAACTTCTATCTCAGCTTCCAGTAGCCACTATTTTGTTTTCTCTCCCTATAGTTTTGCATTTTTGATAATGTTACAAAAATGAAATAATATAGCATGCAGGTTTTTTAATCTTACTTTTTTCACTTTCCATAATCCATTTGATATTTATCTATACCATAAAGTGTAAAAGTATTTCTTTTGATATCTGAGTAGTCCATTGCATGGATGTACTACATTTTGTTTATTCATTCACCAGTTGAAGAACATGTGGGTTATTTCTAAATTTTGGTTATTATGAATAAAGTTACTATAAAAAATTAGTGTACATATTTTTGTGTGAACACAGATTTACATTTGTGTCTTAAATTTACATACCTAGGAGTGGGATTTCTAGTCATAGGGTAAGTGTATGTTTAACATTGTAAGAAACTGCCTGTGTTTTCCAGCATTTTGGCATTCCATTACTGATGTATCAGACTTCTAGTTACTCTACATTCCTGCCAGTATTTGGACTTATTAGTTTGTTTGATTTTAGTCATTTTGTAGGTGTTTAATGGTATATAATTGTGATTTAACTTTTTTATATTAACATTGTAAACTTTTTGAGATCTTTCTATGAGTCAGGCACAGATTGAGTATTTTACACATATCTTACATAATCTTTTGTAAACAAAGCAGCAATTAAGGAAATGAATTTTATTCAAGATATTGCAATAAGGATAACATTCATTAATGAGGACCATCTCAAAAAAAAAACAAAAAAAAAAATAATGAGGACCATCTCAAAGAAAAGGAAGAGGGAACTTGGTTTTATAAAAGCAGTTTAACAAGGGAGTCATAGCACTGAGGAGGGGTGAAAAGGGCCTTATGCTGAAATATGTAAGATTGAGGAGTTCTTCATTTTGGTTAGGTTAGCTCTTTCTCACAACATAAAAAGCACCTCTCATATAAGTTGTATGAAGTATATACTGTTATCATGTGCATTTTACTGATAAGAAAACTGAGGCCTAGGGAATACAAGTAACTTTCCTAAGATTACTCAGCTAATGAATGGTTGTGTTAGAACTTCTTTCAAAAGGACTGTTTATGTCCCCAGAACCTTATACAGTGTCTAGAATATAAGAAGGGCCCAATAAATGTTAGTTCAATGAGTGCATGAATGTCAGTTATTACTGAACAGTCAGTATTAAATATATACCAGGAGACTTTAGACCTCACTCCTAGGCATGTTGGTGCTTTTTTTATTCCTTTATGGCAAAAATTCCCTGAAGTTACAAAAAAAAGCTGGCAAAAAATAGTTTTAATGTGTGACAGTATTCTATGTTCATTAGAGATACTGATTGATCTAGGGTTTTCTTTTCATGTTGTTGACTTCATTATATGGTAATGCATGCCTGATAGAATGAGCTAGGAAATATACTATTCTCTTCAACTTTGTAAGAGTTTATGTACATTTGTTAACATTTCTTTTTTAAATGTTTGGTAGAATTTACCACTGAAGCCATCTGGGCCTGTGATTTTAATTTGCAGTTCCCAAGTGACTAATGATTTGGAGCATTTTTTCATGTGCTTATTTACTTTCTTTATATGTTCTTTGGTGAAGTGTCTGTTCAAATGCTTTTCCCATTTTATATTAGGTTATTTTCATATTGTTCAGTTTTACAAAGTGCTCTATGTATTCTGGATACAAGTTGTGTAGAAAAGACAGACTGCTGTCCTTTTAAAAAACTGCTTATAAGGTTGGCCTTTGGCCAGCATCTGGGAACTTGGATTTTGGTATAGTTCCCATCATTCCCTTATAAGAATTACTCACTGTGTCTAAACTGTTTATAGGAACAGTATGGTTTATGTTGAGCACCTGCTTTCCTTTTGTTAGTCTGGAATTGTGGTACATGCTAGGCAGACAGTGGCTTTGTGACCTTTCCACCCCTTTCCCACCCCACAAAACCCAAAAATAGGCACCAAGTCTCAAATGAGCTCACCTGGTAGATAACATTTCAGACATGTTGTCACAGCTTGTTGCTGGAGGAATTACATTTGAATTTACCAGGAGAGAACTTATGGAAGCTCGCACCTGGTTTCTTCTAGATTTTGACACACAAACCTTTTCCTTGGCTGGTTTTGTTGTTTATTCTTTTACTGTGATAGTTCAAAGATGTGAGCACAACTATATGCTGAGTACTATGAGTCTTCCTAGTGAATCATTGAACTTCAGGGTGGCTGGGGACCCCTGACACACAAATTCTTTATGAAATATGCGTTTTCAAACATTTCATACAGTCTTTGGTCTGTCTTATTTAATTTTATAAACAATGTCTTTCAAAGAGCAACAGATTTAATTTGGAGTCCAGTGTATAATTTTTTTTCATGATTTATCCTTTTGGATTTGTGTTTAAGATTTTTTTAATACTAAATTTGTTAAGACATTCTTTTTTTAAGTTTTTATTCAAATTACAGTGTAATATTAGTTTTAGGGGAACAGTATAGTGATTTAACATTACATACAACATGCAGTGCTCATTACAAGTGCACTCCTTAATCCCCATCACTTATTTAAACCATCCCCCTACCCACCTCCCTTTTGTTAACCACCAGTATGTATGTTATAATTAAGAGTCTGTATTTGGTTTCCCTCTCTCTTTTTTCCTTTGCATAATTGTTTAGTTTCTTAAATTCTTCATATGTGTGAAATCATATGGTATTTGTCTTTCTCTCACAGGCATATTATTAGCATAATACTCTCTAGCTCCTTCCATGTCATTGAAAATGACAAGATATCATTCTTTTTATGGCTGAGTAATATTCCATTATATATATATATATATATATATATATATATATATATATATAACATTGTATATATATAGATATCTAGATAGATAGATAAATAGGTAACACTTATTTATCCATTCATCAGTCAGTGGATACTTGAGCTGTTTCCATATTTGGCTATTGTAGAGAATGCTGTTATAAAAATCAGGGTGCATATATCCCTTTCAATGAGTTTTTTTTTTTAATTATTATTAGTTTCAGAGGTAGAATTTAATGATTCATCAGCTGCATATAACACCCAGTGCTCATTACTTCATGAGCCCTCCTTAATGCCCATCACCCAGTTATCCCTTCTCCCCACTAACCTCCCCTCCAACAACCCTCAGTATATTTCCTAGAGTTAAGTGTCTCTTATGGCTTGCCTCCCTCTCCATTTTCATCTTATTTTATTTTTCCTTCCCTTCCCCACTGTTCATCTGTTTTATTTCTTAAATTCCACATATGAGTGAAATCATATGGTATGTCTGTCTGAGACTGACTTATTTCACTTAGTATAATACCCTCTAGTTCCATCCACATCATTGGAAATCACAAAATTTCATTCTCTTTGATGGCTGAGTAATACTACATTGTATATATATACACCACCTCTTCTTTATCCATTCATCTGTTTATGGACATCTGGGCTCTTTCCATATCTTGGCTATTGTGGACATTGCTGCTATGAACATTATGTTGCATGGGCCCTTTGATTCACTATTTTGGTTTCCTTTAGATAAATACCTAGAAGTGCAATTGCTGGATCGTAAGGTAGCTCTATTTTTAACATTTGGAGGAACCACCATACTGTTTACCAAAGAGCCTGTACCAGTTTGCATTCCCACCAATAGTGTAAAAGGGTTCCCCTTTCTCCACATCCTCGCCACATCTGTTGTTTCCTGAGTTGTTAATTTTAGCCATTCTGACTGGTGTGATGTGGTATGTCATTGTGGTTTTGATTTGTATTTCCCTGATGCCAGGTGATGTTGAGTATTTTGTTTTCCATATGTCTGTTGGCTATTTGAATGTCTTCTTTGGAGAAATGTCTGTTCATGTCTTCTGTCCATTTCTTAAAATTTTTTTTTTAAGATTTTATTTATTTGCGAAAGAGAGAATGAGAGACAGAGAGCATGAGAGGGAGGAGGGTCAGAGGGAGAAGCAGACTCCCTGCTGAGCAGGGAGCCCGATGTGGGACTCGATCCCGGGACTCCAGGATCATGACCTGAGCCGAAGGCAGTCGCTTAACCAACTGAGGCACCCAGGCGCCCCTTCTGTCCATTTCTTAACTGGACTTTTTGTTTTTTGGATGTTGAGTTTGATAACTTCTTTATAGATTTTGGATACTAGCCCTTTATCTGATACGTCACTTGTGAATATCTTCTCCCATTCCATAGGTTGCCTTTAGATTTGTTGACTGTTTCCTTTGCTGTGCAAAACCTTTTATCCTGATGAAATCCCAATAGTTCATTTTTGCTTTTGTTTCCCTTGCCTCTGGAGACATGTCTAGGAAGAAGTTGCTGTGGCCGAGTTCAAAGAGGTGGCTCCATGTGTTCTCCTCTAAGATTTTGATGGATTCCTGTCTCACATTTAGGTCTTTCATCTATTTTGAGTTTATATTTATGTATGGTGTAAGAAAGTGGTCCAGTTTTGTTCTTCTGCATGTGGCTGTCCAATTTTCCCAACACCATTTGTTGAAGAGACTGTCTTCTTTCCATTGGGTATTATTTCCTGCTTTGTCAAAGATTAGTTGACCATAGAGTTGAGGGTCCATTTCTAGGTTCTTTATTCTATTCCATTGATCTACCTGTCTGCTTTTGTGCCAGTACCATTCTCTCTTGATGACTACAGCTTTGTAATACAGCTTGAATCCAGAATTGCGATGCCTGCAGCTTTGGTTTTCTTTTTCAACATTCCTTTGGCTATTTGGGGTATTTTCTGGTTCCATACAAATTTTAGAATTGTTTGCTCCATCTCTGTGAAAAATTCTCATGGGAATTTCATAGGGATTCCATTGAATGTGTAAATTGCTTTGGGTAGCATAAACATTTTAATAACATTTGTTCTTCCAAAGCAATGAGCATGGAATGTTTTTCCATTTTTTTGTGTCTTCCTCAATTTCTTTCATAAGTGTTCTATAGTTTTCACAGTACAGGTTCTTTACCTGTTTGGTTAGGTTTATTCCTAGGTATCTTATGGTTTTTGGTGCAATTGTAAATGGAATCGATTCCTTGATTTCTCTTTCTTCTACCTCATTGTTCGTGTATTGAAATGCAACTGATTTCTGTGCATTGATTTTATATCGTACCACATTGCTGAATTGTTGTATGTGTTCTAGCAATTTTGGGGTGGAATCTTTTGGGTTTTCTACATAGAGTATCATGTCATTTTTGAAGAGTGAATGTTTGACTTCTTCTTTGCCCATTTGGATGCATTTTCTTTCTTTTTGTTGCCTCATTGATGAGGCTTGGACTTCCAGTACTATGTTGAAAAACAGTGGTGAGAGCTAACATCCCTGTTGTGTTCCTAACCTTAGGGGAAAAGATCTTAGGTTTTCCCCACTGAGGATGATATTCATTGTGGGACTTCCGTATATGGCTTTTATGTTGTTGAGTTATGTTCCCTCTATCCCTACATGGTGGAGGTTTATTACCAAGAAAGAATGCTGTATTTTATCAAATGCTTTTTCTGCATCTATTGAGAGGATGATATGGTTCTTGTCCTTTCTTTTATTATTGTGGTGTATCACATTGATAGATTTGGGGTTGTTAACCCACGCCTGTAGCACAGGAATAAATCCCACTTGGTTGTAGTGAATAATACTTTGAATGGACTTTTAGATCCTATTAGGTAGTATCTTGCTGAGAATTTTTGTGTCCATGTTCATCAGGGATATTGGTCTGTAATTCTCCTTTATAGTGTGGTCTTTGTCTGGCTTTGGGATCAAGGTAATGATGGCCTCAAAGAATGAGTTTGGGCGTTTGTTTTTTTTTTTTTTTTTTCCATTTCTATTTTTTGCAAAAGAATAGGTATTAATTCTTTTTTTTTTAAGATTTTATTTATTTATTTGAGAGAGAATGAGAGACAGAGAGCATGAGAGGGAGGAGGGTCAGAGGGAGAAGCAGACTCCCTGCCGAGCAGGGAGCCCGATGCGGGACTCGATTCCGGGACTCCAGGATCATGACCCGAGCCGAAGGCAGTTGCTTAACCAACTGAGCCACCCAGGCGCCCGGTATTAATTCTTTTTAAAATGTTTGTTGAAATTCCCCTGGGAAGCCATCTGGCCCTGGACTTTTGTTTGTTGGGAGATTTTTGATTATTGTTTCAATTTCTTTGCTGGTTATTGGTCTGTTCATATTTTCTATTTCCTCCTGTTTCAGTTTTGGTAGTTTGTATGTTTCTAGTGATTTATCCATTTCTTCCAGATTTCCCAGTTTTTTGGCGTGTAATTTCTCATAATATTCTCTTATGATTGTTTGCGTTTCTGTGATGTTGGTTGTTATCTCTCCTATCTCGTTCATGATTTTATTTATTTAGGTCCTTTCTCTTTTCTTTTTGATAAGTCTAGCTAGGGGTTTATCAATTTTTTTTCAATGAACTAGTTTTTTATTTCATTGATCTATTCTACTCTTTTTTATTTGTTTGTTTGTATATCATTCATTTCTGCTCCAGTCTTTATTATTTCCCTGCTTGTGCTGGCTTTAGACTTCATTTGTTTTTCATTTTCTTTCTCCTTTATGTGTTAGGTTAAGTTGTTTCTTTGAGATTTTCCTTGCTTCTTGAGGTAGGCCTGTGGCTATATACTTTCCCTTTTTGCCTGATTTCACTGCATCCCAGTGTTTTTGTACTGTCTTGTTTTCTTGTTTTCATTTTCATTTTTTCCTGTATTTTTAAAAATTTCTCCTTTAATTTCCTAGTTGACCCATTCATTTTTTTTTGTTAGAATGTTCTTTAACCTCCGTGTATTTGTGGTCTTTCCAAATTTTTCCTTGTGGTTGACTTCAACTTTCATAACATTGTTTTCAGAAAGTATGCATGGTATTCTCAATATTTTGGTGTTTGTTGAGGCCTGATTTTTGACCTAGTATGTGTTCTGTTCTGGAAAATGTCCCATGTGCATTTGAAAAGAATGTGTATTCTGCTGCTGTAGGATGAAATGTTCTGAATACATCTGTTTAGTCCATCTAGTCAGTGTATTTCCTTGATTTTCTGCTTGGGTGATCTGTGGATTGATATAAGTTGGGTGTTAAAGTCTCCTACTATTGCATTATTATCAATGAGTTCCTTTATATTTGTTATCAATTGTTTTATATATTTGGTTGTTCCAAAGTTGGCAGCTTAAATATTTATAATTGTTAGATCTTCTTGTTTGATAGTCCCCTTTACTATGATATAGTACTCTTCTTCCTCTCTTGTCACAGTTTTTAGTTTAAAATCTAGGTTGTCTGATATAAGGATGGCTACTCCAGCTTTCTTTTGACATCCATTAGCATGATAAGTGGTTCTCCATCCCTTCCCTTTCAATCTTCAGGTGTCTTTAGGTCTAAAATAAGTTTAGGTAGGTTTTTTTTTTTTTTTTTTTAATCTATTCTGACACCCTATGTATTTGATTTGGATATTTAATCCATTTACATTCAGAGTAATTACTGATAGGAATTTAGTACCATTTTATTGCTTTTTTTGGCCATTATTTCTGGAGGTTTTCTCTGTTCCTTTCTAGTGTTTTTCCCATTCAGTGAGTCCCCTTTAATATTTCTTGCAGGGAGTTTTAATGGTCACAAAATCTTTTAGATTTTGTTTGTGTAGGAAACTCTTATCTCTCCTATTCTGAATGATAACTTGCTGGGTATTTTTAGCTGTAGAGTTTTCCCTTTTAGCATATTGAGTATATCGTGCCACTTTCTTCTCTCTTGCCACATTTCTGTGCAGAGATGTGGTACTAAACTTATTTGTCTTCCCTTTAACCTAGGGACTTCTTTTGTCTTACTGCTTTTAGGATTTTTTCTTTATCTCTATATTTTGCAAATTTAACTAGAATATGTCTTGGTGTTGGCCTGCTTTTCTTGATTTTGGTGGGAGTTCTATGTATTCCCTGGATGTGGAAGTCTCCAGATTAAGCAGTTTTCAGCTATAATTTCCTCAAATAAACCTTCTGTCCCCCTTTCTCTTCCTTCTACTTCCGGGACTCCTTTAATACAAATGTTATTATGTTTCATGGACTCCCTGAGTTTCCTAAGTCTACTTTCATGATCCAAGATTTTTCTTTCCCTCTTTTGATCTTCTTCAGTATTTTCCATAATTCTATCTTCTATATCACTTATTCATTTCTCTGCTTCTTGCATCTTTTTGGTCATTGCATCCAGTCAGTTTCAAATCTCAGTTATCGCATTTTCCTTTTGGCGTGATTGGTTTTAAGGTCTTTTATCTCCACAGGGACTCCCTGGTGTCTTCTGTGCTTTTCTCAAACCCAGTATCCTCATGACTGATGCTTCAAAATCTGGATCAGGCATATTACTTATATCTGTTTTGATTAGATCCATGGCTATGACCTTTTGTTGTTGTTGTTGTTGTTGTTCTTTCTTTTGTGATGACTTCCTTTGTCTTGGCATTTTGCCTAGGTCTCTCTCTTCTGCATGTTGGAAAGCCTGTTCTGTTTCTTGCTCCTGAGAATAATGGCTTTATAAAAAACAGGCCATATAATGACCAGAGCCTGGAACTTCAGGAATTGTCTCTGATGTATAATGTGTACACTCTGATGCTGTGTTATGGCTGCTGTATCCCTCATATCAGTCCTCTGTAGAGTTTCTCCTTGCCTACAGCAGGGAATGTTTGGTCCTTGGCCAATGTTTGGTGAGTTTTAACCTGGAGTGCTCTGGTCTGCTTCTAAAAAGAGACCTGATGGTATTTCCATCAAAGCTGAAACTTTGCAGAACTTTATGTTTAGTAGACGTGGTGTATGTGGGAGTTTGTTCTCGTCTTGGGGAGGACCCTGCTGCTCTGGTTTTCAGGCACACTTGCCCAACAAAGCAGACTGCTGGTGTTCAGGGCTTGATGCAAACAATTTATGTATCCAATGTTCGCACTGTGCTGTTTACTGAAGTTAGTTTATCCTGAGGGGTGTGGGAAAGAAAAGGCACCAGGCAGCTCCTTTGTCCCTGGAGAGGGGAGTTCATCCTACCTGCTGTCAGGGAAGCCCTCCCAGAAGAGCTAATAAATTTCCGTCAGGCATACATACTAGGTGTTTTTCAGATCTGTGCTTACACACTCTGTCCAGGTTGCTTGCCTGCCTGGAGAAGCACAGTGCACTTTGGGCTTTACTTCAGCCAGGCTGGCTGAGTTTTAAAACTCCAAACTTTATGGCCTGGTATGGCGAGGACCTGCACTAGTCTTCTGAGGGAGGGTCTTGGTGCACTGGGATTGATGAAGTTTTGACCCAAAAGGGCAGTCACACCAGAGCTCAAGAGTGTGGAGTTTGGAGCAAAGCACATCAAGTGGCCAGTATCCGGGTTAGCCGCCCTCAGCAGATGTCTTTGCACCTATGCTGAGGGGAGGAGGAGGAGGAAAATGTCACACACCACCTCCTTTTTCCCAGAGGGGCAATACCACCCCTCTCAGGTGGCATCAGCTCCAAAGAAGGGGGAACCATCTCTACCTGTGCGTCTCAGGAGATCCTCAGATGGTGCCATCTGTCCCCTGTGTTACCTGCCTGCCGTCTCTAAAGAAGCAGTGCAGTGTCCTCAGGGCTCTATACCAGACACCTCACGGACCTCTAATCTCCAGTCTTTGAGTCCACTGGTTGAAAAAAAAACTTCACAAAAATCAACCCCTCTTGTTTTCTCAGTCAATGGCTTTGGGGAAGTGGTTTCCTTGTGTGATTCCTAGTGCACTCGTCTCTTTCTCTCTCTCACTTCTCTCCACGACCTGGGCTACCTCTTCTTGACAGCATGTGACCCATTTCTCCCCCAAACCATTTCTCTGCACATCCTACCTTCCACAGTGTTGCCTCCTCCTCCTTCTAGTTGTACAGTGTTCTGTCAGTCCTCAGGTCAATTTCTTGGGTATTCAGAATGATTTAATATTTATCTAGCTCTGTTTGAGGCCATGATAAGGCAAGCCTAGGGTCCTCCTATTACTCCACCATCTTAGTTTTTCTTCTCCTACTCTTTTTAAAAATTATTTTGTCTTTATTAGCTTTTTTTTCATTTTCATATTCATTTTAGAATGCACTGGTGGATTTTTATAAACATTTATGTTAAGGTTTTGATTGGAATTGTGTTATATCTATAAATAATTTTGGAGAGTATGCATCTTGACCACATTGAAGTTTCTAATCTATGAAAACAGTATATCTCCCCATTTAATTTTCTTCCTTTGATTTCCTTTATCAGTGTTTTATAATTTTCAGTATACAGAACTTGTACATATATCGTTAGATATGTAACTAAGCATTTTATGAACTCTGGTGCTATTGTAAATGGTACTGTTTTGTTTGTTTCTAATTTTCCAATATTTCATTGCTATTATGTGGAAATATAAAAAATATATTTGATTTTTGTATATTGTCTTTGTATTCTGTGACCTGAATAAAGTTGTTTATTAGTTCTAGTGCTATTTTTGCATTTTTTGTGATTTTCTAAGCTATCTGAAGATAAAAGGTTCTTTGTTGTTGTTGTTTTAAGATCTCATCTATTTGAGAGAGAGAGAGTGATAATGGGGGCTAAGAGCAGAGGGAGAGGGACAAGCAGACTCTGCACTGAGTGTGGAGCCTGATGTAGCCTCCATCTCACAACCCTGAGATCATGACCTGAGCCGAAATCAAGAGTCAGATGCTCAACTGACTGAGTCACTCAGGCACCCCAGAAGATAAAGTTTTCTTTCTTTCTTTCCAATTTTTTTGCTTATGTTTTTCTTGTCTGATTGGATGTGTTAGTACCTTTAGTATAATACAGGATTGAAGTGGTGTTAGCAAACATTATAAGCTTGTTCCCAACATTAGGTGTAACTGACAAGCAATAAACTACACGTTTTAAGTATACAATCAGTAAATTTTTACATATGCATATACCTGGAAAGCCATCACTACCATTAATTTTCAAACACACACAAGACAAAACAAGGCCATGCCTAAGGCCTGATTCAACTGGTAAAGATACAGTGATTCACTTTTGATTCAGACAGTTGATTTCTTATATGTATAGTGAAAAGAAGAGTATCCAAATAAGCTGGCTCCCCATGGTCTTTGTCCACTTGCTAATAAGAATGATAGTAAAATAAAAGCAAAAGATGACTATAGTGAGAGTTGTGGTATATCGCATTGCTAAAGAGCCAATTCCAGACTGCAACTAATCTGTTTTATACTTTGCAACCTTATTCTGAGGCAAGTGGAACAAAAGCCTTGCACTCCATTGGAACACAGGAAGTGAGGGGAAACTCTCAAGAAAGCCTCCTAGGGAAGGTAGGGAAGCTTCTGGGGTAAGGCATTGGAGCATCTTCTCACAGGCCTTCCATCTTCTTATGCTCAAGGAGGATCAAAATGCATTTTTCCCAAAGACACAGAATAACTGTGGTTCAAGCCTTTATTGCATGGCTTACGTGGATATGCAAGGTTGGTGTTATGACTGAGCTGTTATCAGGTATATACCTATTAAACCATTATCATTATCAAGATAGTGAATATATTCCTCATTTCAAATGTGTTCTTATGCTCATTTGTAATCTTTGCTTATACCTAACTATGTGTGACACCCCCCCCATCCCCAAGAAATCTTCCATTTGATTTTGGTTACTATAGATCAGCTTGCATTTTCTAAACTTTCAACAAACTTTTCTAACAAAATCTCAAAGTGTGTAGCCTTTAGAGTTTGGATTCTTTCATTCTGCATAATGCATTTGAAATTAATCCATGCCATAGATTGTAATGGTAGGTCTTTCCTTTTTATTTCTGACTAGTATTCTATTGTATGGATATATTACAATTTGTGTATTTACTCACTTATTGAGTGGAATTTAGGTTGCTTCCAGTTTTTGGCAATTACAAATGTGAATATTAATGTACAAGTCCTTATATAAACATTTATTTCTCTTGTTTATATCTCCAGAAGTGGAAACATGGATTATATTTTAGCTATATGTTTAACTTTTTAAGAAATTGCCGAACTGTTTTTCATAGTTGTTGTACCATTTTACATTTCCACCAGTAGTGTGTAAGAGTTCTAGTTCCTCTGCATCCTCACCAGCACTTGATATAGTCAGTCTTTTAAATTTTAGCCAATTTATAGGTGTGTGGTGGTATCTTATTGTGATTTGTATTTATTTATTTATTATTAATTTATTATTATGTTCAATTGATTATTGTGGTTTTAATTTGCATTTTCCTAATGGCTAATGATGTTAAATATCTTTCCACATGCTGCTATGGACTGAATGTTTTTATCTCCACAAATTCATATGGTGAAGACTGATCCTCAATGTGATGGTGTATGGGGATTTTGAGAGGTAGTTATGTTATGAGAATGGAGCCTTCATGATTGTTTCAGAAGACACAGGAGAAAGCCTCTCTCTCCCTCTTTCTCTCTTTCTGTTAGCCATGCAAGTACACAGTGAGAAGGCAGCTGTCAACAAGATAGGACGTGGGTCTTCACCAGACACAAGATGTTCTGACACCTTGATCTTGGAACTTCCCAATTTCCAAATGTGTGAGAAATAAATTTATACTGTTTAAGCCCCTCAGTTTATGGTATTTTTGTTATAATAGCCAAGACCGTCTAAGACAGAAATTTGTACTGAGAAGTGGGTGCTACTGTACAAATACCTAAAATTGTGGAAGCAGCTTCAGAACTAAATAATAGGTAGAAACTGGGAAAGTTTTGACATGAATACTAGAAAAGGCCAATATCGTCATGAAGGGAATGTTAAAGGCAATTCTGGTAAGAACTCAGAAAGAAAAGAAGAGAACCAGAGAGAAAGTTTTCATCTTCTTAGAGAACACATAAATAATCATGTACAGAATATTGGTAGAAATATAGATGGTAAAGGCCATTCTGATGAGTTTTTGATGGAAATGAGAAACATTTTATTGGATAATGGAGAAAAGGCAATTCTTGTTTTAAAGTGACAAAGAACTTGGCTAAATTTTATGTTTTAGTGTTTTGTGGAAGGTAGAATTTGCAAGTGATGAAATCGAATATTTGGCTAAGGAGATTTCTAAGCAGTGTTGAAGATGTGGCTTGGTTTCCTACTGCTTAGAGAAAAATGTAAAAAGATGAAATGAAGAAGGAATTGTTAAGCCAAAAGGAACAAGAACTTAAAGATTTGGAAAATTCTCAGCCTGCCCATATTACAAAAAAGTAAGAAAGCATGTTCTGAAAAGAACATCAAGGATGAGGCTGACATACCATTTGATAAGGGGATTAATATGGTTAAGAACCAGTGACATAATCTGCTACCCTGATTTGTGCAAGAACACTGGTATTTTGAACTGAAAGTGTCAGAGACAGAATGAAATGAAGGAAGGTTGTTGGACTTCATAGACTGTGCAGTACTGGACTATAGAGTTATTTGGCTGTGAATGTGCACTGTTCTTCAAGACAAGGGAAGAATGGCCTTGAAGGTGATTCAGAGATCACCAGGGCCATTCTCTTGGTTTTAACTGGCCAGTTTCCAAACAAAGCCAGGGTGTGATATCCCCATCTGGTAGAGCCCTGGGGGGGCATGACTCTCACCTGGCAGAGTCTTTGGGACATGACCCCTGCTTGTATGGGCAGGGCCACCACTGACAGCCTTGGTGTTAGTGGTGACCACGAGGGTGATATTACCACCCTAGTGGGCCTGGAAGGCAGAGAATTGAGCCAAAGAAAAATATTCTCATGCTTTAAGATTTAGGGGGATTTGCCTTGCTAGATTTTGGGTTTGGAATATGTTACCTTTTCCTTCTGTCCTGTCTCTTTTGGGATGGGAATGTCTATCCTATGCCTGCCCCACCACTGTATTTTGGAAACACATAATTTGTTTGATTTCACAGGTTCACAGCTTCAGAGGACTTTTGCCTGAGGATGCCTCATACCTCGAGCCTTATCCATATCTGCTTTAGATGAGAGTTTGGACTTTAGACTTTAGAGTTTAGGCTAGAACAAGGCTTATAAAGCTGTTCAGATGGAATGAATACATTTTGTATGTGAGAAGGACATGAATTTTGGAAATTTGTTGTGGAATGTTATGGACTGAGTGACTGTGTTCCCTCAAAATGTGTATGTTAAAGCCCTTTTTTTCTAATGTGATGGTATTTGAAGGTAGGGCCATTATCTTGTGATTAGGTTCATGAAAATGGAGCCTTCATGAATGAGACTAGTGCCCTGATAAGAAAAGATGTGAGGAAGATGATCTCCTTCTGCCATCCATGTGAGGATACAGCTGTAGTGCCAAGAATCAGGCCCTCAGCAGACATAGTATCTGCTGGCACCCATTCTCCAGAACTGTGAGAAATAATTGTTTAAGCAACCTACTACTCCATGGTATTTTTGTTAATAGTAGCTTGCGATGATTAAAATGTGTGCTTACTTGTCATCCCTAACTCCTTTTTGGTGAAGTGCCTATTCAAATCTTTAGTCCATTTTAAAAACTAGGTGATTTGTTTTCTAATTGTTGTGTTCTGTGAGTTCTTTATGTATTCTGGATGGAATTCGTATATCAGATACATCCTTTGTAAATATTTTCTTTAGGTCTGTTGCTTGTTTTTTGAAGAGCAGAAGTTTTTAATTTTGATGAAATCTAATCTCAACTTTTTTATGGATTGTACTTTTGGTGTTATATCTAACAAGGACTTCCTCTTGACCAAATTTTATTCTGGCTCCTTTGAGCCCTTTTCTTAACAAAGCTTCATCTTTAGCCTGCCAAGCCCAGTTTTAGCAAGAATTCTTCTGTATTAGTTTGCTAGAGTTGACATTTCTAAGTACCACAAATTTAGCAGAAACAGAAATTCATTTTCTCATAGTCTTGGAGCCTAGAAGTCTGAGATCAAGGTATTGGTATGATTGTTTTTTTCTGAAGTCTCTTTCCTTGGCTTATAGATGGCCATATCTCCTTGTGTCTTCAAATGGCCTTCACTTTGTGTATGTCTGTGTCTTAATTTTCTCTTAGAAGGACACTGATCATACTGGATTACGGCATACCCTAAAATGAGGTCGTTTTAATTTAATTATCTCTCTAAAGACCTTACTTCCAAAAAAAGTCACATTCTGAAGTACTGGAGTTTGGGACTTGAAACATATGAACAATAATTTGTGGGGACACAATTTAGCTCCTAGGGCCTACTAAACTAGTTTATGGGACTACCCCACTCTTGATATCCAATCAAGTTCTTTAATTCCCATCTATATATCTCAACACATTCCTCTTCCTCCTTGATACCTGACAAACTTCTCTTAGTAATTTTACATCCTCTCCCTCACCCTGCATGTTGGCTATAAATCTCCAGCAGCCCCGTTGTATTTAGAGTTGTGTTTGATCTCTGTCTAGTATTGCAGTTATCTCTCCCTTACTACAGTAGTCTTGAATGAAGCCTTTAGCAAATGTCAGAATAATTTCTCTTTAACAGCCTGGGGTATAACTGGGATAAAATTGAATTCATCACTGGAACCCTAGATCTTTCACCCAGGACCCTGAGTGTACACTTTTGAAGCCTTTGTCTTTACTCCTGATTGATAGATTGGGGATCCATTGGTGAGTCTGACTGCTGATCCAGTGTTTCAGATGACAGTCCATCAAAGCATGGTGATGACAGATTTTGATTCTTAAGATTCTAAGTATACTCCTGAGGCTGCGTTAGAGTCCTACACTTCTTTGTTTGAAAGGTGCCATTGGTGTAGAACAGGGGAATTTCTCATTGAAATTTCATTTGATTGAACTTCAGTTCTTTGGTAGAGATCTCATTTGTATTCTTTTTCTTTGTTGCTGTTACTTTGGCATCTCTCTTCTCCATGGAAGAGTCTTACTTTTCTTACTCTGCTTCTCAAAAGATGCCTGCTTCCTGTTTCTTTTCTGTTTAGAGTGAGAATTACCCTTAAAAAAAATCTTTGCCCTTTCAACTGGAGATTTGCTCCCTGACATTGGAGCAGTAAATCCCAGGCTCTTTTGTGAGACCTGTTTGTTTTTCCTGATTTGTTGGCTAGGGATTGTTCAAAGCTTTTTTTTTTTTTTTTTTTTTTGGCACCTTAAGGGAAATTGCATATAAGAAGCCCTTTATCTCTCCAACAGGATTGTGTATGAAACTGATTTTTTCATACCTGGATGTTTTCTTTCCTTGATATTGCTCCTCCCATGGGTAACATTTAGTCTACTGGGAATCCCTGTCCTCAACTTCATTTGACTATGTGCTTAAGGATAATTAGGAACTTCAGTGGCCTCTTTAGGAAGTTTCAGATCTTCCTAAATTGGCTCATTTAAGACCTCTTCCTTTCCTTCACCTCCACTCCTTTCTTTTGCCACCTTCCATATTTACTTAACCTCCCTTGAATCCTTTGATATGTTTCCATTCAAACTGAGGAATCTCTACAGAAACTTTCTCAGGTGATTCAGATACAGCCTGTCTGCAGACCAGCTTTTGGGAACCACTGAACTAGATAAACTTAATGGCTAGTTCCATAAAGCTAGAGTCTCTTCTCACACCTATGTGTCTCATAGAGCTATTTCTTTTTTTTAAATTTAAATTTTGTTAATTAACATATAGTGCAATATTTGTTTCTGGAATAGAATTCAGTGACTCATCACTTACATACAACACCCAGTGCTCATCACAAGTGTGCTCTTTAATACCCATCACCCATCTAGCCCATCCCCCACCCACCTCCCTCCATCAACCCTCAGTTTGATCTGTCTTTAAGAGTCACTTATGGCTTGTTTCCCTCCCTCCTTTTTTTTTTCTTTTCCCCCTTCCCATATGTTCATCTGTTTTCTTTCTTAAATTCAACATATCTCAAAGAGCTATTTCTAACAATCACTCATACATTTCAATGTGGAATAATTGAAGTGCTTTCCAACATTTTTATTTATTTATTTTTATTTTTTATTCAAGTATAATTGACATACAGTGTTATATTAGCTTCGGGTGTATAATATAACTCAAAATTTCTACACACGGGGGTATAGCTCAGGGGTAGAGCATTTGACTGCAAAATTTCTATACATTTCTCAGTAATCTCTTTCATGTATTTCCCTCTTAATCCTTTTCATGTATTACACCCATTCTCCCCACCGTCCTCTTTTCTGGCAATGACCAGTTTGTTCACTATATTTAAGTCTGGTTTTATGCTTGTGTCTTTTTTCTTTGTATTTTCTCTTAAATTCCACATATTAGTGAAATCATATGGTATTTATCTTTGACTGACTTATTTCACTTAGCATTATATACTACCCAGGTCCATCATATTGTTGCAAATAGCAAGATCTCATTCTTTTTAATAGCTGATTAAATATTCCAATATATATATACCACATCTTCCTATCCTTTGGTCAGTCCATGGACACTTGGGCTGTTTCCATAATTTGGCTATTCTTGGTAATGCTGCTATAAATATCAGGGTGGATGTATTCCTTTGAATTATTATTTTTGTATTCTTTGGATAAATACCTAGGAGTGCAATTGCTGGGTCATAGGATAGTTTTATTTTTAACTCTTTGAGGAACCTCCATACTGTTTTCCAGAGTGGCTTCACCAGTTTGCATTCCACCAACAGTGCAGGAGGGTTCCCCTTTCTCTGCAACCTCACCAATATCTGCAGTTTCCTGTGTTGTTAATTTTAGCCATTTGACAGATGTGAGGTGATATCTCATTGTAGTTTTGACTTGTATTTCCCTGATGATGAGTGATGTTGAGCATCTTCTCGTGTGTCTGTAGCCATCTGTATGTCTTCTTTGGAAAAATATCTATGCATGTCTTCTCTATTTTTAATTAGATTATTCATTTTTTGGGTGTTGAGTTTTAGAAGTTCTTTATATATTTTGGATACTAACCCTTTATCAGATACATCATTCACAAGTATTTTCTCCCATTTCATAGGTTGCCTTTACTTTTGTTGATTGTTTCCTTTGCTGTACAGAAGCTTTTTATTTTCAAGAATTCCCAGTAATTTAGTGCTACATTTTCTCCTTGCCTCAGCAGACATGTGTAGAAAAATGTTGCTTTACCTAATGTCAGAGAAATTACTGCCTGTGCTCTTTTAGGTTTTTTATGGCTTCCTGTCTCACATTTAGGCCTTTAATCCATTTGGAATTTAATTTTTATATACAGTGGAAAAGAAAAAAACTGGTCCAGTTTCACTCTTTTGCATGTAGCTGTCCAGTTTTCCCAAAACCATTTGTTGAAGAGACTGTATTTTTCCAATTTGATATTCTTTCCTGCTTTGTCAAAGATTAATTGACCATATAATTGTGAGTTTAATTCCGGGCTTTCTATCCTTCTCCATTGATCTATGTTTCTGCCGTTGTGCCAGTGCCATACTATTTTGATTGCTACACCTTTGTCATATAACTTGAAATCTGGAATTGTGATTCCTCCCACTTTTTTTCCCTTTTTCAAAATTGCTTTGGCCATTTGGGGTCTTTGTGGCTCCATATAAATTTTAGGAAGTTTTTTTCTAGTTTTCTGCTAAATGCCGTTGGTATTTTGATAGGAATTGCACTAAATCTGTAGATTGTTTTGTATAGTGTAGACATTTTACCAACATTTGTTCTTCTAGTCTATAAGCATGAAATGTTTTTCCCTTTCCATGTGTGGTCCTTAATTTCTTTCATCAGTGTTATATAGTTTTCAGAGTAGAGGTCTTTCATCCCTTTCTTTAGTTTTATTCCTAAGTGTCTTATTATTTGTGATACTTTGTAAATGGAATTGTTTTCTTAATGCCTCTGCTGCTTTAATATTAGTGTTCAGAAATGCAACAGATTTCTGCACATTTGTTTTGTATCCTGCAATATTACTGGATTAATTTAACAGTTCTACTATTTTTTTGGTGGAGTATTTGGGGTTTTCTTTTTTCTTTTTTCTGAAGATTTTATTTATTTATTTAATTGACACACAGAGAGAGAGAGAGACAGCAGGAGAGGGAACACAAGCAGAGGGAGTGGGAGAGGGAGAAGCAGGCTTCCAGCCAAGCAGGGAGCCTGATGCAGGGCTTGATCCCAGGACCCTGGGATCCTAACCTAAGCCGAGGCAGTCGCTTAACCAACTGAGCCCCCCAGGCGCCCTGGGGTTTTCTATAAACATACAGCTTCATACATCTGTAAAGAGTGAAAATTTTAATTCTTTCTTACAAATTTGGACGCCTTTTATTTCTCTTTGTTATCTAATTGCTGTGGTTAGAACTTTCAGTAGTATGTTGAATAAAATTAGTCAGAGTGACATCCTTGTCTTGTTCCTGACCTTAAGGGGAACATTCTCAATTTTTCCCTATTAAATATGATGTTTGCTGTGGGTTTGTCATATATGTCCCTTATTATGTTGAGGTATATTCTCTCTAAACCAACTTTTTTATTCAGGTTGCAGTCCTTATTTTTTATTTAAATTCAATTAGCCAACATATAGGACATTACTAGTTTCACAAGTAGTTTTCAATAATTCATCAGTTGCGTATAACACCCAGTACTCATCACATCTTGTAACCTCTTTAATGCCCATGACCCAGTTACACCAGCCTCCCACACACTGCCTCTTCTGCAACCCTCAGTTTGTTTCCCAGAGTCAAGAGTCTCTCATGGTTTGTCTCCCTCTCTGATTTCTTCCCATTCAGTTTTTCCTCCCTTCCCCTATGATCCTCTGCACTATTTCTTATATTCCACATAAGATTGAAACCATATGATAATTGTCTTCATCTGATTGACTTATTTCACTTAGCATAATACCCTCCAGTTCCATCCATGTTGATGTGAATGGTAAGAATTCATTGTTTCCAAAGGCAGAGTAATATTCCATTGTATATATAAACCACATTTTCTTTATTCATTCATTTGTCGAAAGACGTCTCAGCTCCTTCCACAGTTTGGCTATTGTGGACATTGCTGCTCTGAACATTGGGGTTCAGGTGCCCCTTCATTTCACTACATCTGTATCTTTGTGGTAATACCCAATAGTGCAATTGCTGTGTCATTAGGGTAGCTCTATTTCTGACTTCCTGAAGAACCTCGATACTGTTTTCAAAAGTGGCTGTACCAGCTTCCATTCCTACCAACAGTGTAAGAGGGTTCTCCTTTCTCCACATCCTTGCCAACATTTGTTATTTCCTGTCTTGTTACTTTTAACCAATCTAACTGGTCTAAGATGGTATCTCATTGTGGTTTTTATTTATATTTCCCTGATGACAAGTGACGTTGAGCATTTTTTCATGTGTCTGTTAGCCATTTGTATGTCTTCTTTGGAGATATGTCTGTTCATGTCTTCTGCCGATTTTTTGACTTTATTACTTGTTTTTTGGCTGTTGAGTTTGAGAAGTTCTTTATACATCTTGGATACAGGCCTTTAACTGATATGTCATTTGCAAATATCATCTCCTTTTCCAAAAGTTGCCTTTTAGTTTTGTTGACTGTTTCCTTTGCTGTGCAGAATTTTTTATCTTGATGAAGTCCCAATAGTTCATTTTCAGCTTTTGTTTCCCTTGCCTTTAGTGGCGTGTCTTGGAAGAAGTTGCTGTGGCCAAGGTAGCAGAGGTTGCTGCCTCTGTTCTCCTCTAGAATTTTGATAGATTCTTGTCTCACCTTTAGGTCTTTCATCCATTTTGAGTTTATCTTTCTGTATGATGAAAGAGAATGGTCTAGTTTCATTCTTCTGCATGTGGCTGTCCAATTTTCTCAACACCATCTATTGAAGAGACCGTTTTGTTTTGTTTTGTTTTGTTTTTTATATTGGATATTCTTTCCTGCTTTGTGGAAGTTTAGTTGACCATAGATTTGAGGGTCCATTTCTGGACTCTTTCTTCTGTTCATTGATCTATGTGTCTGCTTTGTGTCAGTACCATGCTGTCTTGATCACAGCTTTGTAATATAGCTTAATGTCGGGCATTGTGATAGCCACATTCCCCTGGCTATTCAGGGTCTTTTCTGGTTCTATACAAAGTTTAGGATTGCTTCTTCCAGCTCTATGAAAAATATCGATGGCATTTTGATAGGGATTACATTGAATGTGTAGATTGCTCTGGGTAGCATAGACATTTTAACAGTATTTATTCTTCCAATCCAAGAGAGTGGAATGTTTTTCAATCTCTTTGTGTCTTCCTCAGTTTCTTTCATAAGTGTTCTGTAGTTTCTAGAGTACAGATCTTTTACATCTTTGGTTAGGTTTATTCCTAGCTATCTTATGTTTTTTGGTGCAATTGCAAATGGGATCAACTTCTTAATTTCTCTTTCTTCAGACACATCGTTAGTGTATAGAAGTGCAACTGATGTCTATGCATTGATTTTGTATCCTGCCAGGGTGCTGAATTGCTGTATGAGTTCTAGCAATTTTAGGGTGGAGTCTTTTGGGTTTTCCATATAAAATATCACGTCATCTGTGAAGAGTGATAGTTTGACCTCTTTGCCAATTTGAATGCCTTTTATTTTTTGTTGTTGTCTCACTGCTGTGGCTAAGACTTCTAATATTTTGTTGAACAACAGTGGTGAAAGTCGGCATCGTGTCGTGTTCCTGACCTTAGGGGAAAAAAAATCTCAGTTTTACCCCATTGAGAATAATATTCGCTATGGGGTTTTATGGATGGGTTTTATGATGTTGAGGTATTTCCTCCATCCCTATATTTTGAAGAGTTTTAATCAAGAAAGGATGCTTTTTTTTTTTTTTTTTCCCCTAATGCTTTCTCTGCATCCATTGAGAGGATCATATGGTTCTTTTCTTTTATTAATGTGATGTATCACCTTGTTTGGTTTGCAAATGTTGAAACAAACTTGCATCACAGTAATTAATACCACTTGGTCGTGGTTAATAAACCTTTGAATGTACTGCTGGATCCTATTGGCTAGGGTCTTGTGAGTATTTTGGCATCCATGTTCATCAGGGATATTGATCTGTAATTCTCCTTTTTAACCGGGTCTTTGTCTGGCTTTGGGATCAGGTCAATGCTGGCCTCATAGAAAGAGTTTGGAAGTATTCTTTCCATTTCTATTTTTTGAAACCGCTTGAGTAAAATACATATGATTTCTTCTTTAAATGTTGGTAGAATTCCCATGGGAATACATCTGGCCCTATACACTTGTTTTTTGGGAAGTTTTTTTATTTTATTTTATTTTGTTATGATAGTCACCATACAATACATTATTTGTTTTTGATGTAGTGATCCATGATTCACTGTTTTCGTATACCACCCAGTACTCCATGCAATATGTGCTCTCGTTAATACCCATCACTGGGCTAACCCATCCCCCCACCCTGTCCCCTCTACAACCCTCAGTTTGTTTCTCAGAGTCCATAGTCTCTCATGGCTCTCATGGTTAGTCTCCCCCTCCTATTCCCCCCCTTCATTTTTCCCTTTCTTCTCATAATGTCCTCCGTTCTATTCCTTATGTTCCACAAAAAAGTGAAAACATATAATAATTGATGTTCTCTGCTTGACTTACTTCACTTAGCATAATCTTCTCTAGCCCCATCCATGTTGATGTAAAAGTTGGGTATTCATCCTTTCTGATGGCTGAGTAATATTCCATTGTGTATATGGACCACATCTTCTTTATCCATTCACTGTTGAAAGCCATCTCAGCTCTTTCCACAGTTTGGTTATTGCGAACACTGCTGCTATGAACATTGTGGTGCATACGGCCCTTCTTTTCACTACATCTGTGTCCTTAGGGAAAATACCCAGTAGTGCAATTGCTGGGTCATAGGGTAGCTATATTTTTAATTTTTTGAGACACCTCCACACTGTTTTCCAAAGTGGCTGTACCAACTTGCATTCCCACCAACAGTGTAAGAGGGTTACCCTTTCTCCACAACCACTCCAACATTTGCTGTTTCTTTCCCTGTCCATTTTTGCCATTCTAACTGGTGTAAGGTGGTATCTCAATGTGGTTTTGATTTGAATTTCCCTGATGGCTAATGATGATGAACATTTTTTATGTGTCTATTAACCATTTGTATGTCTTCTTTTGAGAAGTGTCTGTTTATGACTTCTGCCCATGTTTTGACTTGATTATTTGTTTTTTGGGTGTTGAGTTTGAGAAGTTCTTTATAGATCCTGGAAATCAGTGTTTTCTCTGTAGTGTCATTTGCAAATATCTTCTCCCCTTCTGTGGGTTGCCTCTTTGTTTTCTTGACTGTTTCCTTCGCTGTGCAGAAGCTCTTTATCTTGATGAAGTCCCAAAAATTCATTTTTGCTTTTGTTTCACTAGCTTTGGAGATGTATCTTGAAAGAAGTTGCTGTGGGCGATGTCAAAGAGGTTACTGCCTATGTTCTTCTCTAGGATTTTGATGGATTCCTGTCTCACATTGAAGTCTTTCATCCATTTAGAATTTATCTTTATGTATGGTGTTAGAGAATGGTCGAATTTCATTCTTCTGCATGTGGCTGTCCAATTTTCCCAGCACCATTTATTGAAGAGACTGTCTTTTTTCCATTGCATATTTTCCCCTGCTTTGTCAAAGATTATTTGACCATAGAGTTGAGGGCCCATATCTGGGCTCTCCATTCTGTTCTATTGGTCTGTATGTCTGTTGTTGTGCCAGTACCATGCTGTTTTGGTGATCACTGCTTTGTAATATAACTTGAAATCAGGCAACGTGATGCCCTCAGCTTTGTTTTTCTTTTTCAACATTTCCTTGGCAATTTGGGGTCTTTTCTGATTCCATACAAATTTTAGGATTGTTTATTCCATCACTTTGAAAAATCCATTGGAATTTTGACCAGGATGACGTTGAAGATATAGATTACTCTGGGCAGCATAGACATTTTAACAATGTTTATTCTTCCGATCCATGAGCATGGAATGTTTTTCCATCTTTTTGTGTCTTCTTCAATTTCTTTCATGAGTGTTTTGTAGATCCTAGAGTATAGATCCTTTACCTCTTTGGTTAGGTTTATTTCGAGGTATCTTATGGTTTTTGGTGCTATTGTAAATAGAAACGTTCCCCTAATTTCTCTTTCTACAGTTGCATTGTCAGTTTATAAGAAAGCAACTGATTTCTGTGCATAGATTTTGCATCTTGCCACATTACTGAATTGCTGTATGAGTTCTAGTAATTTGGGGATGGAGTCTTTTGGATTTTCCACGTAAAGTATCATTTTGTCTGTGAAGAGAGAATTTGACTTCTTCTTTGCCAATTTGAATACATTTTATTTCTTTTTGTTGCCTGATTGCTGTTGCCAGGACTTCTAGTACTCTATTGAACAATAGTGGCGAGAGTGGGCATCATTGATATGTTCCTGGTCTTAAGGGAAAATCTCTCATCTTTTCCCCATTGAGGATGATATTTGTTGTGGGTTTTTCATAGATGGATTTTATGAAATTGAGGAATGTTCCCTCTATCCCTATACTCTGAAGAGTTTTAATCAGGAAAGGATGCTGGAATTTGTCAAATGCTTTTTCTGCATCAATTGAGAGGACCATATGGTTCTTCTCTCTCATTAATGTGTTCTATCACATTGATTGATTTGTGAATATTGAACCACCCTTGAATCCCAGGGATAAATCCCACTTGGTCGTGGTGGATGATCCTTTTAGTGTATTATTGGATCCTATTAACTAGGATTTTATTGGGAATTTTGGAATCCATATTCATCAAGGTCTGAAATTCTCCTTTTTGATGGAGTCTGCCTGGTTTGGGGATTAAGGTAATGCTGGCCTCATAGAATAAGTCTGGAAGCTTTCCTTCTGTTTCTACTTTTGGAAACAGCTTCAGGAGAATAAGTATTATTTCTTCTTTTAATGGTTGGTAGAATTCCCCAGAGAATCCATCAGGCCCTGGACACTTGTTTTTCGGGAGGTTTTCGATCACTGCTTCTATCAAGTTATTGGTCTATTCAGATTGCCAATTTCTTCCTGTTTCAGTCTTGGGAGTTTATAGGTTTCCAGGAAGGCATCCATTTCTTCCAGGTTGCTTAATTTATTGGCATATAGTTGTTGATAATAATATCTATCTAATAGTTGTTTCAATTTCCTTGGTGTTAGTTGTGATATCACTCCTTTCATTCATAATTTTATTAATTTGGGTCCTTTCTCTTTTCTTTTGGATAAGTCTGGCCAGTGGTTTATCGATCTTATTAATTCTTTTTTTTAATGATTTTATTTATTTGACAGAGAGAGACACAGCGAGAGAGGGAACACAAGCAGGGGGAGTGGGAGAGAGAGAGGCAGGCTTCCCGTGGAGCAGGGAGCCCGATGCAGGGCTCTACCCCAGGACCCTGGGATCATGACCTGAGCTGAAGGCAGACGCTTAATGACTGAGCCACCCAGGTGCCCCAATCTTATTAATTCTTTTAGAGAACCAGCTTCTAGTTTCGTTGATCTGATCTGCTGTGTTTCTGGATTCTAATTCATTGATCTCTGCTCTAGTCTTAATTATTTCTCTTCTAATGCATGGCTTAGGTATTGTTTGTTGCTTTTTCTCTAGTTCTTTAAGGTGTAGAGTTAGTTGGTGAATTCGGGATTTTTCTATTTTTTTGAGTGAGGCGTGAATGGCTATGTATTTCCCCCTTAGGACCACCTTTGCAGTATCCCATAGGTTTTGGATGGACGTGTTTTCGTTCTCATTGACTTCCATGATTTTTTAAAGTTCTTCTTTGATTTCCTGGTTGACCCAAACATTCTTGAGCAGAGTGGTCTTTAGCTTCCAAGTGTTTGAATTTCTGCCAAAGTTTTTCTTGTGATTAAGTTCCTGTTTTAAAGCATTATGGTCTGAGAATATGCAGGGAATAATCTCAATCTTTTGGTATCGGTTGAGATCTGATTTGTGACCCAGTATGTGGTCTCTTCTGGAGAAAGTTCCATGTGCACTCCAGAGGAATGAGTACTCTGTTGTTTTAGTGTGGAATGTTCTGTATATATCTACGAGGTCCATCTGCTCAGGTGTGTCATACAAAGCTCTTGTTTCTTTGTTGATTTTCTCCTTAGATGATCTGTTTATTGCTGAGAGTGGAGTATTGAGGTCTCCTACAATTAACATATTATTATCAGTATGAGTCTTTGTTTTGTTAACAGCTGGCTTATGTAGATGGCTGCTCCCATGTTGAGGGCATAGATATTTATATTTCTTAGATCTTCTTGTTGGATAGCCCCTTTAATAATGATATAGTGTCCTTCTGTGTCTCTAACTACAGACTTTAGCTTAAAATCTAATTTGTCTGATATGAGAATTGTTACCCCAGCTTTCTTTTGAGGTCTGTTGGCATGGAAGATGGATCTCCATCCCTTCACTTTCAGTCTAGCTGTATCTTTAGGTTCAAAATGAGTCTCTTGTAGACAGCATATGGATGTGTCCTGTTTTTTATCCAATCTGGAACCCTGTGCTGTTTTATGGGAGCGTTTAGGCCATTCACATTGAGAGTGATTATTGAAAGATATCAATTAATTGTCATCATGTTGCCTGTGAATTCATTCTTTCTATAGATTGTCTCTGCAAATTTCTGTTGTATATCACTCTTGGGGTGTTTTTCCTTTTATAGAACCTCCTTTAATATTTCTTGCAGGGCCAGCTTAGTGGTCACATATTCTTTCAGTTTCTGCCAGCCTTGGAAGATCTGCATCTCTCCATCCATTCTAAATGACAGCCTTGCTGGATAAAGTATTCTTGGCTTCATGTTCTTCTCATTTAGTACCCTGAATATGTCTTGCCAGGCCTTTCTTGCTTGACAGGTCTCTGGGTAAGTCTGACGTTATTCTGATGTTCCTCCCTCTGTATGTAAGGAATCTCTTCCCCCCTAACAGCCCTTAAAGTGGTTTCCTTGGTTCTAAGATTGGCGAGTTTTACTATTACATGCCAGGGTGTTGGCCTTTTTTCCTTGATCTTAGGAGGGGTCCTCTCTGCCTCTAAGACACAAATGTTTTTTTCATTCCCCAGATTAGGGATTTTTCAGCTACGTTTTCCTCAAATATATCTTCTAGTCCTCTCTCTTTCTCCACCACCTTAGGGATCCCAATAATTTTGACATTTAAATGTTTCATGGTGTCACTTATTTCTCTTATTCTGTTTTCATGGATTTGAGTTGTTTCTCCCTGACCTCCTCTATATCCTTCTTTTCTATCAATTTGTTTTCTTTGTCACTAATTTCTTCTTCTACCTCATTTACTCTAGCTGTTAGAATATCTAGATTAGATTGGATCTCATTGATAGCAGTTTTAGTTCTGCCACTTCAGCTTTCATTTCTGCCCTTAGAGAGTCTATGTTGCCATTAATTGATTTCTCCATTCTAGCTATTGTCTTCACAACTGCTACCCTGAATTCCATTTCTGATATCTTGGTTATATCTGTATCTATTTGTAAATCTGTGGCAGAAATCACAGTCTCTGAGTCTTTCTTATTTTGGGGGTTCATCCTCTTAGACATTCTGGTGAGGGGTGGTTGAGGGAATGTACAGAGTTCAAATTATTGACCACAACCCAAGCAAGATGCACCTGTTTTATAGGGACCTTAGGGTTTTGACCTCTTGTTCTCCCAGCCTGTCTTCTTGGGGAGGGGCCTGCCATACTGTTACTTAGGCAACCCTATTTGGGCAGAGTTGCCCTACCCTCCCCACCCCGTGAAGGGGTGGATGGGCTCAGTGAAAACCGGTTTTAGGGGGCTTTTGTTCTCTGGCAGCTTTCCCTGGCAGCTTTCCACACCTCTTCCAAGAGTCAGAGCAGAAAAGATCCTTTTCAACTCTCTGCCTCAGAACAGATAGATCACAGTCTGTTCTTCAGTGAGTTCTCCAGGCCACACTCTCTCCATTTCTGTCTGTGCTGCTATAAACTGCAGCATCCTGGGTTGTGCGCCCCTCAGCAGGGCTCCCAGTCCTTGCCTCCAGGTCGGGGCTCGGGGGCATGTCTCTGCCCTTTGTGCTTCTAAAACCGCCACCTGCCCCAGGTCACCTGCGTGGCCCTGCTGCTCCTGGTTTCAGTCAGGGGGGCTGCCCTAAAGTACTTTACCGTCTGCTACCAGTCTGCGAGTCTGTGCCCTGTCCCCAGCACGGGAGGCTATCATTCACCCGCGGTGTAGGATCACCACCCCTCCCTCCCCCTTCAATTTATCTTCACATATGTGCCCGCCGAATCATCGCTCCCTGCTTCATACCTCGAAACCAACCACCTGCAATATTCTGTTTGTAGAGATCCGGATGTATCTTCTTACATCTCAGGCTGATTTCATGGGTGTTCAGGGTGGTCTGGTAGATAACCAGCTCAATTCCTGGGACCGGTTGGGATAGGGTCCCCTACTCCTTCACCATCTTTTTCAGGAGGTTTTTGATTACTGCTTCAATTTCCTTGCTGGTTTGTTCAGATTTTCTATTTCTTCCTCTTTCAGTCTTGGTAGTCTACAAGTTTCCAGGAATGCATCCATTTCTTCCAGATTGCCTTATTTGTTGGCATATACTTGCTGGAAATAATTTCTAACCATTTTTTCTATTTCTCTGGTATCAATTGTGATCTCTTCCCTTTCTTTCATGATTTTGTTAATTTTGGTCTTTTATTTTTTCTGTTGGATAAGTCTGGCCAGAGGTATATTGATCTTATTAATTCTTTCAAAGAACCAGCTTCTAGTTTCATTGATCTGTTCCATTGTTTTTCTGGCTTCTATTTCATTAATTTCTGCTCTGATCTTTATTTTTTCTATTCTCCTCCTTGGTTTAGGCTTTATTTGCTGTTCTTTCTCCAAGTTCTTTAGATGTAAGGTTAGCTTGTGCATTTGGGATTTTTCTAATTTTTTGAGAGAGGCTCGGACTGCTATATACTTCCCTCCTAGGACCAACTTTGCACTGTCGCATATGTTTTGAACTGATTTGTTTTCATTCTCATTAGTTTCAATGAGTTATTTAAGTTCTTCTTTAATTTCTTGGTTGACCCATTCATTCTTTAGTAGGATGGTTTTTAACCTCCAGGTATTTGAGTTCCTTCTAAAGATCTTCTTGTGATTGAGTTCCAGTTTCAAAGTATTGTTGTCTGAAAATATTCAAGGAGTAATCTCAATCTTTTGGTATCATAAGTCCTGATTTGTGACCCAGTATGGTATCCATTTTGGAGAAAGTTCCATGTGCACTTGAGAAGAATGTGTATTCTGTTGTTTTTGGATGGAATGTTCTGTATGTCTCTGAAGTCCATCTGGTCCAATATGTCATTCAAAACTCTTGTTTCTTTGTTGATCTTTTACTTAGATGATCTGTCCATTGCTTTGAGTGGTGTGTTGAAGTTTCCTACTATTAATGTATTATTATCAAGATGTTTCTTTACTTTGGTTATTAATTGGTTTATATAATTGGCTGCTCTCTCTTTGGGAGTATTGATATTTACAATTGTTAGATTTCCTTGTTGGATAGACCCTTTAAGTATGATATAGTGTCCCTCTACATCTCTTTTTACAGTCTATGGATTAAAATTTAATTTGGTTGATATGAGGATTGCTACTCCAGATTTTTTAAAAGTCCATTAGCATGGTAAATGGTTCTGCATCCCTTCACTTTCAATATGGAGGTGTCTTCAGGTTCAAAATGAGTCTCTTGTAGACAGCATATGGATGGGTCCTGCTTTTTTATCCAATCTGATACCCTGTGTTATTTTATTGGAGCATTCAGCCTATTTACATTTAGAATAACTACTGAAAGATATGAATTTAGTGCCATTGTATTACCTGTAAAATCTCTATTTCTGTAGATTGTCTCTGTTACTTTCTGGTCTATTTTAATCGTGGGCTCTCTTTGCTTACAGGATCCCCTTTATTATTTCTTGCAGGACTAGTTTAGTGATCACAAATTCTTTTAATTTCTGTTTGTCCTGGAAGCTCTTTATCTCTCCTTCCATTCTGAATAGAGCTTTGCTGGATAAAGTATTCTTGCTTGCATGTTCTTCTCATTTAATATCCTGAATATATCTTTCCAGCCCTTTCTGACCTGCCAGGTTTCTGTGGATAGGTCTGATGTTATTTTCATGTTCCTCCCTCCGTAAGTAAGAAATCTCTTCCCCCAGCTTCTCTCAATAGCTCCCCAGTAGCTTCCTTGGCTCTAAGAATTGCAAGCTTCACTATTATATGTCGGGGTGTTTGTCTATTTTTATTGATTTGGGGGGAAGTCCTCTCTGCTTTTTGGATATGAATGCTTGTTTCTTTCCCCAGATTAGGGAAGTTCTCAACTAATATTTGATCAAATATACCTTCTAGCCTTCTCTCTCTCTCTACCCCATCTTGGATCCTGATGATCCTGATATTGGTTCTTTTTAACATATCATTAAATCCTCTAAGTCTCTCCTGATGTGCTATGAGTTATTTTTCTCTCTTTTCTTCAATTTCCTTCCTTTCCGTCAGCCTGTATTCTAGATCACTTATTCTCTCTTCTGCCTCATTGAACTTAGATATTAGAGCATCCAATTTAGACTGCATCTCATTCATAACATTTTTAAGTTTAACCTGATTTATTTTTTATTTTTCATTTTTTAAAAACTGAATTTACAAACCCTTGTGTTGAGGGCTGACTTTCAATAGATCACAGGGAGCAGCTGCTCTGCTACATATGAAACCCTGACCCAGAAGCAGGTCATCTATGAATGGTTTAGCACCAGGTTCCCCATGAACTTGCACTGTGTGATGGGCGAGGGGGTGACCTCCTTTCCAGCTGCACCCTGTTTCCCAGGAGGAGGGGCTCTCCACACCGGACCCTGGGCCTGATGCAAGGTGGGGCATGCCACGCCATGGGGGGGGCGTGTGTGCAGTGGCCTGACAGCAGGGGTGGTGGAGGACCAGCTATCTGAGGCCAACCGAAGCTCCACAGCACTGCCTATCATTCCACCTGGGTGGGATTCTGACTTAGAGACATTCAGTCATAATCCCACAGATGGTAGCTTCACCCCATTGGCTCCTCGGCCAAGCACATACACCAATTGGCCTGATTAGATCTCATTTCTGCCCTTAGAGATTGTGTATTGTCATGTATGATTTTTTCAAGCCTAGCTATTAGCTTTGTAATTGCTGTCTTGAATTCTATCTTTGACATTTTGCTTATATCCATATCCATATTTCTGTGGCAGAGGACATTGCCTCTGGTTCTTTTCTTTGCTGTGAATTCCTCCTCCTAGTCATTCTGCTGAAGGACTGTTGAGCAAATGTGCAGTGTCCACAATATCAACCATGACCCAAGCAAAATGTACCCTCGGAAAAATCCGAAGTGTCAGAAGCTACCACAGATATGTAAACAAAGCCAAGATGATCCAAACCAATAACAAAAGGCTGGAGGGAGAAAGACTATAATCTCTCAAGGTGGACAAAGCAGGGTGACCTGCCTGTTCCTGATTGATTTTCTGCCTGTGTGTTAGAAGACACTGTATCACAAAATTGCATAGAAATCAGAACTTACATATATATCAACATAAAATTGAACAGAGTGAAAAATGGACATAAATGGACATAAATCTATAAAATATGGATGTGAAAAAATAAAAGTTAAAAAGTGACTTAAAAACATAAGTCGGGAAATAAGAATCTATTTGAAATGGGAACTGGGTAAAAAAAAAAAGAAAGAAACAAAGAAGAAATGTAAAATTTTATCCTGAAGTATAAACGAGTCAGGAGGGAATACCTGGAGCTCAATATATTGTTTTCCCCTGGTGCTTGAGTTTTACAGTCTTGTGGGAATTAAGCTTGTCATTCACTTGTTCTTCCAGTCTGTCTTTTGGGGGAGGGGCCAGATGCTCAGCTTCTCAGGGGTCTTTGCCTAGGCGGAGTTGCCCCATCCCTTGTCAGGGGGATGGACTTAAAGTGAGCTGTTTGTGTGGTTTTTGTTCCCTGGCAGGGTTCCATTCCTCTTTAGAGTGTCAGAGCAAATATGGCCATTCCGGGATCTCTGGCCCAGAGCAACAAGGTCGTGATCCCTTTTCTTCAATAAACCCTCTTGGTCAAACCACCTCCACTTCTATGTGTACCAAACTCCACAGACTCGTGCTATTCAGGCCCAGTGCAACTCTCCCACCAGGACCTGTGGGCGTCTCTGTATTTTGTGCCTTTGCAATCGTGAGCAGCCCTGGGCTGCACCCTCTTCCACCGCTCCCAGGTTATGGCTGGGTGCCACCCATGTGTCCTTTCAGGGGCCACACCGCCCTGAAAGCTGTGGCCTAGTCGTGGGCACAGCCTTTGTGTGCACGCCAAACTGCCAAATCCCACAGTTTGTGCCCACTTGCACTCTCCCAAGAGGAGTTCCAGTGGCCCAGGAACGTTTTTGCACTTTACGTCTTTGCGACCATGAGTGGTTATGGGCTCACATGCAAGCCGGGTTCCACTGTTCCCAGGTCACAGGTGGGTGCTGCCCTAGTGTCCTTCTCAGGGTCGCTGCCACCCTGAGAGCTGTTGCCCAATTATCGTTTCTCCCCTGAGATCTTAAACAGCCTGCACCTTCTAGTCCTTTTCTGGGTGCTCAGGCAAAGAGTGGTCTCCCAGCCAGTCTGACTCATGGTTTATGGTGACCAGAGCTGGGAGTCCCCTCTGGGCTCACTGACCATAACCAGTCTCCCCGCTCCACTGCTTGGGCATTCTATCAGTTCTGGCTCTCCCATTCTTTCCGAGTCTCCTGGGATCCTGAGACCACAATGATCCACCTAGAATTTTGCCTTATCCATCCCCTGTTCCCTTTTCAGAAAGGGATGTCTCTCACTGGAGCAGATTTCTAAGGGTCCCAATTTTGTACTCTGGTGTTATATCACTTTCTGGTGGCCGGTTTTTGGAGGCTCCCTCCCCCCTCCATTTACCTTCTGATATTTTCCCCAAAGATTCAAGATTCCACACCTCCTAGCTTGCAAAAAGTAGTTATTTTTCTGCTTGTAGAGTTCCAGATATATTTTTTTACATCTCAGGTTGAATTCCTGTGTATTCAGAATGGTTTGATAGATATCCAGCTAAATTCCGAGGACCAGATGAAACGAGGTCCCCTACTCAGCTGCCATCTTGCCCCCCCCCCCCAGAATGGGTTTTAAATCAAAGACTGTAACAAGAGACAAAGAAAGACAGTGTATAATAACAAAGGGGACAATCCAACAAGAATATATAACAATTGTAATTATTTATGTACCCGATATGGGAACACCATAATACATAAAACTGTTAATAAAAAACATAAAGGAACTAATCGATAATAATATAATAGTAGGGGACTTTAACACCCCACTTACCTCAATGGACAGAACAACCAATGAAAAAATCAAGGAAACAATGCCTTGATGACATTATGGATCAGGTAGATTTAACAGATATATTCAGAACATTCCATCCTAACACAGCAGAATATACATTCTTTTCAGATGCAGATGGTTCATTCTCCAGAATAGATTGAACATGGGGCCACAGTATAAGTCTCAACAAATTTTAAAAAAAAGTACAACAACAAAAACAACAAAAACGAAAGTCATAATAAGCTTCTTTTCAAACCTCAATACTATGAAACCAGAAGCCAACCAAAGAAAACCTCTGGAAAGACAAAAAATACATTCAGGTTAAATAATATTGTATTAAACAATTCATTAGTCAATCTTGAAATCAAAGAAATAAAAAAATTACTGGAAATAAATCAAAATGAAAACTCAATTGTTCAATACCTTTAGGATGCAGCAAAAGCACTTGTAATTGAGAAGTATATAGCAATACAGGCTTAACTCAATGAGCAAGAAATATCTAAAAAAAACAAAACAAAACAAAACAAAAAAAACCCTAACTTTATACCTAAAAGAACTAGAAAAGGGGACATAAAACAAAACCTCAAACCAAAAGAAGTAAGGAAATAATAAAGATCAGAGCAGAAATAAATGATATATAAACTTAAAAAAAAATCAACAAAACCATGGAATGGTTGATTGAAAAGATAAACAAAATTCATAACCCTTTAGTCACACTCATCCAAAACAAAGAGAAAGGATACATATAAAACTACACATGAAGGAGCAGAGATAACCAACACCACTGAAATACAAACAATTGTAAGAGAATATTATGAAAATCTATATGTCAAGAAATTGGACAACCTAGAAGAAATTGATAAATTCTGGGGGCACCTGGGTGACTCAGTTGGTTAAACGCCTGCCTTCAGCTCAGCTCATGATCCCAGAGTCCTGGGATAGAGCCCTGCATCAGGCTCCCTGCTCAGCAGGGAGTCTGCTTCTCCTTCTGCTCCTCACCCCACTCATGCTTGCTCTCTCAAATAAGTAAATAAATAAAATCTTTTTTAAAAAAGAAATTGATACAGTTCTATAATCATATATTCTACCAAAACTGAAGCAGGAAGAAGAGAGTATTTAAATAGATTATTAGCAAGGGGATTGTGTCAGTAATTACAAAACTCCCAATGAACAAAGGTCCAGGACTAGAGGACTCCTCAGGTGAATTCTACCAAACATTTTAAGAAGAGTTAATAACTATTCTTCTCAAACTGTTCCAAAAAATATATAAGGAAAGAAAACTGCCAAGGTTTTGCTATGAGGCCAAGGTGATGCTTTGAGGCCAGCATCACCTTGATATTAAAACCAGATAAAGATACCAGAAACAAAAGACAACTACAGGCCAATATCTCTGATGAATATAGATGCAAAAAACCCTCAACAAATTACTAACAAATTGAATTCATTAAATAAAATGTACAAGTACAAACTCAGTGCATTAAAAAAAATCACCACAATCATGTGGGATTTATTCCCTAGATGCAAGGGTGATACAATTGATTACACAAATGAATCAATGTGATACATCACATTAGTAAGAGAAAAGATAAGAGCCAAATGATCATTTCAATAGATGCAGAAAAAACATGTTCATAAAGGGCAACATCCATTCATGGTAAGAGCTATCAACATTATAAGTTTAGAGGGAACATACCTCAACATAATAAAGGCCATATATGAAGAAACCACAGCAAAGATCATACTTAATGGAGAAAAACTGAGAGCATCCCCCCTAAGGTCAGGAACAGGTCAAGGATGTCCACCCTCACCACTTTTATTTAACACAGTAGTGGAAGTATTAGCCACAGCAGTCAGACAACAAAAAGAAATAAGAAGCATCCAAATTGTAAGAAAGAAGTAAAACTTTCAGTGTTTGCTGATGACAAGATATTCTATATAGAAAAACTTTAATACTCCACCAACAAAATACTAGAACTGTTAAATGAATTCAGTAATTTTGCAGTATACAAAATGACCATATAGAAATCTGTTGCATTTCCATACACCTATAATGAAGCAGCAGAAAGAGAAATTAAAGCATTTCCATTTAGAGTTGCACTAAAAACTAACCAGGACTAAGCCTAACCAAATAGGTATAGGACATGTACTCTGAAAACTATAAAACAATGACGAAAGAAATTGGAGATTGCACAAAGAAACAGAAAGATATTCCATGCTCATGGGTAAGAACAAATATTGTCAAAATGTGTTCACTACCCGAAGCAATTTATAGATTGAATGAAATCCCTATCAAAATACCAACAGCTTTTTTTCACAGAGCAAGAACAAACAATCCTAAAACTTGTATGGAACCACAAATACCTGAATTGCCAAAGTAACTTTGAAAAAGAAAAACAAAGTTGGAGGTATCACAATTCCAGACTTCAAGTTATATGACAAAGCCTTAGTAATCAAAACAGTATGGTACTGGCACAAAAATAGACACATGGATCAACAGAACAGAATAGAAACCAGAGAAATAAACACAATTATATGGTTAGTCTTTGGCAAAGCAGGAAATAATATCCTATGGGAAAAAGACAGTCTCTTCAACAAATGGTGTTAGGAAAACTAGTCAGCTACATGCCAAAGAATGAAACTAGACCACTTTCTTGCACCCCAAACAAAAATAAACTCATAATTGATTAAAGATCTAAATGTGAGACAGGAATACATCAAAATACTAGAGGAGAACACAGGCAGAGATATCTCTGACATTGACTCTAGCAACATTTTTATAGATATGGCTCCTGAAGCAAGGGAAATAAAAGCAAAAAGAAACTATTTGGACTCTATCAAAATAAAATGCTTCTTTACAGTAAAGGAAACAATCAACAAAAATAAAAGGCAACCTACTAAATGGGAGAAGATATTTGCAAATGACACATCTGATAAAGGGTTAGTATCCAAAATATTTAAAGAACTTATATAACTCAATATCATCCAAAAAAATACAATTAAAAATGAGTAGAAGAAATGAACAGATATTTCGTGTAAGGAGACATAGAGATGCCCAACAGACACATGAAAAGATGCTCAATATCACTCATCATCAGGGAATTGCAAATGAAAACTACAATGAGATACCACCTCACAGCTGGAAGAATGGCTAAAAACCAAAACACAAGAAACAACAAGTGTTGATATGCATGTGGAGAAAATGGAACCCTCTTGCACTATTGGTGGGAATGCAAAATGGTGCAGCCACTGTGGAAACCAGCGTGTAGGTTCCTCAAGAAGTTAAGAACTACCCTATAATACAGTAATCATACTAATGGTTATTTACCCTAGAAATACAAAGCACTAATTCAGAGGGATACATCCACACCTATATGTATAGTAAAACATTATTTAAAATAGCCAAATTATGGAAGCAGCCTGTGTGTCCATCAATAGATAAATGGAGAAAGAAGTGATCTATCATCTACCTATCTATCATCTATCTATCTATCTATCCATTCAAAATGAATGAAATCTTGCCATTTACAATGACATGGATCAAGCTAGAGAGTATAATCCTATTTGAAATCAGTCAGTTAGAGTCAGACAAATACCATATGATTTCACTCATATATGGAATGTAAGAAATAAAAGGAATGAGGAAATGCAAAAAAGACAGAGAGAAGCCAAGAAACATACCCTTAACTATTTAGAACAAACTGATGGTTACCTGAGAGGGGTGGGTGAGGGAATGGGTGAAATATTTGATGGAAATTAAGGAAGGCATTTTTTGTGACGAGTACTGGGTGATGTATGGAATTATTGAATCCTTATGTTGTATACCTGAAAAGAATATAGCACTGTATGTTAATTATGCTGGAAATAAAATAAAATAAAATAAAATAAAATAAAATGCATGATAATGTGAATATATGCAGAAGTATTATTTGACAAAATTTAACATTCTTTTATGATAAAAATACTCAACAATTGGGGCACCTGAGTGGCTCAGTTGCATAAGCATCCAACTCTTGGTTTGTGCTCAGGTCATGATCTCAGGGTTTTGCAATCAAGCCCTGCATTGGGCTCCATGCTCAGCAGGGCGTTTGCTTGAGATTCTCTCTCTCCCCCCCGCCCCGCCCCACCTCCCTAAAATAAATAAATAAATCTTAAAAAAAACACTTAAAAAAATCTAGGAATAGAAGAAACTATTTCAAAATTATAAATGCCATAGATGAAAAGCCCATGGCCAACATCATACTCAATAGTGAAGACTAAAAAATTTTCTCTATGATCAGGAAGACTTTCATTCAACATGATATTCAATCTTTTAGCAAGAGCAAGCAGGCAAAAAAATCAAAGAAACAAAAACAAACAAGAAATGTTTACAATAGAAAAAAAGTAAAATGATCTCTGTTCTCAGATGATCTGGTCTTACATATAGAAAACCCTGAAGATTTTACACACACACACAGAGAGAGAGAGAGAGAGAGAGAGAGTTAGAACTAATAAACAAAGTAACATTGCAGGATAAAAAATCAACATACAAATACTGGTTGCATTTATATACAATAACAACAAAGAATCCAAAAACAAATTTAAGAAATAATCTAATTTACAATAGCATCAAAAATAATAAAAGACTACCAAACATTTAAGGAAAAAATTATACCAATTCTCTGCAGTCTGTCTTTCAGAAGATAGAAACAGAAAGAATACTTCCTAACTCATTTTGAGGCCAGCATTACCCTAATAACGAAATAAGACAAAGAAGTTACCAGAACAGAAAATTACAGACCAGTATCTCATGAATATAGATGCAAAAATCGTCAACAATATATTAGCAAATTGAATGTTGGATTGTACATTAAAACAATTTTTCACTATAAGTAAATGGAATTTATCTCTGTAATGCAAGGATGGTTCAACATTTAAAACTCAAGATATTTGCAAATTACATTACAGATAAAGGGTTGGTATCCAAGATCTATTAAGAACTTACCAAACTCAACATCCAAAAAACAAATAATCAAGTCAAAAAATGGGCAGAAGACATGAACAGACATTTCTCCAAAGAAGACATACAAATGGCTGACAGACACATGAAAAAATGTTCAACATCACTAGCCATCAGGGAAATACTAATCAAAACCACAATGAGATACCACCTTACACCAAGTGTTGGCGAGGATGTGGAGAAAGGGGAACCCTATTACACTGTTGATGGGAATGCAAGCTGGTATACCCACTCTGGAAAACAGTATGGAGTTTCCTCAAGACGTTAAAAATAGAGCTACCCTACAACCCAGCAATTGCACTACTAGGCATTTACCCCAAAGATACAGATGTAGTGAAAAGAAGAGGCACCTACACTCTGATGTTCATAGCAGCAATGTCCAGAATAGCCAAATTATGGAAAGAACCAAGATGTCCTTCAACGGATGAATGGATAAAGAAGATGTGGTTCATATATACAATGGAATATTATCCAGTCATCAGAGAGGATGAATATCTACCATCTGCATCGATATGGATGGAACTAGAGAGTATTATGTTAAGTGAAATAAGTCAAGCAGAGAAAGACAATTATCATATGGTCTCAGTCATATGTGGAATATAAGGAATAGTGCAGAGGTCCATGGGGAAGGGAGGGAAAACTGAATGGGAAGAAATCAGAGAGGGAGACAAACTATGAGAGACTCTGGACTCCAGGAACCAAACTGAGGGTTACAGAAGGGAAGTGGGTGGGGGGATGGGGTAACCAGGTGATGGCTATTAAGGAGGGCACATGTGGTGTTGAGCACTGGGTGTTATATGCTATTAATGAATCGTTGAACACTACATCAAAAACTAAAGATGTATTATATGTTGGCTAATTGAACATAATAAAAAAATAATAAAAACAAAAATCAAGTAGTGTAAACTATCACCTCAACAAACTGAAAAAGAAAATCACATGAAAATCCAACACCCATTCATAATAAAAACCTTCCATAAGCTATAATTAGAGGGAAACATTCTCAACTTGATAAGACTATCTACAAAAAACCTACCACTTGCATCATATGTAATGGTGAGAAACTTGAAGCTTTCTCACTAAGATCATGTTCAAGGTAAGGATATCCCCTCTCACCACTCCCTTTCAACATCACATAGGAAGTTACTGTTAATGTAATAAGGCAACAACCAAAAAATAAATGGGATGCTGATTGGGAAGAAAAATTGTTTTTGTTCACAGATGTAATGAACATCTCTATAGAAAAACCAAAAGAATGAACAAAAAAAGCTCTAGGAACTAATAAGCAATTACAAAAGGTTGCAAGATATAAAGTTAATATACATAAGTGAATTGCTTTTTTATATACCAATGATGAACAATTGGGATTTGAAATAAAGATACAATACCATTTACATTAGCACTCCCCAAAAGAAAATACTTTGGTATAAATGTAACAAAATAGGTGCAAGATCTGTGTGAGGAAAACTACAAAACTCTGATTAATGAAATCAAAGAATTAAGTAAAGGGAGAGATATTCCTTGTTCATGGATAGGAAGAATGACTGTGTTCAAGATGTTAGTTCATCCCAAATTGATGTATAGATATAATGGAATCTCAAATAAAATCCTGGCAAGTTATTTTTAAAATAACAACAAACTGATTCTAAAGTTTATACAGAGAGGCAAAAGACCCAGAAGAACCACACAATACTGAATAAAGAACAAAGTTGGAGGACGGATGGTGTGTGACTTCAAGACATACTATAAAGTTACAGTAATCAAAATGGTGTATTGTGAAAGAATAGACAAAGATCAATGAAACAGAATAGAGAACCCAGAAATAGACAACTATAGATATGGTCAATTGATCTTGACAAACAAGTGAAGTCAATACAATTGAGCAAAGATAGGATCTTCAACAAATGGTTCTGGAACAACTGGGCACCCAAATGCCAAACAGAAAAAAAAAGAAAGAAAATGAACCTAGAAACAGACCTTACACCCTTCACAAAAAGTTAACTTCAAATGTATTATCAACCTAAATGTAAGACACAAAGCCATAGAAATTCTGGAAGACAATACAGGATAAAACCTAATTACCTTGCACATGGTGATGACTTTTTAGATGCAACACCAAAGACATGATTCACATGCACACACACACACACACACACACACACACACAATGGATATGCTTGAATTCATTAAAACTAAAACTTTCTACTTTGCAAAATACAGTTTCAAGAGAATTAGAAGCCAAGCCATAGGGAGGGGGAACAAATGGTGGTACTGTAGGAAGATCCTAAACTCACCTCTTCCAACAAATACATCAAATCTGCAGTTACATGTGGATCATTTCCCTCTGAAAAAGATCTGGAAAGTACAGGAACTGTTCACAACAAAGGATAAAAGGACAATATTGAGATGGGTGGGAAAAGCATAGACACAGTCTCGCAAAAAAAAAAAGAAAAAAAAATCCTTGGTGTGATGACAAATAGAAACTCACCAAACAGGTGCTTTTCCCATAAGAGTGAGCAGTTGGTGCCCATCTTAGACACCGTGGCCCCTAGGATCTACTCCAAAGAGTGAGCCCCCAGAACACCTAACTTAGAGAACCAATGAGGCTGACATTCAAGGGTCCCAAAGTGCTACAGGAAACTTAATCTCCCCCTTGTAGGGCTTTCATGTTATCTTGCTCATGCTGAGACCCAGTGGAAAAAAAAACAGCAGTTTGAAACATGTCTATGCTCTGTGTGTAAGAGATTCATTTGCTGATCTTGGGGCATCAGCTGGAGGTTTGGAGAACAGTTGTGATGCTCCCCAGAGATGGAGGAACTGTTGGATGCCATTGTTGCACTCCCCACACAACCTGCAAGCATAGGGAAATGAGCTTGGACACAGCACCCTCCTACTGCATTGCTGCGACAGTGGGGGAGAGTGGTTGAGCCTTTGCTGAGGCCAGAGAGCATGGCCAGTTTGTGTTCTCTCACTCCCTGGCTGAAGCAGGTGAACATGTATGGTCATGGAGTTCTCCCACACTCTAATTAAAGTCTGTGAGTGTGGGAGGTTACAACTCTCCTCTGCCCCTGCTGGGGCTATCAAGCATGAGTGCATACAGCATTCTCTTCTTCTCAGTCTAAAGCCAGTGTATACACATAGACAAGGCACTTTTCTGCATTGCTGAAGCCCACAGGCATATTCCGTCAAGACATTTTCACATTGCCATTTTAAAGCCAGTGAACCTGCCCCACACCCCAACAATTTCTAGCTGCCTTGTTAAAGACAAAAGACATGCACAATTCACACAGAGGACACCTCTCATTCATTCATCAGACCCTGGTGGTCAAGAGTCCTGCAATTTCAGAGCACCACAGACTTGTAACAATCAGAAAAATAATTTTTGGCAGGCCACCCCCACAAGGGTACTGCACAGACAGCAGACTAATACAGAACCCCAGTCTTCCTTTGAAAAATGCCTGCATACTTAGCCTGACACTTCAACCTGAGGGGCAGGCTTTTGATTTCTCTCACATCTAGGCATTACATAGGCAATCCCAGTGAACATAATCAAGGATACACTATCCTTGTGTAACCCCTTGACCTCACTACAGCTCAACAAGACTTCTCAGAAAGAAAACTATACATTTAACTGGAGTCCCAATTTTTTTAAGTGTCACTTAGAGATACCTTCAGATCTGGTTAGGAGGCCAGGAAGTGGTGGTTCCACAGGACTGCATATGTTTGTATTCTTTAGAAGTTGTAGCATTAGGATCCGGCTTCCAAACAGCCTGAAATTAGGTGGTAAACAATATCTCTTTCCTTAGATCACTGACAGGTCTTGACACACTCTCAACAACAGGGGCATATCAACAATGAATTAGGCAGTTTGGACAATCAAAAAGGTCCAAGAGATAACCAAGAGCTAGGGGGAGGTTAAATGATGAGGTTCATCACTTAAACAAGGACATTCTTTTAAGGTAAGAGAAGTAACTATTTCATGTGATACATAGAAAGAAACACAGAGAGTCAAACAAAATGAGGAAATGGAGAGATAAGTTCCAAATGAAAGAACAAGATAAAACCTCAGAAAATATCTTAATGATATGAAGATTAAAATCTACCTGATAAAGAACTCAAAGTAATGGTCATAAAGATTCTCACCAAACTCAGAATGGATAAACACAATGAGCACTTCAACAAAGAGAAAGAAAACTTAAGGAAGTGTCAAAAGTAAGTCACAGAGCTAAAGAATACAATAACTAAATTGAAAAATACATCAGAGGGGTTCAACATCAGACTGGATAAAGCAGAATGGATCAGTGAACTGGAAGGTATGCACTGGAACCCAGCCAGGCTGGGAACCAAAAAGAAAAAACAAATTTAAAAAGTGAAGATAGCTTAAGGGGCTTATGGGACAACACCAAGTAGGATAACATTCACATTGTAAGGTTCCCCAAAGAAGAGAGAGACAAAGGGGCAGACAATCTAGTTGAAGAAATAATTGCAAAAACAAATTGTTACACACAAGAGAAACCTCATAAGGCTATCAGATTCATCAATAGAAACTTTGCAAGCCAGAAGAAAGTGGCATGACATATTCAAAGTGCTAAAAGGAAAAAACTTACAACCAAGAATACTGTACTTGGCAAGGTTATTATTCAGACTCGAAGGAGAGGTAAAGAGTTTTCCACACAAACAAAAGCTAAAGGAGTTCATTACTACTAAATCAGACCTTATAAGAAATATTAAAAGAACTTGGGGTGCCTGGGTGGCTCAATTGGTTACTCATCTGACTCTTGATTTCAGCTCAGGTCATGATTTCAGGGTCATGGTATTAAGCCCCACGTCGGGCCCACATTGGGCTATGCACTGAATGTGGAGCCTAAGATTCTCTGTCTCCTACCCCTCTGCACCCTCCCCCTCTTGCACACATGCTCTCTCTCTCTAAAAATAAAGAATAATAATAATAAATAATAAATATTAAAGGAACTTTTTAAAGTGAAAAAGACATAAGAAACCATAGAAAAGTAAAAATCTCCTGGAAAAGGTAAATATACACTAAATGTACTGGATTCATCAATTTTTAAGCTAGTAAAAAGGTTAAAAGACAAAAGTAGTAAAATTAACTAAAAATACAATAATTAGTTCAGGGACATATGAAATAAAAAGATGTAGAAAGTGATATCAAAAACACAAAATGTGGGGAGGGGGTAATAAGAGTTTTTGAATGTGTTCAAATTTAAGTTATCAACTTGATAGACTGTTATATACATAGGATATATATGTGAACTTCATGGCAACCATAGAGCAAAAATGTATAGTAAATACACAAAACAAAATGTGAACAGAATCTAAACATAACACTAAATAGAAAGTCATCAAACCACAAAGCAAGGGAGAAAAAGAAGAAAGGAAGAGAGAGGAACTATAAAACCAGCTGGAAAACCATTAACAAAGTGGCAATTAGTACATACTTAGCAATAATTACTTTAAATGTAGTGGACTAAATTTTCAAATTAGAAGATATTGTGGCTGAATGGATTTTTTAAAAGATGCATTTATATATTGCCTACAAGAGAATCACTTTGGAAGTAAGGACACACACAGACTGAAAATGAAGAGATGGAAAAAGATATTACATGCAAATGGAAATGAAAAGAAAGCTGGTGTAGATATATTCATATTAGGCAAAATAGAATTTAAAACATTGTAATAAAAGACAAAGCCACAATATATAACAATAAAGTGGTCAATCAAAAATACATAACATTTTATAGATATGTATGCACCCAACATCAGAGCGTCAAGACTTACAAAACAATTATTAACAGACCTAAGGGAAGAAATTGAAAGTAATACAATAATTGAAGGCAATTTTAATACCCCACACACATTAATGGATAGATCACCCAGACTGAAAATTAATAAGGAAACAGTGGCCCTAAATGACACATTACAGCATATGGATGTAATAGATATATACAGAAAATTCCAAGTGCACATAGAACATTATCCAGGACAGATTACATGTTAGGCAAGTCTCAAAATTTTAAGAACATTGAAATCATATCAAGCATGTTTTCCAAACAAAATGGTATGTAACTAGAAATCAAAGATAATTCTTGAAAATTTATAAACATATGGAGATTAAACAACATGCTACTGAATAATTTTGGGTCATAGAGGAAATCAAAGGAGAAATTAAAAAATACAGAAAAATTAAAACAGAAATGTGACATACCAAAATTTATGGAATACAGCAAAAGCTGTTCTAAGAAAGAAGTTCATAGCAACATAGGGCTTTCTCAAAAAACAAGAGATATCTCAATAGACAATTTAAATACACCTAAAGGAAGTAGAAAAAGAACAACAAAGACCAAAAAAACAAACCAAAGTTAGTAGAATGAAGAAAATAATAAAGATCAAAACATGTGGAAATAAATGAAATAGAGACTAAAAAGATAATAGAAAAGATAAACGAAAATAAGAGCTGATTTTTTTAAAAGATAAAGCTGAAAAACTGTAACTGTATTCAACAAAAAAAGAGAGAAAAGACTCAAATAAAATTACAAGTGGCAATGTCACCAAGTCTGCCAGAAAGGTCAGAAGGCTAAATGAATATTATCCCCAATACCTGCCACCCCAATGTTAATCAGTGGTGGAAGAATGGTCTCAGAACTGTTTGTGTCAATTGGCCATTTAAGTTTAATAGTAAAAGACTGGTTAATGATAACAATGCATCGTAAAACCTTCAGAAGGAAAGGAGAATGTTTTGTGGACCATTTGTTTTTTGTGTCTGTGTGACAGTTTTAAGTTATTAGTTTTTAAAATCAGTACTTTTTAATGGAAACAACTTGACCAAAAATCTGTCACAGAATTTTTTTTAAAAGATTTTATTTATTTATTTGAGAGAGAGAGAATGAGAGAGAGAGCACATGAGAGGGGGGAGTGTCAGAGGGAGAAGCAGACTCCCTGCCGAGCAGGGAGCCTGATGTGGGACTCGATCCAGGGACTCCAGGATCATGACCTGAGCCGAAGGCAGTCGCTTAACCAACTGAGCCACCCAGGCGCCCCTGTCACAGAATTTTGAGACTAATTAAAACAAAAGTTTAATGAGAAATAAAAATTACAAGTGAAAGAGAAGTTACAACTGATGCAAGGAAAATACAAAGGACCAGATGAGATGAAAGCAAGCAAATGAGACCACATCAAATTAAAAATCTTCTGCATAGTGAAGGAAACCATCAACAAAATGAGAGGCAGCCCACTGAGATGGAGAAAATAGTTGCAAATTATTTATCCAATAAGTTTTTGATATACAAAATATATAAAGAACTCCTACAACTCAATAACAAAAATTTAATTTAAAAATGGTCAGGGATCTGAATAGACATTTTTTCCAAAGAAGACATACAGATGGCTAACAGGCTAAGGAGAAAATAAAAAGATCATTGGTTGCTGGTGAGGGAAAAGAGATGAATGGGAAAAGCACAGAGAATATTTAGGTCAGTGAAAATACTCTGTATATTATAATGATGGATAATGCCATTATACATTTGTCCAAACCCATAAAATGTATCACACCAAGAGTGAACTGTAATGAAAACTAAGTGATTGTATTGTGTCACAAGTATACTATGTCATAATTATGATGTTTTAATGTATGTTCATTCTTGGTAAAACATGTAGCTTTCTGTTGAGTGATGTTGACTGCATGATTGGGGGCAAGGGCTATATGGGAAATTTCTGTACCTTCCCTTCAATTTTTCTCTGAACTGAAAACTGCTCTACAAAAATTAGTCCTTAAGAAGAAGAATAAGGATTTAGGGAAAAGAAAAACTTAACCAAGGAGGTGAAAGACTTGTATTAAAAACTACAAAACATTGCCATTCCTTGCTGCTGTGGACTCTGGGCCGCTGGGGTTGGTGAAGGATCTCAAGATGGCTGGGCAAAAACTTGCTCTAAAATCCATTGACTGGGTAGCTTTTGGGGAGATCATACCCCGAAACCAGAAAGCCATTGCTAACTCCCTGAAATCCTGGAATGAGATACTTACCTCCAGGTTGGCTACTCTCCCTGAGAAACTATCTGCTATCGACTGGGCTTACTACAAGGTCAATGTGGCGAAGGCTGGTTTGGTAGATGACTTTGAGAAGTTTAATGCCCTGAAGGTTCCGGTGCCAGAGGATAAATATACTGTTCAGGTGGATGCTGAAGAAAAAGATGTGAAAAGTTGTGCTGAGTTTTTGTCTCTCTCAAAGGCCAGGATTGAGGAATATGAAAAAGAGCTGGAGAAAATGAGGAACAGAATTCCATTTGATCAGATGACCATTGAGGACCTGAATGAAGTCTTCCCAGAAACCAAATTAGACAAGAAGAAGTATCCCTATTGGCCTCACAAGCCAATCGGGAATTTATAAACTTGAGTTAGGGAGAAAGCTCTGACCCTCGTATTATAAATGCTGGACATTAAAAATAATGATATGGTTAAAAAAAACTACAAAACATTGATGAAAGAATGAAGACATAAATAAATGGAAATATACCTTATGTTTATAGATTGGAAGACTTAATATTCTTAATATGTCCATACTAAAAGTGGTATAGAGATTCAGTTCAATCTGTGTCAAAATTTCAATGGCATTTTTTTTACAGAAATAGAAAAAAAAATCCTAAAATGTGTATGAAATCATAAAGGACAACAATGTTAAGAAACAGCGAACCTCAAGGCCTCATACACCTGTTTTCAGATACTGGGTTAAAGATAGATATGCAGACCTATGGAACATAATGGAGAGCCCAGAAATACACTCATACATAAAGATTCAACTGATATTCTACAAGGGTGTCAGAATATACAATAGAGAAAGGACTTTGTCTTCAACAACTTATGTTAGAAAAACTGGATAGCTACATGCAAAACAATGAAATTGGACCCTTATCTTACACTATACACAAAGTCAAGTCAAAACAGATTAAAGACTTAAACATAAAACTTGAAACTGTATAACTCTTAGAAGAAAACAGGGAAATGTTTTATGATATTAACCTTAGCTCATGCTACTCTAACCAAATACCATAAAGTGGGTTGCTTAAACAGTGTATATTTATTTTTTAATAGTTCCAGAGGCTGGGAAGTTTAAGATCAAGGGATGAACAGATTTAGTATCTGGCAAAGTCTTGCTTCCTGATTTGTAGACAGCTGCCTTCTAGCTGTATGATCATTTGGCCTTTCCTCCATGCATGTATGTGGAGAAAGAAAGAGCTCTTTCTCTGTGTTCTGTGTGTAGGGATACTAATCCCATCATGAGATTTTCCAATCTTATGACCTAATTGAAAACTAATTACCTCCCAAAGGTCCCATCTCTATGTAACTACCATCACGTTGGGGTTAGGGCTTCCACATATGAATTTGGGGGCCACAATATTCAGCCCATAACATTCTGCTCCTGGCCACCTAAAATTCAAAATTCATGTTCTTCTTATATGCAGAGTATAGTCATTTCATCCCAACAACCCCCAAAGTCTTAATTTGTTCTAGTACCAAATCTAAATTATTTTTTACTTAAATTTTATTAGTTAACATACATTGCGGTATTGGTTTTTGGAGTAGAATTCAGTGATTCATCACTTACATACAATACCCAGTGCTCATCACAAGTGCCCTCTTTAATACCAATCACCCATCTAGCCCATCCCCTACCCATCTCCCTCCATCAACCCTCAGTTTGTTCTCTATTGTTAAGAGTCACTTATGGCTTGTTTCCCTCACTCCTTTTTTCCTTGTCATTGAAATATCATCTAAATCAGGTATTGGTGAGATTGGAGATAACATTCATCCTGAGGAAAAAATTCCCCTCAATCTGTGTACCTGTGAAACCACATAAGTAATGTGCTTCCAAAATACAATGGTGGGAGAGGCATAAGATAGACATTCTTCTTCCAAAAAGGGGGGAAAAAAGAGGAAAGAAAGGGGTCACAAACATGTCTAAAGTTTAGCAAGCCAAATTTCATGAGATCTTCAGGCTCATGTATAATTATTCTCTTTGCTTTGATGTTCTGCTTTCCAGATCCATGAGGGTGTTGTCTAAGCCTTCTGGACACACTAGGTTGGAGACAGTGCCTTTCCCCCACGTTTTTTTTTTTTTTTTTTTTTTTTTTTCTGAGAGCGGTTTGCAGCCCACCAGGTTTTGCTGGGCATCCCACACCCATTGTCTCTGCCAGGTGGTTCTACATTCTGAGGTTTTTGGAAGATCCCACCTGCCCTGTTGAAACCAAGGTAACGGTGCATGCATGCACACACAATACACACTTTGAGACTGAGGAAGGATCCCTGATGATTTCTGAATTGCCACTGGGGTCATTTTTCCCTTATCTTGAATAGCACATTTATAGTCTAATAGGTCTTTGGTCTGGTCTTTTAGGATCTACGAAGTTTGACAACTTTCCTTAATTACATTTCATTATCTCTGTCACCTTTACTTCAAACTGCCAGTATCTTTTCTGGTATAATCCCATCTCTATTCCTTGTTTCTATTGATGTGACTTATTATATCTGGGGTTCACAGCCACACTAATTTATTGAATGGTTAACCAAAATATTGGTGATCTCTTCCAAATACCCTCCTCATTTTTGCAATAGGGGCAGATTTAGAATTTACCACATCTTTACTTCTGGTTATTTTTTGCTGAACATTTTCTTCTTCAATTAACCCCTTATCTCATTTTACCATGGCAGTCAGGAGGAACTTTGCTGTTTTTTTCAACACTTTGCATATAAATCTCTTCAGCTAAATATGCAATTTTATTGCTCATAAGTTTTACCTTCTAGACACACTAGAACATGAACACAATTTAGCCAATTTCCTTGATAATTTATAGCAAGTATTGCTTTTTCTTTATTGTTTCTTATTTTATCCTGAGACATTATCAGAGTAGCCTTAACATCCATATTTCTACTAACATTCTGTTTAAGATTATATATGTTTTCTTTAGGAAGATGTAGGCTTTCTCACCAATTCTACTCTTTTCTCTCTAAACCCTCCCCAGAATTTCCTTCAGCATTCCGAAAATAGCTATCTTGTTTTTTTTAGTATACAATTCAAATTCTTCCAGCTCCTACCCATTACACAATTCCATAGCCAATTCCAGGTTTTTATTTGTGCTATAATAAAATACCATAGACCGGTGGCTTAAACAAATATATTTTTCACAGTTTTGGAGGCTGGGAACTCCAAAACCAAGGTGCTGGCAGACTCAGTTCTTCCTGGCTTACAGATGGCTGCCTTTTTACTGTGTGTTCACATAGCTATTCTCAGTGCCTGTGTGTGGAGAGACAAAGGAGTGGGGTAGGAAAGGGAGAGAGAGAGAGGGAGATCTGATATCTCTGTTTTCCTCTTCTTATAAAGGCACTAATCCCATCATTAGAGTCATACTTTTATCACCTAATCTAAACTTAGTTATATCTCAAAGGAACAACTTTCAAATACCATCACACTGGGGTTTAGAGTACCAACATGTGAATTTTGGGAGGACACAAATCTTGGACCCATAAAAACATTGATCTTGGCAATGATTTTTTTGCATATGACACCAAAAGCACGGGGAACAAAAGCAAAAATATATGTGGGTCAACTTAAAACAAAAAAGCATCTATCTCCACAACATTGAAAACAATCTAAAGAGTGCAAAGGCAACTTATAACATGTGAAAGAATATTTCTAAATCATATATCTGAAAAGGGATTAATATCTAAAATACATATGGAGCTCCTAAACTTAATGGAAAAAAATAATAACCTGATTAAAATATAGCTAAAAGACTTAAATACACATTTTTTTCCAAAGAAGATATACAAATGGAACACAGATATATAAAAAAGATGTTGAACATCATTAAAAGGGAAATGCAAATGAAAACCACAAGGAGATATCACCTCACATCTGTCAGGATGGCCATTATGTAAAAAACAAAAACAGAAAACAGAATATAACAAGTGTTGGTGAGGATATGGAGAAATTGGAAGCCTGTGCATTCCTGGTTGTAATGTAAAATGATGCATCTGCTATAGAGAACAACATGGAGATTCCCCCCAAAATAAAAGTAGAAATACCATATAATGCAGCAATCTGGTTATTTGTACAAAAGTATCAAAGTTAGGATTTTAAAGAGATATCTGCCCTCTTGTGTTTATTGTAGTTTTATTAACAATAAACAAGAGGTGTAAATAACCTAAATGTTTATTGACACATAAATGGATAAAGACGATGTGTTATACATACGATAGAATATTAATCATAAATAAGACAGAAATCCTGTCATATGCTACAACATGGATAACTTTGAGGACATTACCCTATGTGAAATAAGCCAGTCACAAAAGAACAAATGCTACATGATTCCACTTATATAGGTATCTAAAGTAGTCAAATTCATCAGAACAGAAAATAGAATTGTCTGGGTGGAGGGGGAAGTGGGGAGATGCTGTTCAATGGGTTTCAGTTATGTAAGATGAAAAAGTTCCAGAGATCTATTATACAATTATACAATTGTGCTTAGAATTAACAATACTGTATTGTACACTTAAATTTTTGCTAATAGAGTAGTTATGTTGTTATGTGTTTTTTTTTTCAATTTGTTCATTGTGGTACAATACACATAACATGAAAATTATCATCTTAACCATTTCTACATGTACAGATGAGTGATATTAAATACACTCATAATGCTGTGCAACTACCACCAACATCCTCTTTCTTAGCTCTTTCCATCTTGTGAAACTGAAACTCTATACTCCTTAAACAATAACTTTGCATTCTCCTCTTGACCCACGCCCGGAAAGTACATTCTATTTCCTTTTTTTAAAATTTTTTATGTTTATATTTTAATTACAGTTCATTAACATACTGTTTTATATTAGTTTTAGGTGTACAATATAGTAATTCAACACAACCATACATTACCCTGTGCTCATCACAACAAGTGCATTCCTTAATCTTCATCAGCAGTTTAACCCACCCCAACCCCCACCCCTCTGATAACTATCAGGTTGTTCTCAAGAATTAAGAGTCTGTTTCAGGGCGCCTGGGTGGCTCAGATGGTTAAACCTCTGCCTTCAGCTCAGGTCATGATCTCCAGGTCCTGGGATCAAGCCAGCTCTGCGGGGAGTGTGCTTCTCCCTCTCCCTCTGCCTCTTCCCTTGATTGTACTCTCTGTCTCTCTCTCTCTTAAAATAAATAAATAAATCTTTTAAAAAAGTGTTTCTTGATCTCTCTCTCTCTCTCTTATATTTTCCCTTTGCTTGTTTGTTTTGTTTCTTAAAGTCCACATATGATTGAAATCATATATTTGTCTTTTTCTGGCTTATTTCACATAGCATTATACTCTCTAGCTCCAACCATGTCATTGCAAATGGAAAGATTTCATTCTTTTTTATGGCTGAATAATATTCCATTGTATATGTACCACATCTTTTTATCCCTTCATTTATCAGTGGACATCAGTGTTGCTTCCATTTCTTGGCTATTGTAAATAATGTTGCTATAAACATCGGGGTGCACGTATCCCTTTGAATTAGTGTTCTTGTATTCTTAGAGTATTTACCTTGTAGTGCAATTGCTGGACCACAAGGTAGTTCTATTTTTAACTTTTTAAAGAAGCTCCATACTCTTTTCCACAGTGGCTGACTACTTTGCATTCCCACCAACAGTGAATGAGTGTTACTTTTCTCCACATCCTCACCAGCACCTGTTGTTTCTTCTGTTGTTGATTTTAGGCATTCTGATAGGTGTGAGGTGTATACAAACCCATTGTAGTTTTGATATGCATTTCCCTAATGATAAGCAATGATGAGAATTTTTTTTCATGTGTCTCTTGGTCATCTGTATGTCTTCTTTGAAGAAATGTTCATGTCTTCTGCACATTTTTAAATTGGATTATTTGTTTTTTGAGTGTTGAGTTTTATAAGTATTTATAAGTTTTGGCTACTAACCTTTTTTAAGATATACTATTTGCAAATATCTTCTCCAAATCCTTAGGTTGCTTTTTAGTTTTGTTGATTATTTCCTTCTCTTGGCAGAAGCTTTTTATTCTGATGTAGTCCCAAAAGTTTATTTTTCTTTTGCTTCCCTTGCCTCAGGAGACATATCTAGAGAAGTTGCTATGGTTGATTTCTAAGAGGTTATGGCCTGAGTTCTCTTCAAGGATTTTTATGGTTTCAGGTCTCACATTTAGAACTTTAATCCATTTGGAATTTATTTTTTGTGAATGGTGTAAGAATGTGGTCCAGTTTCATTCTTTTGCATGTTGCTGTCTAGGTTTCACAATACTGTTTGTTTAAGAGATTGGCTTTATCCCATTGAACATTCTTTACTACTTTGTCAAAAATTAATTGACCATTTGTTCTGTTTATATCTGGGTTTTCTATTCTGTTCTATTGATCTAGCTATTTTTGTGATGGTACCATATTGCTTTCAATACTACAGCTTTGTAATATAATTTGAGGTCCAGAATTATGATGCCTCCAGCTTTGCTTTCTTTTTTCAAGATTGCTTTGGCTATTTGGGGTCTTCTGTGATTCCATACAAATTTTAGGATTGTTAGCTCGCATTCTGTGACAAATGCTGTTTGCATTTCGATAAGGATTGCATTAAAAGTGTAGATAGCTTTGGACAGTATAGACGTTTTAACAATATTTGTTCTTCCAAACAATGGCTTTACATTTCTTTGTGTCATCTTAATTTTTTTTCTTCAGTGTTTTATACTATTCAGAGTACAGGTCTTTCACCATTTTGATTAGGTTTATGCCTATCTAGGCATAATTCTCTTATAATATTTTTAATTTAAATCCATGTTGGTTAACATATAGTGTATTATTAATTTCAGGGTAGAGTTTAGTGATCCATCAGTTGCATATAACACCCAGTGCTCATTACATCAAGTGCCCTCCTTAATACCCTTCACCGGGCTAACCCATCCTCCCACCCTCCTCCCCTCTGAAACCCTCAGATTGTTTCCCAGAGTCCATAGTCTCTCATGGTTCATCTCTCCCTCTGATTCCCCCACCTTCATTCTCCCCTTCCTTCTCCAATGTCTTCCATGCTATTCCTTATGCTCCACATATAAGTGAAACCATATGATAATTGTCTTTCTCTGCTTGACTTATTTCACTTAGCATAATCCTCTCCAGTTCCATCCATGTCAATGCAAGGGGTGGGTATTCATCCTTTCTGATGGCTGAGTAATATTCCATTGTATATATGGACCACACTTCTTTATCCATTCGTCTGTTGAAGGGCATCTTGGCTCTTTCCACAGTTTGGCTATGGTGGACGTTGCTGCTATGAACATTGGGGTGCATGTGCCCCTTCTTTTCACCTTATCTGTATCTTTGGGGTAAATATCCAGTAGTGCAATTGCTGGGTCATACGGTAGCTCTAGTTTTAAATTTTGAAAGAACCTCCATACTGTTCTCCAACATGACGATACCTTCTGCTCTTGAAAGTATTGACTTTATGAAGAAAAGGTCCTGGAGTGCACTGCAGTGCCATGTGCCCTTTTTACCAGAACTTGGCACTTCAGTACAGTACCCTGTATGTGTTTCTTATGCCATGCTGTTGTATCTGAGTCTATTTTTGCTATCATTGCAGTCTTCTGAACTGATTCTTTGCCTTTTGTGGACTGTGATTGCTCTCTCTGGTGTTAGTAGGACCCAGGCAGGCCAGTTCTGATAAGGAATGCCTGCTTGGGAACTTGGTTATAGGACAGTAGTAACTGCAAAAATTGTATGGGACCACCAATCCTATGCCAGATCCCCTCAGTACTAGGGTGGCTGGAAGCTGTATATCAGTGTTGCTGGGGGCATGAGGCTAGGTGTGGCACCTAACAAAGGCTGGGCACAGCTGGGGCTCATGCCAGGCAGGGACTGGGAGTGCAGCTGGGTGATGTGCGACAGCTGGGCACAGTGTGGTGGCTGGGTGCCTCATGGCAGTAGGTGTTCACCTGGGAACTGGGTGCATTGCATGACAGAGGCTGAGGAAAGGCAGCTAGGTGCTGCATGCAAATTCACCTGGAGGTGCACGGGTGGGCATGGTGTAGTAAGGCAGCTGGAGTGAGCAGCTAGGGGAAGTGCACAAAGGTAGCTGGAGTCACACAGCTGGGCATTGTGTGGCAGACCTGCCCAGTGGCTGTGGCAGGTGTGCACCTTTAACAAAATTTGCCTTGAGCCCCAGGCCTAGGCTAGCAGGCTTGGAGTGGGCTTGTCCTTAGGAGAACTCATGGGCTTGTCACACTGTTAGCAGGTTAGTTAGCAAGTGTCTGTGCAGCCTTGCCTCTTGCAGGTGGCTCTGTGTTTATGCTGGGTGTAGGGGAGGAAAATGGCCCCTGCCAGCTCACTTGTTTTCAGAGAAGTCCCCCAATGTGCTCTGAAGTCAGTATGAACAGATCTGTTGCCCATTTGCCCCCTGGCATTTTGGAAGCCGCTGTTTTTATTTTGCCTCACTGCTTAGGCTGCTGTTTCTTTAAGGATAGTGACTGAAGTATCACTCACCCTCCAGGCTTATCCAGTGCTAATTCAGCAGACTTTTAATGCTCCACATTTGAAGTACCACTGTTTTTTAAACTCACGGAATTCAACCCATCTGGTTTTTAAAACCAAATGTTGTGGAGATTAGTCTACCCCTGGTGTGAGAGCCCATTTCTCTGCCCTCTCCACAAGAGCAGCTCCCTCCTGCGGGCAGCTTCTCTCTGCTTTTCTGACCTTTGTAAACTTTCAGATGTAGCTTCTTCTCTACATTTAGTTATGGAGTTACTTCTGCCAGACTTTGGATTGCTCTCAGATTTGTTGACTTGGATATGGAAGATATCTAGTAAAAAACATGGGATGAGGTAAGCTCAGGGTCCTCCTACTCTGCCATCTTCCCAAGCTCTCACATTCCACTTTCTACTTTTATGATTTTTACTACTCTAAGTATCTCATATATGTGGATTCATACAATATTTGTCTTTTTGTGATTGGTTTATTTCACTTGGCAGAGTGTCCTCAAGTTTTATCCATGTTGTAGCATATATCAGAATTTCTTTCCTTATTAAAGCTGAATAATATTCCATTGTATATATGTGTATATATATAAATATATATACCAAATTTTGCTTATCTATTCATCCATCAAGAGACACTTGGGTTACCTACATGTTTTACTAATATGGATAATGCTGCTATGAACATGGGTGTACAAATATCTCTTTGAGACCCTGCTTTTGGTGATCTTGATCATCTTTTCATGTGTTTATTGGCCATTGGTATATGTTCTTTGTAGAAATGTATTTTCATGCCCTTTGTCCATTTTTGAATTTTTTTTTTGCTGACCTTTGAGAGTTCTCTATTAATCCCTTATCAGATATATAATTTCCAAATATTTTATTCCATTGCATGGGTTGCCTTATTACTCTGCTGATATTGTTGTTTTAACTGTTTTTTAAAATTTTTATGAAGTACAATTTGTCTATGTTTTCTTTTACCATCTGTGCCCTTGGAATCATATACAATAAATCATTACCAAATCCCATGTTATGAAGCTTTTTTCATGTTTTCTTCTAAAAGTATTTTGGTTTAATGTCTTTGATACATTTTGACTTAGTTTTTAATATGTTCTTAGGTAGGGGTCCAACTTCATTCTTTAATATGTGGATATCCAGTTTTCCCAACACCATTTGTTGAAAAAGTTGTCCTTTCCCCAGTGAATGGTCTTGACACTCTTGTTGAAAATCATTTGACAATGTATGCAAGGATTTATTTCTGGGATCTCTATTGTATTCCATTGGCCTATATGTTAGTCTTTATACCAGTGTCACACTGTTTTTATTAGTGTATCTTTGTAAGAATTTTTGAAATCAGGAAATGTGAGTTCTCCAGTTTTGATCTTTATTTTAAAAGTTGATATTCAGGGTCTTTTGAGATTCCACATGAATTTTTAGGTGTTTTTTTAGGTGTTTTTTTCTTCAAAAAATGTTATTTAAATTTTAGTAGCAATTGGTTTGAACCTGGATTGCTTTGGGTACATCTTAACAATATGTACAATTGCTTTGTTAACATTTTAACAATATTAAGTCTCCTAATTCATGAACAGGAGATGTGTTTCCACTTACATTATATGTTTATTACCAAAATAATAAATAATGGAAAAAGTGATTGGAAGCAACCTCACATGAATTTGAAACATTTATTAAGTACCAATTTGGTGCTAGGCCTTTTATAAAATGTATTATACATCCTTGCACGTGCACGCACGCACACACACACAAACACACACACACACGTGCCATGGTGCTCCAATATCATGCGGAAATCAGAGATGTAAACTAAGAGCAGAGTATTAAGCGATATAGTAGGGGTAAAGAAGATGTATCATGGGGAATCAGAGGAGAAAGGTAGTTAAATCTTTGCAGATGTAGGGCAGTGGGGACATTTTTTTTTTGTTTTTACCAGAAATAACATTGAGCTTAGTCTTAAAGAATAGGAAGGTAAAGTGGGAGTATAGGAGTGAGGAGGAAATGAACATTTCAGATTCCATTCTCTTTTATAGCTGACTAATATTCATGTACATATGAATATTCATATATATCCCATTCTCTTTATCCATTCATCATTTGATGGACACTTGGGCTCTTTCCATAATTTGGCAATTATAGATAATGCTGCTATAAACATCAGAGTGCATGTATGTCTTTGAATTAGTATTTTTGCGTTCCTTGGGTAAATACCTAGTACTGCAATTGCTGGATGATAGGGTAGTTCTATTCTTCACTTTTTGAGGAAGCTTCATACTGTTTTTCAGAGTCACTGCACCAATTTGCATTCCCACCAGCAGTGTAAGAATGTTCCCCATTCTCCACATCTGCACTAACACCTGTTGTTTCTTGTGTTGTTAATTTTTTGCCATTCTGACAGGTTTGAGGTGATATCTCGTAGTTTTGATTTGTATTTCTCTGATGATGAGTGATGTTGAGCATCTCTTCATTTGTCTGTTGGCCATCTGTATGTCTTCTTTGGAAAAACGTCTATTCATGTTTTCTGCCGATTTTTAAACTGGATTATTTGTTTTTTGGGTGTTGAGTTTTAAAAGTTCTTTGTATATTTTGGATACTGTTTATCAGATATGTTATTTGCAATTATCTTCTCCCATTCCATAGGTTGCCTTTCATTTATTTTTTAATTAATTCAAAGATATATTTATTTACTTGAGAGAGAGAGGGAGAGAGAGCAAACAGGGGGAGGGGCAGAGGGAGAGGAAGAGAGAAACTTAAGCAGACTCTGCTGAGTGCAGGGATTGACTCAGGGCTCAATCTCACAACTCTGAGATCACGACCAGAACCGAGACCAAGAGTTGGACGCTTAACCAACTGCACCACCCAGGTGCCCCAGTAGCCTTTTATTTTTGTTGATTATTTCCTTCATGTGCAAAACCTTTTTATTTTGATGTATTCCCAATAGTTTATTTTTCCTTTTGTTTCCCTTACCTTAGGAGACATATCTAGAAAGAAGTTGCTACAGCTTATGTCAAAGAGGTCACTGCCTGTGTTTTTCTCTAGGATTTTTATGGTTTCAGGTCTCACATTTAGGTCTTTAATCCATTTTGAATTTATTTTTGTGTGTGGTGTAAGAAAGTCCCATCCCCAACTTTTACTTATGTTTTCCTTCCCCCACAAATGTTAATGTCCTTTTCTCTTCTCTATCTGTTCACATATATCCCACCAAGAAGATTTTCCTTTAAATTCATCTCTAGGTACACCTGGGTGGCTCAGTCGGTTAAGCATCTGCCTTCAGCTCAGGCCATGATCTCAGGGTCCTGGGATCGAATCCCACATTGAGCTCCTTCCTCGGTGGACAGCCTACTTCTTCTTCTCCCTCTGCCCCTTCCCCTGCTCATGTGCGCGTGCTCTCTCTCTGTCAAATAAATGAATAAAATCTTTAAAAAAAAGAAACTAATCTCTAGACCAACCTCACCCATTCCAATTATTCCTTCCCTGCAAATTGTTGATTATAAACTGCTCAACATTGCTTTGTTCAAATTGGCATAGTATACCTAAACTTTAATACACATCAGTAAGTAATTTATATATCTGCTATTCTGCATTGTATATCTGAGTTCTATCATTACTTCTTCAAATATTCTTGCTAAATTACTCAACACTATCAAACATGAGATTCTTATAACTTCCTTATTACATTTATTTCAATAGACTGAGCTGTCATAAAAAAGTAATTTTCTTCCTTATTGAGTTGGGTTAAATACTAGGAAAAGTAGCACAATATAGCTGTTTGAGTCTAATGGAGTCATTGGGTTGCTTCCAATGAAATAACTGATTATGTAGCTTCTTTTTTTTATTATTATATTATGCTAGTCACCATACAGTACTTCAATAGTTTTGAGGTAGTGTTCCATGATTCATTGTTAGCATATAACGCCCAGTGCTCCATGCAATATGTGTCCTCCTTAATACCCATACCGGGCTCACCCATCCACGACTCTCTCCCCTCTAAAACCCTCAGTTTGTTTCTTGGAATCCATGGTCTCTCACGGTTTGTCTCCCCTTCCCATTCTCCCCCACGCTTCATTTTCCCCTTCCTTATCCTAATGTCCTCCATGCTATTCTTTATGTTCCACAAATAAGTGAAACCATATGATAAATGACTTTCTCCGCTTGGCCTATTTCACTTAGCATAATCTCCTCCACTCCCATTCATGTTGATGCAAAAGTTGTTTCTGATGGCTGAGTAATATTCCATTGTATATATGGACCACATCTTCTTGATCCATTTGTCTGTTGAAGGGCATCTTAGCTCTTTCCACAGTTTGGTTATTGTGGACATTGCTGCTATGAACATTGGGGTGCATATGCCCCTTCTTTTAACTACACCTGTGTCTTCGGGGTAAATACCCAGTAGTGCAATTACTGGGTCATAGGGTAGCTCTATTTTTAATTTTCTGAGGCACCTCCACACTGTTTTCCAAAGTGGCTGTACCAACTTACATTCCCACCAACAGTGTAAGAGTGTTCCCTTTTCTCCACAACCTCTCCAACATTTGATGTTTCTTGCCTTGTCAATTTTTGCCATTCTAAGTGGTGTAAGGTGGTATCTCAATTTGGTTTTGATTTGAATTTCCCTGATGGCTAATGATGATGAACATTTTTTCATGTGTCTGTTAACCATTTGTATGTCTTCTTTTGAGAAGAGTCTGTTGATGTCTTCTACCCATTTTTTGACTTGTTTTTTGTGGGAGGGCGGGGATCTGTTGAGTTTGAGAAGTTCTTTATAGATCTTAGATATCTGCCCTTTGTCTGTAGTGTCATTTGCAAAAATCATCTCCCATTCCGTGGGCTGCCTCTTTGTTTTGTTGACTGTTTCCTTTGCTGTGCAGAAGCTTTTTATCTTGAAGTCCAAAAAGTTCATTTTCGCTTTGTTTCCCTTGCTTTTGGAGATGTCTTGAAAGAAGTTGCTGTGGCCGATGTTGAAGAGGTTACTGCCTATTTTCTCCTCTAGGATTTTGATGTATTCCTGTCTCCCATTGAGGTCTTTCATCCAGTTTGAGTTTATCTTTGAGTATGGTGTAAGAGAATGGTCCAGCTTCATTCTTCTGTATATACCTGTCCAATTTTCCCAGCACCATTTATTGAAGAGACTGTCTTTTTTCCATTGCATATTTTCCCCTGCTTTGTCAAAGATTATTTGAACATAGAGTTGAAGGCCCATATCTGGGCTCTCCATTCTGTTCTATTGGTCTATATGTCTGTTTTTGTGCCAGTACCATGCTGTCTTGGTGATCACTGCATTGTAATATAGCTTGAAATCAGGCAACGTGAAGCCCCCAGCTTTGTTTTTCTTTTTCAACATTTCCTTGGCGATTCGGGGTCTTTTCTGATTCCATACAAATTTTAGGGTTGTTTCTTCCAGCACTTTGAAAAATGCCATTGGAATTTTTATTGAGATGGCATTGAAAGTATAGATTGTTCTGGGCAGCATAGACATTTTAACAATGTTTATTCTTCTGATCCATGAGAATGGAAAGTTTTTCCATCTTTTTGTGTCTTCTTCAATTTCTTTCATGAGTGTTCTGTAGTTCCTAGAGCATAGATCCTTTACCTCTTTGGTTAGGTTTATTCCAAGGTATCTTATGGTTTTTGGTGCTATTGTAAATAGAATCCATTCTTTAATTTCTCTTTCTACAGTTACATTGTTAGTGTATAAGAAAGCAGTTGATTTCTGTGCACTGATTTTGTATCCTGCCACATTCCTGAGTTGCTGTATGAGTTCTAGTAATTTGGGGGTAGCGTCTTTTGGGTTTTCCAAATAAAGTATCATGCCGTCTGGGAAGAGAGAGAGTTTGACTCCTTCTTTGACAATTTGAATATCTTTTATTTCTTTTTGTTGCCTGATTGTTTTTGCTGGGAATGCTAGTACTATGTTGAACAATAGTGATGAGGGTGGGCATCCTTTTTGTGTTCCAGACCTTAAGGGAAAAGCTCTTAGCTTTTACCCATCAAGAATGATATTCCCTGTGGGCTTTTCATAGATGAATTTTATGAAATCGAGGAATGTTCGCTCTATCCCTATACTCTGAAGAGTTTTAATCAGGAAAGGATGCTTTATTTTGTCAAATGCTTTTTCTGCATCAATTGAGAGGACCATATGGTTCTTCTCTCTCCTCTTATTAATATGTTCTATCACATTGATTTAAGAATGTTGAACCACCCTTGCATCCCGGGGATAAATCCCACTTGGTCGTGGTGGATGATCCTTTTAATGTATTGTTGGATCCTATTAGCTAGGATTTTGTTGAGGATTTTGGAATCCATATTCATCAGGGATATCGGTCTGAAATTCTCCTTTTTGATGGGGTCTTTGCCTGGTTTGGGGATCAAGGTAATGCTGGCCTCATAGAATGAGTTTGAAAGTTTTCCTTCTGTTTCTATTTTTGAAACAGCTTCAAGAGAATAGGTATTATTTCTTCTTTAAATGTTTGGTAGAATTCCCCAGGGAATCCATCGGGCCCTGGACTCTTGTTTTTGGGGAGGTTTTTGATCTCTTTTCTATCTAGGTATTCGTCTATTCAGGTTGTCAATTTCTTCCTGTTTCAGTCTTGGCAGCTTATAGATTTCCAGGAAGGCATCCATTTCTTTAAGTTTGCTTAATTTTTTGGCATATAGTTGTTGATAATAATTTCTAATAATTGTTTCAATTTCCTAGGTGTTAGTCGTGATCTCTCCCCTTTCATTCATAATTTTATTAATTTGGGTCCTCTTTTCTTTTGGATAAGTCTGGCCAGTGGTTTATTGATCTTATTAATTCATTCAAAGAACCAGCTTCTAGTCATTGATCTGCTCTACTATATTTCTGATTTCTAATTCATTGATCTCTGCTCTAATCTTAATTATGTCTCTTCTAATTCATGGCTTAGGCATCACTGTTGCTTTTTTCTCCAGATCTTTAAGGTGTAAAGTTAGTTGGTGAATTTGGGATTTTTCTATTTTTTTGAGTGAGGCATGGATGGCTATGTATTTCCACCTTAGGACCACCTTTGCAGTATCCCATAGGTTTTGGACCAATGTGTTTTCATTTTCATTGGTTTCCATGAATTGTTTAAGTTCTTTGATTTCCTGGTTGACCCAAACATTCTTGAGCAGAGTGGTCTTTAGCTTCCAAGTGTTTGAGTTTCTGCCAATTTTTTTCTTGTGATTGAGTTCCAGTTTTAAAGCATTATGGTCTGAGAATATGCAGGGGATAATCTCAATCTTTTGGTGTCTGTTGAGACCTGATTTGTGACCCAGTATGTGGTCTATTCTAGAGAAATTTCCATGTGCACTTGAGCAGAATGAGTATTCTGTTGTTTTGGGGAGGAATATTTTGTATATATCTATGAGGTCCTTCTGGTCCAGTGTGTCATTCAAAGCTCTTGTTTCTTTGATCTTCTATTTAGATGATCTGTCTATTGGTGAGAGTGGAGTGTTGAGGTCTCCTACAATTAATGTAATATTATCAATATGTCTCTTTATTTTGGTTAGCAGTTGGCTTATGTAGTTGGCTGATCCCATGTTGGGGGAATAGATATTTACACTTGTTAGACCTTCTTATTGGATAGATCCTTTAAGAATGATATAGTGTCCTTCTGTGTCTCTAGCTACAGTCTTTAGCTTAAAATCTAATTTGTCTGATATAAGAATTGCTACCCCAGCTTTCTTTTGAGGTCTGTTGGCATGAAAGATTGTTCTCCATCCTTTCACTTAGGTTCAAAGTGAGTCTCTTGTAGACAACATATGGATGGGTCCCGTGTTTTTATCCAATCTGCTACCCTGTGCCATTTTATGGGAACATTTAGGCTATTCACATTGAGAGTGATTATTGAAAGATATGATTTTATTGTCATCATTTTGCCTGTGAAGTCCTTGTTTCTCTAGATTGTCTCTGTAAATTTCTGTTCTATATCACTCTTGGGGTCTTTCTCCTTTTGTAGAACCCCCCTTAATATTTCTTGCATTGCTGGCTTGGTGGTCACATATTCTTTCAGTTTCTCTGGTCCTGGAAGCTTTGTATATCTCCATCCATTCTAAATGACAGCCTTGCCGGATAAAGTATTCTTGGCTGCATGTTCTTCTCATTTACTACCCTGAATATGTCTTGCCAGGCCTTTCTGGCTTGCCAGGTCTCTGTGGATAGGTCTGACATTATTCTGATGTTCCTCCCTCTGTACGTAAGGAATCCCTTCTCCCTAACTGTCCATAAGATGGTTTCCTTGGTACTCAGATTTGCGAGTTTTACTATGACATGCCGGGGCATTTGTCCGTTCTCCTTTATCTTGGGAGGGGTCCTCTCTGCCTCCAGGACATGAATGTTTGTTTCATTCCCCAGATTAGGGAAGTTCTCAGCTATGATTTTCTCAAGTACATCTCTTGTCTTCTCTCTCTCTCTCCACCCCCTCAGGGATCCCAATACTTTTGAAATTGGAACATTTCATGGCATCACTCTCATTCTGTTTTCATGGATTTTAAGCTGCTTGTTCCAGGCCTCCTTCTGTTCCTTCTTTTCTATCAGTTTGTCTTCTAGATCACTAATTCATTCTTCTGCCTCATTTACCCTAGCTGTTAGAGTATCTAGATTAGATTGGATCTCATTGATAGCCTTTTTAAGTTCTGCCAGATGATCTCTCATTTCTGCCCTTAGAGAATCTATTTTGCCATTAATGGTTTTCTCCAGCCTCGCTATTGTCTTCATACTGTTACCCTGAAGTTTATTTCTGATATCTTGTTTATATCAATATCCATTTGTAAATCTGGGCAGAATTCACATTCTCTGAGGTTTTTGTGTTTTGCGGGTTCCTCCTCTTAGTCATTCTGTTGAGGGGTGGTTGAGGGAATGTAGAGTCCCACAACCCAAGTACGATGTACCTGTTTTATAGGGACCTTAAGGTTGTTGTCTTCTTGTTTTTCCAACCTATCTTCTGGGGGAGGGGCCAGCTGGGCTGTTGCTCAGGCAACCCTCTTTGGGCAGAGATGCCCTTTTCCCGGGGGGGGATGAGCTCAGTGAAAACCGGTTTTGGGGAGCTTTTTTTCTCTGGCGGCTTTCCCTGGCAGCTTTCTGCCTCTCTTCTGAGAGTCAGAGCAGAAGTGACCATATCCAACCTCTGTCTCAGAACAGAGAGATTGCAGTCTGTTCTTCAGTGAGCTCTCTAGGCCACACTGTCTCCGTTTCTGTCTGTGCTGCTAAAGACTGCAGCATCCTGGATTTTGTGCGCCCCCAGCCCTCATTTCCAGGTCCAGGCACGTTTCTGCCCTTTGTGATTCTAAAACCGCCAGCTGCCCCCAGAATGCACGTGCGCCCCCTCAGCTCCAGGTTTTGGTCCGAGGGCTGCCCTAAAGTCCTTTTCCCACCACTAACAGTCTGTGGGTCTGTGCCCCATCCCCAGTGTGGGAGGCTTTTGTGCTCCTGTGTTATTTCACCTTCCCAGCTCAAGTGCTTATGGCAACTCCTTCACCTTCCATTTAGCTTCCAATATCTGCCCACAGAATCATGGCTCCCTACTTCATACCTCAAAACCAACCGACAGAGATATTCTGTTTGTAGAGATCCAGATATATCTTCTTACATCTCAGGCGGATTTCATGGGTTTTCAGAGTGGTCTCATAGATATCCAGCTCAATTCAGGGGACTGGTTGAAATAGGGTCCCCTACTCCTTGGCCATCTTTGCCTGAATCGCCTATGCAGCTTATTTTAATATGTGTACAAGATTCTATGAATTGCTTATCTGACTTCTATTTTTTATAAAAGATAATGTCAGAGAATTTAATTTCCACAGATTGAAAAACAACGATAAAATTATCCTCAAAATATGTACACTAGGAAGCAGGCAAGGAGGACTCTAACTAACATTATCTTCAGAAAATTATATATTTTCTCTGAGTCTCACTTTCTTCAATTGCCACTTGAAGTGGCTCAACTAGATGAGTACTTTCTACACATTAGAATCACTTGGGGGAACATTTAAAATATATCCAAGTCCACCCCTCACTAATGAAGACAGAATCTCTGGGGATGGGCTCCAAACATTTGGTATTTTCTTAAATGCTCCCCTCATGCTTCTAATGTGTAGGCAAGATGGAGCACCACTGTGATTCATGACCTCTAAATTCCTCTGATTCATGTGTGTGTGTATGCACGTGCACACTGAAGCCAAAATAGTTCCTGGAAATATACATCTCTGAAGTCCTAATAGAAGTTCACTAACAATAAGATTCAATATGCAAATATTGTTTTATATGCAATGACCCAAGTACATAACTAATGAGCAAAACTACTTAGTTTATATTATGGTAGCATATGCTTTGTCCTATGTGTCTTCATAACTTCTTATTATAGAAATATATGTTTCTCCTTCAGCTAATTATAAACTGTGTGAGAGAAAGGCTTGTCTTATTTATTTTTTTATTTCTCCATAGCAATTACAGCATTTCTCTGCATAGTTTAAGTCCTCAATAACTATTTGTTCAATAAGTAATTAAATAGTGCAATACTTTATGTGTTGACCAATTGCACTATGCTAATGACTGACCCTATAGTTTTGACTTCCTTATTAAGTATTATGCTCTATATACCTAAATTAAATTAAGCTTACCCATTGTAACTACATTTAATTGTTTATTTATCATAGGAACCTATAGTTTTGGTAGCCCAACATACATCTCCCATAGAGAATTCAGATTTTCTGTATGGCTGTAGTAGAGCTCATCCCACTTTCTGCTCTATTAGAGGAGAGGGTATTTAATACAAATGTCAGTCAGAGTACACCATTGCCCTGGCCACAGTGATTGGTTTAATACTGACCATATGACCTAGGTTGGGCCAAGCAGAAACATGGGGTGGCAATATAGAATATGAAGGAATGAACAAAAAACCCAGGCTTTGAGGAAACACTGTTTATAATTACCAGTTAACCAGACTTATCAAGGAAAAAAAAAAAGAAGTACTCAAATAAATAAACCTATAAATGATAGAGGAGAAATAACCAACACCACAGAAATACAATTAAAAAAGATTATGAAAAACTATATGTCAACAAATTGGACAAGCTAGAAGAAATTGATAAATTCCTAGAAACATATAAACTGCCAAAACTGAAAGAGGAAGAAATAGAAAATTAGAACAGACCAGTAACCAGGAAAGAAATTGAGTCAGTAATTAAAACAAACCAACAAACAAGCAAAAACAAAACAAAAAAACCTTCCAGCTAACTTTTGTCAAGGCCCAGATGGCTTCTCAGGCATATTCTACCAACCATTTAAAGAGTTCATTCCATTTCTTCTCAAATTATTCTAAAAAATAGAAAAGGAAAGAAAACTTCCAAATTGATTCTATGAGGCCAGCAATACCATGATACCAAATCCAGATAAAGACACAACAAATAAAAAACGACTACAGATTTCTTATGAACATAGGTGCAAAAATCCTCAACACAATACAAGCAAATAAAATCCAATAATACAAGAAAAAATCACTCACCATGATCAAGTGGGTTGCAGGAATGATTCAATATGCACAAATCAATCAATGTGATAATCACATTAATAAAAGAAAGGATAGTAAACAAACGATTACTTCAATACACGCAGAAAAAGCATTTGACAAACTACAACATCCATTCATGATAAAAAAAAAAACCTCAACAAAGTAGGTTCAGAGAGAACATACCTCAGAATAATAAAGGTAATATATGAAAAACACACAGCTAACACCATACTTAATAGGAAAAAGCTGAGATTTTTTCCTCTAAGGTCAGGAACAAGACAAGGATGTCCACTCTCAACACATTTATTCAACGCAGTACTGGAAGTCCTAGCCACAGCAATCAGACAACAAAAAGAAATAAAACATCCTAATTGGTAAGAAATAAGTAACATTTTCACTATTTACAGTTTAGATGATACTATTTATACAAAACCTGAAAGACTCCACCAATAAAGTGCTGGAACTGATAAAGGAATTTAGCAAAGCCACAGGATACAAAATGAGTGTACAGAAATCTGTTGCATTGCTATACCAAAAAAGAAGCTGCAGAAAGAGAAATTAAGAGAACAAAACCATTTACAATTGCACTAAAAATAAAAAGATACCTAGAATAAAACTAAAAGAATGATACTCTGAAAATTATAAAACACTGATGAAAGAAATTGGAGATAAAACAAAAAAATGAGAAACTATTCTATGCTCATCAATTGAAAGAAAAATATTTTAAAATGTCTATAGTACCCAAAGCAATCTACACATTTACTGCAATCTTATCAAAATACCAACAGCCCCTTCAACAGATAAATGGATAAAGAGATGTAGTCCATATATACAATGAAATATTACTCAGCCATCAGGAAAGATGAATACCCAACTTTTGCATCAACATGGATGGGAATGGAGGAGATTATGCTAAGTGAAATAAGTCAAGCAGAGAAAGTTAATTATCATATGGTTTCACTTATTTGTGGAACATAAGGAGCATGGAGGACATTAGGAGAAGGAAGGGGAAAATGAAGGGGGGGAAATCAGAGGAGGAGACGAACCATGAGAGACTATGGATTCCAAGAAACAAACTGAGGGTTTCAGAGGGGAGGAGGGTGGGGGGATGGGTTAGCCTGGTGATGGGAATTAAGGAGGGCATGTATTGGGGCGCCTGGGTGGCTCAGTCATTAAGTGTCTGCCTTCGGCTCAGGTCATGATCCCAGAGTCCTGGGATCGAGCCCCGCATCGGGTTCCCTGCTCGGCGGGAAGCCTGCTTCCCCTCTCCCACTCCCCCTGCTTGTGTTCCCTCTCTCACTGTCTCTCTCTGTCAAATAAATAAATAAAATCTTTAAAAAATAAAAAAGGAGGGCATGTATTGCATGGAGCACTGGGTGTTATATGCAAACAATGAATCATGGAACACTACATCAAAAACTAATGATGTACTGTATGGTGACTAACATAACATAAAAAAAAGCATAATCTACAAAACTAAAAAAAAAAAAATACCAATAGCAATTTTCACAAAACTAAGACAAATAATCCTAAATTTATATGGGACCACAAAAGACTCTGAATAGCCAAGGCAATCTTGAAAAAGAAAAGCAATGTTGGAAGCATCACAATTCTGGACTTGAAGTTATATTGCAAAGCTGTAGTGATCAAAGCAGTACGGTACTGGCACAAAAATAGAAACATAAGTCAATGGAACAGAATAGAAACCACAGAAATGAATCCACAACTATATCAGCAAGTAATCTTTGACAAAGCAGTAAAGGATATTCAGTGAGCAAAATACATTCTCTTCACCAAATGGTTTTGGGGAAACTGGACAGCAACATGCAAAAGAATGAAACTGGGTCACATTTTTTTAGATTAAAAAATCAATTAACATATAGTGTATTATTAGTTTCAGAGGTAGAGTTTAGTGATTCATCAGTTGCATATAACACCCAGTGCTCATTACATCAAGTGCCATCCTTAATGAACACCAGCCAGTTATGCCATCCCCCCACGCACCTCCCCAAAAGCAACCCTCAGGTGGCATCCTATAATTAAGAGTCTCTTATGATTTGTTACCCTCTCTGATTTCCTTTTATTTTATTTTTCCCTCCCTTACCCTATGTTCATCTATATTGTTTCTTAAATTCCACATATAAGTGAACACATATAATAATTCTTTCTCTGACTGACTTATTTCACTTAGCATGATACCCTCTGGTTCCACCCAAATCTTTGCAAATGGTAAGATTTCATTTTTTTTGATGGCTGAGTAATATTTCTCTCTCTCTCTCTCTCTCTGTATATATATATATATATATATATATATATATATATATATACCACCATTTCTTTATACATTCATCTGCCAATGGACATCTGGGCTCTTTCCATAATTTGCCTATTGTGGACATTGAGGTTATAAACATTGGTGTGCATGTGGCCCTTTGAATCACTATGTTTTTGGTCATTGGATAAATACCCAGTAGTGCAGTTGCTGGGTGGTAGGGTAGCTCTATTTTCACCTATTTGAGGAACCTCCATACTGTTTTCCAGAGTAGCTGCACCAGCTTGCATTCCTACCAACAGTGTAGGAGGGCTCCCCTTTCTCCACATCCTCGCCAACATCTGTCATTTCCTGACGTGTTCAGTTTAGCCATTCTGACTGGTGTGAGGTGGTATCTCATTGAGGTTTTGATTTGTATTTCCTTGATGAGGAGTGATGTTGAGCACCTTTTCATGTGTCTGTTGACCATTTGGATGTCTTCTTTACAGAAATGTCTGTTCATGTTTTCTGCCCATTTCTTTTTTTTTTTTTTAAGGAATTCTTTTTTTTTTTAAGATTTTATTTATTTATTTGACAGAGAGAGAAAGAGAGAGCACAAGCAGGGGAGTGGCAGGCAGAGGCAGAGGGAGAAGCAGGCTCCCCGCAGAGCAGGGGGAGCCTGATGTGGGACTCGATCCCAGGACCCTGGGATCATGATCTGAGCCGAAGGCAGTCGCTTAACCAACTGAGCCATCCAGATGCCCTTCTGCCCATTTCTTGATTGGATTATTTGTTCTCTGGGTGTTGACTTTGATAAGTTCCTTAAAGATTTTGGATACTAGCCTTTTATCTGACATGTCATTTGCAAATATCTTCTCCCATTCTGTCGGTTGTCCCTTGGTTTTGTTGACTGTCCTTTGCTGTGCAAAAGTTTTTTATCTTGATGAAGTCCCAATAGATCATTTTTGCCCTTGCTTCCCTTGCCTTTGGCGATGTTTCTAGGAAGAAGTTGCTGCGGCTGAGGTCTAAGAGGGTGCTGCCTGTGTTCTCCTCAAGGATTTTGATAGATTCCTGTCTCACATTGAGGTCTTTCATCCATTTTGAGTCTATTTTTGTGTGTGGTGTAAGGAAATGGTCCAGTTTCATTCTTCTGCATGTGGCCGTCCAATTTTCCCAACACCATTTGTTGAAGAGACTGTGTTTTTCCATTGGACATTTGTTCCTACTTTGTCGAAGATTAGTTGACCATAGAGTTGAGGGTCCATTTCTGGGCTCTCTATTTTGTTACATTAATCTATGTGTCTGTTTTTGTGCCAGTACCACACTCTCTTGATGATCACAACTTTGTAATAGAGATTAAAGTCCGGAATTGTGATGCTACCAGCTTTGATTTTCTTTTTCAACATTCCTCTGGCTATTCAGGTCTTTTCTGGTTCCCTATAAATTTTAGGATTATTTGTTCCATTTCTTTGAAAAAAAGTGGGTGGTATTTTGATAGGGATCACACTGAATGTGTAGATTGCTCTAGGTAGCATAGACGTTTTCACAGTATTTTTTCTTCTAATCCATGGAACGTTTTTCCATTTCTTTGTGTCTTCCTCAATTTCTATCATGAGTATTCTAAAGTTTTCTGATTACAGATTCTTTGCCTCTTTGGTTAGATTTATCCCTAGGTATCTTATGGTTTTGGGTGCAGTTGTAAATGGGATCGACTCCTTAATTTCTCATTCTTCTGTCTTGCTGGTGTAGAAACACAACTGATTTCTGTGCATTGATTTTATATCCTGCCACTTTACTGAATTCCTGTATGAGTTCTAGCAGTTTGGGGGTGGACTCTTTTGGGTTTTCCAAATAAAGTATCATATCATCTGCAAAGAGTGAGAGTTTGACTTCTTCTTTGCTGATTCAGATGCCTTTTATTTCTTTTTGTTGTCTGATTGCTGTGGCTAGGACTTCTAGTACTATGTTGAATAGCAGTGGAGATAGTGGATATCCTTGCCGTGTTCCTGACCTTAGGGGAAAAACTCTGTTTTTCCCCATTGAGAATGATATTCGCTGTGGGTTTTTCATAGATGTCCTTTATGATATTGAGTTATGTTCCCTCTATCCCTACACTGTGAAGAGTTTTAATCAAGAAAGGATGCTGTACTTTGTCAAATGCTTTTTCTGAATCTATTGAGAGTATTGTATGGTTATGTTCTTTCTTTTATTAATGTATTGTATCACATTGCTTGATTTGTGGATGTTGACCCAACCTGCAGCTCAGGAATAAATCCCACTTGGTTGTGGTGAATAATCTTTTTAATGTACTGTTGGGTTCTATTTGATAATATTTTGGTGAGAATTTTTGCATCCATGTTCATCAGGGATATTCGTCTGTAGTTCTCCTTTTTGATGAGGTCTTTGCCTGGTTTGGGGATCAAGGTGATGCTGGCCTCATAAAATGAGTTTGGAAGTTTTCTGTCCATTTAGATTTTTTGGAACCGTTTCAGGTGAATAGGTATTAATTCTTCTTTAAATGTTTGGTAGAATTCCCCTGGGAAGCCATCTGGCCCTGGGCTCTTGTTTATTGGGAAATTTTTGATTGCTGCTTCAATTTCCTTAGTGGTTATGGGTCTATTCAGGTTTTCTATTTCTTCCTGGTTCAGTTTTTTTAGTTTATACTTCTCTAGGAATGCATCCATTTCTTCCATATTGTCTAATTTGCTGGCATATAGTTGCTCATAATATGTTCTTATGATTGTATTTCTTTGGTGTTGTTTGAGATCTCTCCTCTTTCATTCATGATTTTATTTAATTGGATTAGAAATGATTAGAAATCTTTTCTTTTTGATAAGCCTTGCCAGGGGTTTATCAATCTTATTAATTCTTTCTAATAACCAATTCCTACTTTTGTTGATCTGTTGACCCTTCTTTTCATATTTCATTTATTTCTGCTCTGATCTTTATTATTTCCTTCTGGCTTTAGGCTTTATTTGCTGTTCTTTCTCCAGCTCCTTTAGGTGTAGTGTTAGGTTGTGTATTTGAGACCTTTCTTGTTTCTTGATAAAAGCTTGAATTGCTATATACTTTCCTCTTAAGACCACTCTACTGCATCCCAAAGTTTTTGGACAGTTGTGTTTTCATTTTCATTTGTTTCCATGAATTTTTAAATTTTTCTTTAATTTTCTGGTTAACCCATTCATTCTTTAGTAGGTTATTCTTTAGCCTCCATTTACTTGAGTTTTTTCCAACTTTCCTCTTTGGATTGAGTTCTAGTTTCAAAGCATTGTGGTCCAAAAATATGCAAGGAATGATCCCAATCTTTTGGTACTGGTTGAGACCTGATTTTGTGACCCAGGATGTGATGCATTCTGGAGAATGTTCCATGAGCACTAGAAAAGAATGTGTATTCTGTTGCTTTGGGATGGAATGTTCTGAATATATCTGTGAAGTCCATCTGGTCCAGTGTGTCACTTAAAGCCTTTATTTCCTTGTTGATCTTTTGCTTAGATGATCTGTCCATTTCAGTGTGGGGGGTGTCAAAGTCCCCTATTATTATTGTATTATTGTCAATGTGTTTCTTTGATTTTGTTATTAATTGGCTTATATAATTGGCTGCTCCATATTAGGGACATAGATATTTACAATTGTTAGATCTTTTCATTGGATAGACCCTTTAGTATGATATAGTGTCCTTCCTCATCTCTTATTATAGTCTTTGTTTCAAAATCTATTTTGTCTGGTATAAGGATTGCCACCCCAGCTTTCTTTTGATGTGCATTAGCATGGTAGATGGTTTTCTACCCCCTCACTCTAAATCTGGAGGTTTCTTTGGGTCTAAAATGAGTCTCTTGCAGATAGCATATTGATGGGTCTTGTTTTTTTTTTTTTTTAATCCAATCTGATACTCTGTGTCTTTTGATTGGGCCATTTAGCCCATTTACATTCAGGGTAACTATTGAAAGATATGAATTTAGTGCCACTGTATTGCCTGTAAGGTGACTGATACTGTATATTGTCTCTGTTCCTTTCTGGTCTATGTTACTTTTAGGGTGTCTTTTGCTTATAGGACCCCTTTCAATATTTCTTGTAAGGCTGGTTTGGTGTTCACAAATTCTTTTAGTTTTTGTTTGTCCTGGAAGCTTTTTATCTCTCCTATTTTCAATGAGAGCCTAGCTGAAAATAGTATTCTTGGCTGCATATTTTTCTCATTTAGTGCCCTGAATGTATCATGCCAGTCCTTTCTGGCCTGCCAGGTCTCTGTGGACAGGTCTGCTGCCAATCTAATATTTCTACCATTGTAGGTTACAGACCTCTTGTCCCGAGCTGCTTTCAGGATTTTCTCTTTGTCTCTGAGACTTGTAAGTTTTACTATTAGATGTCGGGGTATTGACTTATTTTTGTTGATTTTGAGGGAGGTTCTCTGTGCCTCCTGGATTTTGATGCCTGTTTCTTTCCCCAAATTATGGAAGTTCTCCAGTATAATTTGATCCAATATACCTTTTGCCCCTCTCTCTCTTTTTCTTCTGGGATCCCAATTATTTTAATATTGTTTCATCTTATGGTATCATTTATCTCTTGAATTCTCTCCTCGTGATCCTGTAGTTGTTTATCACTCTTTTTCTCAGCTTCTTTATTCTCCACCATTTGGTCTTCTATATAACTAATTCTCTTCTGCCTCATTTATCCTAGCAGTTAGAGCCTCCATTTTTGATTGCACCTCATTAATAACCTTTCTGATTTTGACCTTGTTAGATTTTAGTTCTTTTATTTCTCTACAAAGGGATTCTCTAGTATCTTCTATGCTTTTTTCAAGCCCAGCTAGTATTTTTATAATCGCCATTCTGAACTCTAGTTCCAACATCTTACTAATGTCCATATTGATTAGGTCCCTGGCAGCCTGTACTGCCTCTTATTCTTTCTTTTCTTTTTTTTTTTTTGAAGTGAGTTTTTCCGTCTTGTAATTTTGTCCAGAGGTGAAGAGATAAATGAGAGAACAAAATACTGAAAGGGTTATAAAGACCCCAGAAAAATATACACTAAACAAATCAGAAGAGATCCAAAAATTGGGGGGGAAAAGAAAGAATAAAAAAATATGATCAGGTTGGTAAATAGAACAGAGCCACACACTAGATTTTGGGTGCATTTTGGTCTGTTAGAAGAATCTGCCTCCCAAAATTTTAAAGAAAGAAAAACTTATATATATACAAAAATAAGAGTAAATATGATGAAGGGCTGGTATATGACTGTAAAGATGAAAATTAAAGATTTTAAAAAGGGAAGTGATAAGAAGTTGGTTGAAAAAAGAAGGAAGAAGAATTAAAAACATAAAAGGAGAGAATGTGATCAGGCAGGAGACTAGAACCAAACCATACACTAGATTTAGGGTATATTTTGGTCTATTAGAAGAAACTCTATCCTAAATTTTAAAGAAAGGAAAACTTTATATATATACAAAAAATAAGGTTAAATACAATGAAGGGATAGAATATGACTGTAAAAATGAAATTTAAAAAAGATTTTTAAAAAAGGAATTGATAAGGATATTGTTTGAAAATGGAAAGAAGAAAAATTTAAAAAAAGAAATAGAAAAAGAAAAAAATAAAGAAAATTTAAAAAATTAACTTTGAAAGATTAAAGTATCATGGAGAAAAAGCCATGAATTCTATGTGCTGTATTCTTCTAGTGCTGGAGCTTTACAGTTCTCATTGATCAGTAAAATGGGTCTTGGCTTGATGTTCTTGCTGATCTTCAGGGGGAGGGGCCTGTTGCCGTGATTCTCAATGTCTTTGCCGGAGGTTGAATTGCACCACCCTTGCCAGGGGCCAGGCTAAGTAATCTGCTAGGGTTTGCTCTCGGTAGCTTTTGTTCCCTGAAAGCTTTCTGTCCAGCTTTGGAGGATGAGAGTGAAAATGGCAGCCTCCCAATCTCTGACCCCAGAGGAGCTGAGTACTTAGGGCCTCACTCCTCACTGAGCTCTCAGAGAAAAGCAGTCAATCACTCCTGTCTCCCTGGTCTCCAGCCGCACTCTGTGCTCACCCAGCCTGTGACTGAGCATTTCTATCTCTGGCACACGACCTCATTTAGGGTCTTCAAACCCAGCAGATTCCTGCGGTGCACTCCCGTTCCACTCCTCCCAGGTGAGGAAGGGGAGTCTCCCCAGATCTGCCATTTGTTGGGTCCCTGCTTGAAGAGTAGTGGCCCGACTGTGCCTCGGATCACAATTTATGGCAACCTTGAACTAAGAGCCCACTCCTCGGCTGTCTTTTCAGCCAGCTTCCCCTCTCCAATACTTGAGAGGTCTGTCACCCTCAGGCACCCCTGGTCTTTCTGTGGCTCTGAGGTTCCTGAGACCACACTGTCCCAGCGAGGGTTCCACCCCCCGCTTAGCCACTGGAGAGACATCCTTCAGTGGAGCCGACTTCCAAAAGTTCCAATTTTGTGTTCCACTGGTCTATCGCTTGCAAGTAGCCACCTGATGGATTCTCCCTCCACCCCCCCCACCCCCGCAGTCTATCTTCCCATATTATCGCCACAGATTCTCTTCTCTGCACGTCCTACCTTCCAGAAAGTGGTCGCTTTTCTGTTCATAGAATTGCTGCTTTTCTTTTTTTTGAGGGATGGGGCGGCTTGGTGAAAAACTGATGAATTGCTGTTATTCTTTTTTTGATCTCCTGTTGAATTTGTAGGTGTTCAGAATGGTTTGATAACTATCTAGCTGAATTCCTGGGACTAGACAAAATTTAGGTCTCCTACTCCTCTGCCATCTTGCTCCTCCTTCCCTATTTCTTTTTTGGGTGTTGAGTTTGGTAAGTTCTTTATAGATTTTGGATACTAGCCCTTTATCTGTTAAAACATTTGCACATATCTTCTCCTATTCCATAGGTTTTCTTTTGGTTTTATCAACTGTTTCTTTGTTGTGCAAAAGCCTTTTATCTTGCTGAAGTCCCAATAGTTCATTTCTGCTTTTGTTTCCCTTGCCTTTGAAGACATGTCTAGCAAGAAGTTGCTATAATTTGTTCAAATAAACTGTCTGACCCCCTCCTCTTCTGGGCATCCTGCTTACTCTAATATTATTTCTCTTTATGTTATTGCTGAGTTCTCAAAGTCTTGCTTCATGATTCAGTAGTTGTTTTTCTCTTTTTCTCAATTTACTTATTCTCCATCATTTTTTCTTGTATATCACTGACTCTCTCTTCTGCCTCATTTATTCTAGCAGTTAAAGACTATTTTTTACTGCATCTCAATAATAGCTTTTTTGATTTTGGTCTGATGAGATTTTAGCTCTTTTATTTCTCCAGTAAGGGATTCTATAGTGTCCTCTATGCTTTTTTGAAGCCCAGTTAATATCTTTATAATTGTTGTTTTGAATTCTAGTTCCATCATCTTACTTACATCCATATAGATTAATTCCCTGGCAGTGAGTACTGCCTCCTGTTCTTTCTTTTGGGGTGAGTTTCTCTGTCTCCTCCTTATGTTCAGAAAAGAATACATGAAAGAGAGAGAAAATACAAAAATAGCAACAATAGCACCAGAAAATACAAACAAAACAAATCAGAAGAACACAGAAACCAAGGAAAAAAAAAGAGAGAATAAAATCCACCAAAAAGTAAAACAACACACCAATGAACTAGATCCTGGGTGTGTTTTGGTCTGTTTGTTAGAAGAAACTAGATCCCAAAATAGGAACAAAAGAAAAACTTATATAGGTAAAAAAAATAAAATTGAATACAATGAAAGGACACCAAAAATGAAATATATATAAATGTAAAAATTAAAATTAAAAAACATTTAAAAAAGAATTGGTAAAATGAGAAAGTAGCTGAAAAGAAAAAAATAAAATAAAACCAAAAGGCTAAGGAATAATAATAATAATAAAACATGATTACTCTCTTCTGTTTTCCCCAAGAGCTGAAGTTTTGCAGTTCTCTATGACTGGTAAATTTGGTATTAGCCAGATGTTTCTGCTGGTGTTCTGGGGGTGGGGCCTTTTGCAGTGATTTTCACATGTTTTTGCCCGAGTGGAATTGCACCCCTCTTACAAGGGAGCTGGTCTCAGGGTAAGTGTATTGCATTATGTAGCACTGTTTTGCCCCCTGAAGGCTTTCAGTACCAATGGGGGGGGGGTGTTGCCCTGATCTCTAGCCCTGGAGCTGAAAGTTTGAGCCCCCCACTCTTCAGTGAGCCCTCACAGAAAAGCATCAATCACTCTTGTCTCCTTGGTTTCTGCCCAAACTCTGTACTCACCCAGCTTGTGACTGAACATTTTTATCTCAGGCACTCGACCCTATATTTAGTCTCCAAATTTTATGGACTTCTGTGGTGCAGACCCATGTCATTCTTCCCAGAGGAGGGAGGTGGGTCTTTCCATGCTTCTGCCTTTTGCTGGGCCCCTGCTTGGAGAGCAGTCACCTGACTGTGCAGTGGTTCGTGGTTTATGGCAACACCAAACAGAAAGCCGGTGGTTAGAATCACTGTTTGCAGCCAGCTTCCCTGTTCTGATGCTTGGGAAATCTGCAGTACTCAGTCACCCTCATCATTTTTGTGATGTCCCCAACTACAGCAGACTTCTTAAAGTTCTAATTTTGTGCTCTGCTGCTTATAACACTTTCTGGTAGGTGGCTTAAGGAAACTCCCTGCCCCCCACAGTTTATCTTCTGATGTATCACCTCGGATTCACATCTCCATACCTCCGACCTTGCAAAAAGTGGTTGCTTTTCTATTTGTAGACTTGCAGTAATCCTTTTCTCAGATCTCCAGTTGATTTCACAGGTGTTCAGAATGATTTGATAACTATCTAGGTGAATTCCAGGGACCAGACGAAATTAGGGTCCCCTACTCCTCCACCATCTTAACTCCTCCTGGACCACTTTCTTTTATCATACAAAAATTAAATTCCAAATGGATGAAAGAGCTAAATGTGAGACCTGAAATCATAAAAATCCTAAAAGAACACATAGGCAGTAACTTCTTCGACATTGGATTTAGTACACATTTCTTGATGGGTTTGCTGAGGCAAGGAAAAGAAAAGGAAAAAATGAACTATTGAGACTACATCATAATTAAAAGATTCTGTACAGCAAAGGAAACAATGACAAAAGTAGAAGACAATCTACTGAATGGGAGAAGATATTTGCAAATGACATATGTGATAAAGGGTTAGTATCAAAAAGAACTTATAAACTCAACTCCCCAAAACTAAGTAATCCAATTAAAAAATGGGCAAAGGACACGAACAGACCATTCTTCCATGGAAGACATTCAGATGGCCAGCAGACACATGAAAAGATGCTCACCATGACTCATTATCAGGGAAATGAAAATCGAAACTATCATGAGATATCACTTTATACCTGTCAGAATAGCTACAACAAAAACATGAAAAACAACAGGTGTTAGCAAGGATGTGGAGAAAAAGGCACACTCTAGCACTAATGGTGGGAATGCAGGCTGGTGCAGCCATTGTTGAAAACAGTATGGAGATTCCTGAAAAATTTAAAAATAGAACTACCTTATGATCCAGTAATCACATTTATGGGTATTTACCCAAATAATACAAAACACAAATCCAAAGGTATACATGTACCCCAATTATTATAGCAGCATTATTTAAATAGGCAAGAGTGGAAGCAGCCTAAGGGTGATTAATGAATGGATTAAAAAGATGTGATACACACACACACACACACACACACACAATGGAATATTTTTCAGCTGTAAGAATAGAATCTTGCCATTTGCAATGACATGGATGAAGCTAGAGAGTATTACACTAAGCAAAATAAGTCAGAGAAAGAAGAATACCATTATGATTTCACTCATAAGTGGAATTTAAGAAGCAAAACAAATGAGCAAAGGTGAAAAATAAGAGAGAGGAAGACAAACCAAGAAACGGTTTTGTAATTATGGAGAACATACTGATGGTTACCAGAGGGGAGGTTGATCAGGGTATGGGTTAAATAGGTGATGGATATTAAAGAATTCACGTGTAGTGATAAGCACTGGGTGATGTATGGAATTGTTGAATCATGTTGTACGCCTGAGAATGATATAACACTGTATGTTAACTAATTGGAATTTAAATAACTTTAAAAAAATAATAAAATTACTGCTTAACCTAAAAAGTCATGAAATGTTTGAAGAATATCTTAGGATAAACTGAGTCTAAAATGTAATGTTTTCATTTGTTATGAGGATCCCATAGAATATGCTCTAAAATTCATATCCCCATTAGATTTACTTTTATCACTGCAAAGCCTGTGGAAAAGTTAAATAAGATTGTTACAAACAGCCACAAAACCATGAATAAACATGGACAAGCCTTAAATGCATATTGCTAAGTGAAATAAGCCAACCTGAAAAGGCTACCTGTTATATGATTCCAATTATATGGCGTTCTGGATAAGTTGAAACTAGGTAGACAATAGAAAGATCAGTGGTTGCCAGAGGCTCTGTAGGAGGAAGAGAGAGAAAAATGAGTAGGTGAAGTGCAGGGTATTTTTAAGGCAGTGAACCTATTCCATATGATACTGTAATGATGGATACATGTCATTATACATGTGTCAAAACCCAGAGAATGTATAAAACAAAGACCAAACCCTAATGTACTCCTAGAGATGTACCAATAGTGATACGTTATTATGAATTAAAGTTTATAGAGTACATCCCAAGACAGTATAGGACCTCTTAATATAGCCATTACTCTCAGGAGCAGGAATATAACAGGCTTTCCTAACAATCACACACATGCACAGACACACACACACACACAACAGTGACCTAGACAAAATGACACAACAGAGGAATTCACCGTAAAAGAAAGAAGAGGAAGAAGTAACAGCCAAGGATTAAACAAAACTAATATAAGCGGTCTTAACCAGAATTTAAAACAACAATCATGGGTGTCTGAGTGGCTCAGTCAGTTAAACGTCTGCTTTCAGCTCAGGTCCTGGGATCGACTCCCACATTGGGCTCCCTGCTCAGTGGGGAGCCTGCTTCTCCCTCTCCCTCTGCAAGTCCCCCTGCTTGTGCTCTTTCTCTTTCTGTCAAATAAAAAAATAAAATATATAAAAATAAAAAGAATCAAACAACAATCATAAGGACACAAACTGGGCATAAGAAAAGAATAGAAGACACCAGAGAATCCCTTACTGCAAATTTAAGAGAACTTAAAACTAGTCAGGCCAAGATATAAAATGCTATAACTGAGATGCAAAACCAACTGGATGCAATGACGCTGAGGATAGATGAAGCAGAGAAACAAATCAGTGATATAGAAGATAAAATTATGGAAAATAATGAAGCTGAAAAGAAGAGGGAAAGAAAACTATTGGATCATGGAGGTAGAATTAGGGAACACAGTAACCCCTTAAACTCTAATAATAATTGTATCATAGGAGCCCCAGAAGAAGAAAGGAGGGGAAAAGAGGCAGAAGTTTTATTTGAGCATATTTTGCTGAAAACATCCCTAATCTGGGGAAGGAAACAAACATCAAAATTCAAGAGGTACAGAGAACGCCCATCAAAATCAACAACAGCAAGCCCACACCAAGATATAACATACTCAAATTTACAAAATACACCCTGAAGGAAAAACCCTGAAAGTAACTTCAGACCAAGCACTATGAAACTTGAAGTCAACCATAAGAAAACTTTTGGAAATACTTCAAATAATGTAGTTTCAAGAAACCCCTACTAAAGAATGAATGAGTGAACAAGGGAATTAGAGAAGAAATTTAAAAAGATATACAAGGAAGGAAATGAAAATGAACACACGACAGCCCAAAACTTTTGGGATGCAACAATGGCAATCCTTTGGGATATTGCAATACAGGCCTACCTGAAGAAGCAAGAAAAGTCTCAAATGCACAAGCTAACCTTACACCTAAAATAGCTAGAAAAGGAATAGTAAAAAAAGCCTAAAGCCAGCAGAAGAAGGGAAATAATAAAGATTGGAGGAGAAGTAGACAATACAGAAATAAACAAAACAGTAGAAAAGATCAATGAAACTAAGAGCTGGTTCTTTTAGAGAATAAAATTGTTAAAACTGTAGCCATTCTTATCAAAAAGAAAAAATAAGTAAAATCATGAATGAAAGAGGAGAGATCTCAACCAACACCAAAGGAAAGCAAACTATCATAAGAGACTATTATGAAAAATTATGTCAACAAAGTGGGAAATCTGGAAGAAATATATAAATTCCCAGAAACATACAAACTACCAAAACAGAAACAGGAAGAAATAGAAAATTTGAACAGACCCTTAATCAGTAAATAAATTGAATCAGTAATCAAAAATCTCCTGAAAACCAAAGTTCAGGACCAGATGCCTTCCCAGGGGACTTCTACCAAACCTTTAGAGAAAAAATATCTACTCTTCTAAACTCTTCCAAAAAATAAAAATGGATGGAAAGTTCCCACATTCTATGAGGCCAGCATTGCCTTGATTCCAAAACCAGACAAAGACCCCACTAAAAAGGATAATTACAAACTAAGATCCTTGATGACCATGGAAGTAAAAATTCTCAACAAGATACTCACTAATCGAATCCAACAATGCATTAAAAGAATTATTTACCATGATCAAGTGGGATTTATTCCTGGGCTGCAGGGGTGGTTCAATATTTACAAACCAAACAACGTGACACACCACATTAATAAATTAAAGGATAAGAACCATATGATCCTCTCAGTAGATGCAGAAAATGCATTTGAAAAAATACAGCATCCATTCTTGATAACAACCCTCAACAAAGTAGGGTTAGAGGAAACATAACTCAACATCATTAGGCCATTTTTGAAAGATTCACAGCTAATACCCTCCTCAGTGGGGAAAAGTGCTTTTCCTCTATGCTCAGGAACAAGACAAGGATGTCCACTCTTACCATTACTATTCAACATAGTACTTGAAGTCTTAGCCTCAGGAATCAGACAACAAAAAGAAATAAAAGAAATCTGAATTTTCAAGGGAGAAGTCAAACTTTCACTATTTGCCAATGACATGATACTCTGTAGAAAACCTGAAGGACCACCAAAATTTGCTAGAACTCATACATGAACTCAGCAAAGTCACAGGATATAAAACCAACAAAGAGAACATAGTGAAAGGGAGGAAAAACTAGATGGGAAGTCATCAGAGAGGGAGACAAACCATGAGAGACTCTTAACTATAGGAAAAAAACTGATGGTTGCTGGAGGGGAGATGGGTGGGAGTATGGAGTAATTGGGTGATGGGCAGTAAGCAGGGCACTTGATGTGTTGAGTACTGGGTGTTATACACAACTGATGAATTATTGAACACTACATCTGACACTAATGATGTATTATGTGTTGGCTAATTGAATCTAAACAAGAAAACAGCTGCATTTTTATTTAATTCAATAAGCCAATATATAGTACATCATTAGTTTCCGATGTAGTACTCAATAACTGACCATAGATTTGAAGTTCCATCTCTGGGTTCTCTATTCTGTTCATTAATCTATGTGTCTGTTTTTGTGCCAGTACCATGCTGTCTTGATGATGACAGCTTTGTAGTATAGCTTGAAGTCAGGCATTTTGATGCCCCCAGACTTGGTTTTCTTATTCAACATTCCTCTGGCTATTCGGGCTCTTTTTCAGTTCCATACAAATTTTAGGATTGTTTGTTCCAGGTCTATGAAAAATGTCTATGGTATTTTGATAGGGACTGCTTTGAAAGTGTAAATTGTTCTGGGCAGCATAGACATTTTAACAATATTCTTCCAATCTGTGATCATGGAATGTTTTCCATTACTTTGTGTCTTCCTCAAATTCTTTCATAAGTGTTCTGTAGTTTATAGAGTACAGATCCTTTACTTCTCTGGTTAGTTTTCTTCCTAGGTATCTTATGGTTTTTGGTCTATTGTAAATGGGATTGATTCCTTAATTTCTCTTTCTTCAGTCTCATTGTTAGTGCATACAAATGCAACTGATTTCTGTGCATTGATTTTGTATCCTGCCATGTTGCTGAATTGCTGTATGAGTTCTAGCAATTTTGGGGTGGAGTCTTTTGGGTTTTCCAGACAAAGTATCATGTCATCTGCGAAGAGAGAGCTTGACTTCTTTTTTGCTAATTTGAATGCCTCTTATTTGAATATTGAAATCAAATATTTATTTGTATGCCTGACTGCTGAGGCTAGGACTTCTAGTACTATGTTGAACAACAGTGGTGTGAGTGGGCATCGCTGTCGTGTTCCTGACCTTAAGGGAAAAGCTCTCAGTTTTTCCCCATTGAGAATGACACTCGCTGTGGGCTTTTCATAGATGGCTTTTATGATATTGAGGTATATTCCGTCTACACTGTGGAGATTTTTTTTTTTTTAAAGATTTTATTTATTTATTTGAGACAGAGAGAATGAGAGAGAGAGAGAGAGCACATGAGAGGGGTAAGGGTCATAGGGAGAAGCAGGCTCCCTGCCGAGCAGGGAGCCCGATGCGGGACTCGATCCAGGGACTCCAGGATCATGACCTGAGCCGAAGGCAGTCGCTTAACCAACTGAGCCACCCAGGCGCCCTACACTGTGGAGATTTTTAATCAAGAAAAGATTTCTTGTATTTTATCAAATGATTTTTCTGAATTAATTGAGATGATCATATGATTCTTGTTCTTTCTTTTATTAATGTGATGTATCGTGTTGATTGATTTGCAAATGTTGAACCACACTTGCATCCCAGGAATAAATCTCACTTCATTGTGGTGAATAATCCTTTTAATGTACTGTTGGATTCTATTGGCTAGGATCTTGGTGAGAATTTTTGCAGCCATGTTCATCAGGGATATTGGTCTGTAATTCTCCTTTTTACTGGGGTCTTTATCTGGTTTTGGGATCAAGGTAATGCTGGCCTCATAAAACGAGTTTGGATGTTTTCCTTCCATTTCTAATTTTGAAACAGCTTTAGTAGAATATCTATTATTTCTTCTTTGAATGTCTTTTAGAATTCCCCCTGGGAAGCCATGTGGCCCTGGACTCTTATTTTTTGGAAGGTTTTTGATTACTGCTTCAATTTCCTTGCTGGTTATGGGTCTGCCCAGATTTTCTATTTCTTCCTGTTTCAGTTTTGGTAGTTTATAAGTTTCCAGGAATGCATTAATTTCTTCCAGAGTGCCACATTTGTTGGCATATAGTTGCTCATAATGTGTTCTTAAAATTGTTTGTATTTTCTTGGTGTTGGTCAGATCTCTCCTTTTCATTCATGATTTTATTAATTTGGGTCCCTTCTCTTTTCTTTTTTGACAGGTTTGTCTAAGGGTTTATTGATTTAATTAATTCTTTCAAAAACCAAGCTTCTAGTTTCATTGATTTGTTCTACTGTTCTTCTGGTTTCTATTTCATGCATTTCTGCTCTAATCTTTATTATTTCTTTTCTCCTGCTTGGTTTAGGCTTTATTTGCTGTTCTTTCTCCATGTCCTTTAGGTGTAAGGTTAGCTTGTGTATTTGAGACTTTTCTAAATTTTTGAGAAAGGCTTGTAATGCAATGTAATTCCCTCTTAGGACCATCTTTGCTGTATCCCAAAGGCTTTGATCAGTTTTGTTTTCATTTTCATTTGTTCATGAATTTTTAAAATTATTCTTTAATTTCCTGATTGACCCATTCATTCTTTAGTAGTATGCTCTTTAACCTCCAAGTGTTTGAGTTCCTTCCAAATGTCCTCTTGTGATTGAGTTCATATTTCAAAGCATTTTGGTCTGAAATGAGGCAGGGAATAATCCCAATCTTTTGGTATTGGTTGAGACCTAATTTGTGATCCAGAATGTGATCTATCTGGAGAAAGTTCCATGTGCACTCAAGAAGAATGAATATTCTGTTGCTTTAGGATGTAATGCTTTGTATATATCTGTGAAGTCCAGCTGGTCCAGTGTGACATTCAAAGCCTTTGTTTCTTTTTTGATCTTCTGTTTAGATGATCTGTCCATTGCTGTGAATGGGGTATTGAATTCCTCTATTATTATTGTATGATTATCAATGTGTTTCTTTATTTTGGTTATTAATTGGTTGATATAATTGGCTGCTCCCAAATTAGGAGCATAAATATTTATAGTTGTTAGATCTTCTTATTGGGTAAACCCTTTAAGTATGATACGTTGTCCCTCTTCAACTCTTACTACAATCTTTGGTTTAAAATCTAACTTGTTTGATATAAGGATGGCTAGCGCAGCTTTCTTTTGAGATCCACTAGCATGATAAATTGTTCTCCACCCCCTCACCTTCAATCTGGACCTCCATACACAAAATGAGTCTCTTGTAGACAGCTTATGGATGGGTCTTGCTTTTTTATCCAATCTGATACCCTGTGTCTTTTGATTGGAGCATTTAGCCCATTTACACTAAGAGTAACTATTGAAAGACATGAATTTAGTGCCATTGTATTGCCTGGAAAGTCCCTGTTTCTGTTGATTGTCTATTTCTTTCTGGTCTATGTTACTCTTGGGCTCTCTCTTCAATTACAGGATCCTTCTTAATATTTCTTGCAGGGCTGGCTTGGTGGTCACATATTCTTTCAGTTTCTGTCTATCCTAGAAGTTCTTTATCTCTCCTTCCATTCTGAATGACAACCTTGCTGGATAAAATATTCTTGGCTGCATGTTTTTTCTCATTTAGTACACTGAATGTATCCTGCCAGCCCTTTCTGGTCTCTGTCGATAGGTCTGCTGCCAGTCTAATGTTCCTACCCCTGTAGGTAAGGAACCTGTTGTCTGAGCTGATTTCATGATTTTCTCTTTATCTCTGAAACCTGCAAGCTTCATTATTATATGTCAAGGTGTTGATCTATTTTTATTAATTTTGGGAGTAGTCCTCTCTACTTCTTGGACATGAATGCCTATTTCCTTCCCCAAATTAAGGAAGTTCTCAGTTATGATTTGCCCACATATACTTTCTGTTCCTCCCTCTCTTTCTCTTTCCTCTGGGACCCCAATAATTCCAAAGTTGTTTCTCTTTATGATATTGCTGATTTCTCAAAACTTCCCCTCTTGGCCCATTAGTTTTTTTTTTTTTCCTCTCTGTTCCTTACCTTCCTTCTTTTCCATAATCTTGTCTTCTGTATCACTGATTCCTCTTTCTTCTGCCTCATTTACCCTAGCTGTTAGAGCATCCATTTTAGACTGCACCTCAGTTAAAGAATTTTGAATTTTGGCCTGATTAGATTTTATTTCTGTACTAAGAGATTCTCTAGTGTCTTTTATACTTTTTTTCAATCCCAGCTAGTAAATTTATAATTGTTATCCTGAATTCCAGCTCTGATATTTTACTTATATCCATATTGATTAGATCTGTAGCAGAGAGTATTACCTCTGGTTCTTTCATTTTTTGTGAATTCTTCTTTCTAATCATTTTGTCCAGAGAAGAATGGATGAACGAGAGAACAAAATCAAAAATATCAACTATGACCCAAGCGAAATACACACTAGACAAATCTGAAGACGTCAGAAACTAAAAAAAAAAAAAAAAAAAAAAAAAATAGGGGGTGGGGAAAAGAGAGACTATAATCTCTCAGGTGGACAAAACAGGGTGATATACTTGGTCCTGGCTGTATTTTGGTCTGTTTGTTAGAAGACACTAAATCCCAAAATTGTAAAGAAGGCAAAAGTTATATATATATATATATATATATATATATATATATATATATATATATAATGTAAATGAAAAAAATGAAAGTAAAAAAAAGACTTAAAAACAAAGAATTGTTATTGAAAAGGGAAAAAAAAAAGAAATGGAAAACTTTAAACTGAAAGATAAATGAATCATGAGAAAAAACCTGGAATTCTATATAAGATTTTCCCCTAGTGCTGGAATTTTACAGTCCTGTGTGGTCCTTAAACTTGCTGTGCACCTGTTCTTCCAGTTGGTCTTCCGGGGGAGTGATCTGCTGGGCTGCCTCTGAGGTGTCTTTGCCTGGATGAAGTTGCACCACCCCTTGGCAGGGGTCTGGGCTCAGAGTAAGCTGGTAGCTCTGTGTGGCTTTTGTTCCCTGAAGCCTTTCCATGCTTCTTTAGAGGATCAAAATAAAAATGGCCGCCCCCCAATCTCCAGACCCAGAGCAGAAAGATGGCAATCCCCTCTCTTCAGTAAACCCTCAGGGATAAACAGTCTTCACTTTAGTGTGTGCCAAGCTCTGCAGACTCCTGAGGTGCACAACCACACTAATCCTCCCAGGGGAAGGCAGAGGGTCCAACGTTGCTGCACTTTGTAGGGCTCTGGAACAGAGAGTTGTTGCCAGATTGTGCGCCCTTCTACTCCTCCCCTCCAGGGGAGGGCGGAGTGCTGTCGCATTTCTGTTTTTTGCAGGGCTCTGGCACTGAGAGCTGTCTCCCAGTCATGTGAGCGTGTACTACACCCCTCCCAGGGGAAGCAGAAATGCCCGACTTTCTGTCCTTTGCACGGTCCTCATGTAGAGTGAAGTAACCTGATGGAGCCATGGCTCGTGGTTTATGGTGAACAGAGCTGAAAGCCCCCTCCCAGGCTCACTGACCATAACCAGTTTCCCCACTCCAATGCTTGGGAACTCTACCGACTCAGGCACCCCCATTAGTTCTGTGACTCTGGGGATCCTGAGGCCACACTGTCCCACCTAGAGTTGTGTCCCATTTCAGCACCTGAGCACCATTCAGGCAGGAAAGTCTCTCACTGGAGCAGATTTCTAAGGGTTTTGATTCTTCTCTCTGGGGCTATATCACTTTCTGGTAGCTGGCTTACTGAGGCTGCCTCCCCCAACAATTTGCCTTCCAATATATCCCCTCAGTTTCACTTCTCTGCATCTCCTACCTTGCAGAAAGTGGTTACTTTTCTACTTGTAGAGTTCCAGTTATTCTTTTCTCACATCTTAGGTTGAATACATGGGTATTCAGAATGATTTGATAGTTATCTAGCTAAATTCAAGGAACAAGATGAAATGAGGTCTGCTACTCTTCTGCCATCTTGCCTCCTCCCCTCAAAGAGCTGTATTTGTATACACTAATAAGGAAGCAGCAGGAAGAGAAATCAGGGACTTGATCCCATTTACAATTGCACCACAAACCATAAGATACTTAGCATAATCCTAACCAAAAAGGTAAAAGATGTGTACTCTAAAAACCACAGAACACTTGTGAAAGAAATTGAAGAGGACACAAGGAAATGAACATAAATTCCATGCTCATGGATTGGAATAACATTGTTAAAAAGTCTATATTACCAAAAGCAATCCACACATTTAATGCAATCCATGTCAAAATACCACCAGCATTTTTCACAGAGCTAAAACCAACAATCCCAAAATTTGTATGGAACCACAAAAGACCTTGAATAACCAAAGCAATCCTGAAAAAGAAAAGGAAAGCTGGAGGCATCAAGATTCTGGATTTCAAGATAGATTAGAAAGCTGTAGTGATCAAAGCAGTATGGTACTGTCACAAAAAGAAACACATTGATCAATGCAACAGAATAGAAAACCCAGAAATGGACCCACATCTATATGGTTAACTAATCTGTGACAAAGTAGGAAGGAATATCCAATGGAAAAAAGATAGTCTTTTTAATAATCATGTTGGGAAAAATAGACACAACATGCAGAAAATGAAACTGGACCACTTTCTTACACCATAAACAAAAATAAACTCAAAATGGATGAAAGACATTAATGGTAGACAAGAAACCATCAGAATCCTAGAGGAGAACACAGGCAGCAACCTCTTTGACCTCAGCTGTAGCAACTTCTTACTAGACATGTCTCTATTGGCAAGGGAAACAAAATAAAAAATGAACTATTGGGACTTCATCAAGATAAATAGCTTTTGCACAGGAAGGAAACAATCAAAAAAACTAAAAGGCACCCTACAAAATGGGAGAAGGTATTTGCAAATGGCATATTTGATAAAGGGTTAGTATCCAAGATCTATAAAAAGCTTATCAAACTCAACACTCAAAAAAGAAATAATCCAACTAAGAAATGGGCAGAAGATGTGAACAAACGTTTTTTTCCAAAGAAGACTACCAGATGGCCAATGACACATAAAAAAATGCTCAACATCACTCATCATCAGGGAAATACAAATCAAAACTGCAATGAGATACTACCTCACACCAGTCAGAATGACTAAAATTAACAACTCAGAAAATAACAGGTGTTGGTAAGGATGCAGAGAATGGGGGACCCTCTTACACTGTTGGTGGGGATGCAAACTGGTGCAGCCACTCTGCAAAACATTATGGCGGTTTCTCAAAAAGTTAAAAATAGAACTACCCTAAGACCAAGCAATTGCACTACTTGGTATTTATCCAATGGATATGAAAAATAGTGATTCAAAGAGTCACTTGCACCCCAATGTTTATAGTGGCAATATCCACAATAGCCAAGATATGGAAGGAGCTCAAATGTCCACTGACTGGTGAATGGATAAAGAAGAAGTGATATGTATATATACGATGGAATATTACTCAGTCATCAAAAAGAATGAAATCTTGCCATTTGCAACGATGTGGATAGAACTAAGTGTATATTATGCTAAGGAAAATAACTCAGTCAGAGAAAGACAAATACCATATGATTTCACTCTCATGTGGAATTTAAGAAACAAAAGATGAACATAGGGGAAGGGAAGGAAAAATAAAATAAGATAAAAAGAGGGAGGGAGGCAAATCATGAGAATCTTAAAAGGGAAGAAATGGAGGGTTGCTAGAAGGGCAGTGAGTGGGGAAATGGGTGATGGGCATTAATGAGGGCACTTGTAATGAGCACTGGGTGTTATATGCACATGATGAATCACTACATTCTATCCCTGAAACTAATTTTACACTACCTGTTAAGTAACCAGAATTTAAACAAATTCTTAGAAGGAAAAAAAAAGTCTTTCTGAGGGGTGCCTGGGCGGCTCATTTGTTAAGCGTCTGCCTTCGGCTCAAGTCATGATCCCAGCGTCCTGGGATCAAGCCCCGCGTCGGGCTCCCTGCTCAGCAGGAAGCCTGCTTCTCCCTCTCCCATTCCCTCTGCTTGTGTTCCCTCTCTCGCTGTGTCTCTCTCTGTCAAATAAATAAATAAAATCTTTTAAAAAATAATTTAAAAAGTCTTTCTTAGAGCAAATGTTTTTAATTTTAATGATTTCCAAATTATCAATTTTGTCTTTCATAAATTCTGATTTTGGTGTTGTATCTAAAAATTCACCGCTGAACCAACAGTCACCTAGATTTTGGCCTGCTAGGCGCTTTAGAGATTTAATTTTGTATCTAGGTCTGTAATCCATTTTGAGTTAATTTTGTGTAAGTTCTGTATCTAGATTAATGTTTTCCATGTGGATATTCAGTTTTTCTGGGATCATTTGCTGAAAAGACAATCCTTTCTTCATTGAAGTGCCTTTGTTCCTATGTCAAAAACCAATATACTGTGTCTCTGTGGGTTAATTTATTTGTTTCTATTCTGTTACATTGATCTAGTTGTCTATATCTTTATCAATACCACACAATCTTGATTACTATAGCCTTATAGTAAATCAGCAATTAAGTGTCTGTCTTCTATTTGTTGTTCTTCATCAATATTTTGTTGGATATTCAAAGTCTTTTGCCTTTCTATATAAATTTTGAATAAGTTTGTTGCTATCTACAAATAAATTGCTGAGATTTTTATACAGATTCCATTGTATCTATCGATCAAGCAGAGAACGGGTGACATCTTAACAGTTCATTCTTCCTGTCTATGATATAGAATATCTCTACATTTATTTAGATTTTTGATTTCCTTCAACAGAGTGTAGCTTATTCATATAGATTTTGTACATATGTAGCTAGATTTATATCTTGGCATCTCATTTTATGTGTGGTAATATAAATGATGTTTTGTTTTAAATTTCAAATTCCAATTGTTCACTGCTGGTATTTAGGAAAGCAATTGAATTTTGTATATTAACCTTGTTTCTTGCAACTTTTCCAATAATCACTTATTAGGTTTTTGTTGTTGATTGTCTGGGATTTTCTTTTTATATAGACAGTCATGCCATCCAGAAATATAGACAGCTTATTTCTTCCTTCCTAATATGTATAATTTTAAAATTTTTTTATGAAGGCTATTAGTTTTATTCTTTACATGTTTTTAATATACATGAGTTTTATTTATATTTTATTATGTTAAATTAGCCAACATATAATACATATTTAGTTTTTGATATAGTGTTCAATGATTCATTAGTTGTGTATAACATCCAGTGCTCATCACAATGCATGCTCTCCTTATACACATCATCTGATTACCCCATCCCCCACCCCCTCCCTTCTGTAACCCTGTTTGTTTTTTGGAGTCCAGAGTCTTTCATGGTTTATCTCCCTCTCTGATTTCTTCCCAGTCAGTTTTCCCTTCCTTCCCCCTGTGGTCTTCCATGCTATTCCTTATGTTCCACATATGAGTGAAACCATATGATAATTGTCTTACTCTGCTTGACATATTTCACCTAGCATAATACCCTCCAGTTCCATCCATGTCAATGTGAATGGTAGGTATTCATCCTTTCTGATGGCTGAGTAATATTCCATTGTATATATGAACTACATCTTTATCCATTCATCTGTTGAAGGGCATCTCGGCTCCTTCCACAGTTTGGCTATTGTGGACTTTGCTGCTATGAACATTGGGGTGCATGTGCCCCTTCTTTTCACTACATCTGTATCTTTGGGGTAAATACCTAGTAGTGCAATCGCTGGGTCACATGGTAGCTCTATTTTTAACTTCTTGAGGAAACTCCATACTGTTTTCTAGAGTGGCTATACCAGCTTGCATTCCCACCAACAGTGTAAGAGGGTTCCCCTTTCTCCACATCCTTACCAACACTTGTGTTTCCTGTCTTGTTAATTTTTGCCCTTCTAACTGGTGTAAGGTGGTATCTCATTGTGGTTTTTTTTTTTTTTTTTTTTTTTAAAGATTTTTTTATTATTTATTTGTGAGAGAGAGAATGAGAGACAGAGAGCATGAGAGGGAGGAGGGTCAGAGGGAGAAGCAGACTCCCTGCCGAGCAGGGAGCCCGATGTGGGACTCGATCCCGGGACTCCAGGATCATGACCAGAGCCGAAGGCAGTCGCTTAACCAACTGAGCCACCCAGGCGCCCCTCTCATTGTGGTTTTGATTTGTATTTCCCTGATGGCTAGTGATGTTCAACATTTTTTCATGTGTCTGTTAGCCATTTGTGTGTCTTCTTTGGAGAAGTGTCTGTTCATGTCTTCTGCTCATTTCTTGACTGGATTGTTTGTTTTTTGGGGTGTTGAGTTTGAGCAGTTCTTTATAGATTTTGGATACTAGTCCTTTATCTGTAATGTCATTTGCAAATATCTTCTCCCATTCTGTGGGTTGCCTCTTTGTTTTGTTGACTGTTTCCTTTGCTGTGCAGAAGCTTTTTATCTTGATGAAGTCCCAAAAGTTCATTTTTACTTTTGTTTCCCTTGCCTTTAGAGACATGTCTGGAAAGAAGTCGCTGTGGCCAATGTCGAAGAGGTTACTGCCTATGTTCCCCTCTAAGATTTTGATGGATTCCTGTCTCTCATTGAGGTCTTTCATCCATTTTGACTTTATCTTTGTGTATGGTGTAAGAGAATGGTCCAGCTTCATTCTTCTGCATGTGGCTGTCCAATTTTCCCAGCACTATTTATTGAAGAGACTCTTTTTTCCATTGGATATTCTTTCCTACTTTGTCAAAGATTAACTGACCGTAGAGTCCATTTCTGGGTTCTCTATTCTGTTCCATTGTTCTATGTGTCTGTTTTTGTGCCAGGACCATACCGTCTTGATGATCACAGCTTTGTAATATAGCTTGAAGTCAGGCAGTGGGATGCCTCCAGCTTTGGTTTTCTTTTTCAACAATCCCCTGGAGATCCAGGGTCTTTTCTGGTTCCATAAATTTTAGGATTGTTTGTTCCAGGTCTGTGAAAAATGTCTATGGTATTTTGATAGGGATTGCATTGAAAGTGCAGATTGCTCTGGGCATCATGGACATTTTCACAATGTTTATTCTTCCAATCCATGAGCTTGGAATATTTTCCATCGCTTTGTATCTTCCTCATTTTCTTTCATAAGTGTTCTGTAGTTTCTAGAGTATAGATCCTTTACCTTTTTGGTTAGGTTTATTCCTAGGTATCTTATGGTGTTTGGTGCTATTGTGAATGGAATCGATTCTTTAATTTCTCTTTCTTCAGTCACATTGTTAGTGTATAGAAATGCAACTGATTTCTGTGCATTGATTTTGTATCCTGCCATGTTGCTGAATTGCTGTTTAAGTTCTAGCAATTTTAGGGTGGAGTCATTTCAGTTTTCCACATAAAGTGTCATGTCATCTGTAAAGGGAGAGAGTTTGACTTCTTTCATGCCAATTTGAATGCCTTTTATTTTTTCTTGTTCTCCGATTGTTGAGCCTAGGATTTCTAGTACTATGTTGAACAACAGAGGTGAGAGTGGGTATCTCTGTTGTGTTCCTGACCTTAGGGGAAATGCTCTCCGTTTTTCCCCACTGGGAATGATACTCCCTGTAGGCTTTTCATAGATGGCTTTTATGGTATTGAGGTATGTTCCCTCTATCCCTATATTTTGAAGAGTTTTAATCAAGAAAGAGTGCTGTATGTTGTCAAATGCTTTTTCTGCATCAGTGGAGAAGCTCATATGTTTCTTGTATTTTATTAATGTGATGTATCACGTTGATTGACTTGTGAACGTTGAATCACCATTGCATTCTAGGAATAAATCTCACATGGCCGTGGTGAATAATCCCTTTAATGTAGGGATTGTTGTATCCTATTGGCTAGTATCTTGGTGAGTATTTTGGCATCCATGTTCATCAGGGATATTGGTCTATAATTTCCTTCTTGTTGGGGTCTTTGTCTGGTTTTGAGATCAAGGTAATCCTGGCCTCACAGAACAAGTTTGGATGCTTTCCTTCCCTTCCTATTTTTTGAAAGAGCTTCAGAAGAATAGGTATTGTTTCTTTTTTTTTTTTTTTTTAGTTTTTTTTAAAAGTTAACATGTGCATAAAAGGAAACTGAAAAACAAAAGAAGCAAAGAACGAATTCATCCATAATCACAACCAGTTTACAGTGCAACTTCTAGGTCCCATGTGTGTATCCAAGAAGGAAGCATTTTAATGCAATTAAGATCATACAGTTTTGTATCATGCTTTTTACACACTATGAATATTTACCATTTCAAAGTCCCCAAACTGAGTATTTTGATAACCAATAATACACTACACCAACTCCATCTGGAAGAAAAATAATGTAAGCCTGCCTTTCTTGGAGACAAAAATGTCAACAGGCCTCTAGATAAAGATATTGGCAGAGTTACAATTAAAATACTGCATTCCCTTTATGTTCAATTAAAACTGAGACATAAAGTAAGAGTACAAAACATATAATGCTTCTAAAAGAATTCATTATGCAATCCATACTCTTCAAATGTTAGCAAGGCAGTATGTTTCCACTGAATCACCTAATGTATTCCTATAGTACAGCCAAAAAAATGGTGTTATTTCTTCTTTAAATGATTGGTAGAATTCCCCTGGAAAGCCAACTGGTGCTGGACTCTTGTTTTTGGGGAGGTTTTAGATTACTGCTTCAATTTCCTTGCTGGTTATTGGTCTTTTCAGATGTTCTACTTCTTCTTGTTTCAGTCTTGGTAGTTTTTAAGTTTCCAGGAATGCATCAACTTCTTCCAGATTCCCTAATTTGTTGGTGTATAGTTGCTCATAATATGTTCTAAAAATTACATGTATTTCCTTGATATTTGTCGTGATCTCCCCCTTTCATTCATGATTTCATTAATTTGGGTCCTTTCTCTTTTCTTTTGGATAAGTCAGGCTAGAGGTTTATCGATCTTATTAATTCTTTCAAAGAAGCACCTTCTAGTTTCATTGATCTGTTCTACTGTTCTTCTGGTTTCTATTTCATGGATTTCTGCTCTAATCTTTATTATTTCTCTTCTCCTCCTTGGTTTAGGCTTTATTTGATGTTTTTCTCTCCAGGTCCTTTAGGTGTAAGGTTAGCTTGTGTATTTGGGATTTTTCCAATTTTTTGAGAGCAGCTTATTGCTGTGTACTTCCCTCTAAAGACTGCCTTTGCAGTATCCCATAGGTTTTGAATCAATGTGTTTTCATTTCCATTAGTTTGCATGAATTGTTTAAGTTCTTCTTTAATTTCCTGATTGACCCATTCATTCTTTAGCGGGATAGTCTTTAACCTCCAGGTGTTTGTGCTCCTTCTAAATTTCTTTTTGTGATTGTTACAGTCCAGTTACAAAGCATTGTGGTCTGAAAATACGCAGGGAATAATCTCAATCTTTTGGGATCATTTGAGACCTGATTCATGACCCAATATGTGATCTATTCTGGAGAATGTTCCATGTGCACTCAAGAAGAATAAATATTCTGTTGTTTTAGGATGGAATGTTCTGTATATAACTGTGAAGTCCATCTGGTCCAGTGTGTCATTCAAAGCCCTTGTTTCTTTGTTGATCTTCTGCTTAGATGATCTGTCCATTGCTGTGAGGGGGGTGTTGAAATACCTTACTATTAATGTATTATTATCAATATGTTTCTTTACTTTGGATATTAATTGGTTGATGTAATTGTCTGCTCCCAGTTTGGAGGCATAGATATTTACAATTGTTAGATCTGCTTGTTGCTTAAACCCTTTCAATATGATACACTGTCCCTCTATATCTCTTACTACCATCTTTGGTTTAAAATCCAATTTGTCTGATATGCAGATTGCTACCCCAGCTTTCTTTTGAGGTCTGCTGCCATGATAAGTGGTTTGCCATCCCCTCACCTTCAATCTGGAGGGGTCTTTAGGTTCAAAATGAGTCTTTTGTAGACATCATATGGATGGGTCTTGCTTTTTTATCCAATCTGATACCCTGTGTCTTTTAATTTGGGCAGGCAGCCCATTTACATTCAGAGTAAGTACTGAAAGATGTGAATTTAGTGCCATTGTATTGCCTGGAAATTCCCTGTTTTTGTAGATTGTTTCTGTTACTTTCTGGTCTATGTTACTATTGGTGTCTCTCTTCTTTTACAGGATCCCCTTTAATATTTCTTGCAGGGCTGGCTTGGTGATCACATATTTTTTCAGTTTCTGTTTATCCTGGAAGTTCTTTATTTCTCCTTCCATTCTGAATGATAGCCTTGCTGGATGAAGTATTCTTGGCCGCATGTTTTTCTCTTTTAATACCCTGACTATACCTTGCCAGCACTTTCTGGCCTGCCAAGTTTCTGTGGATAGGTCTGATGTTATGATGTTCCTCCTTCTGTACATAAGGAATCTCCTCTCCCTAGCTGCTCTCAGAATAGCTTTTTTCGCTCTAAGAGTTGCAAGCTTCACTATTTTATGTTTGGGTGTTGATCTGTTTTGTTGATTTTCGGAGGGCTCCTCTCTGCATCTTGGACATGAATGATTGTTTCTTTCCCCAGGTTATGGAAGTTTTCAGCCATGATTTGCTCAAATATACCTTCCAGCCTTCTCTCTCTTTCTACCCCTTCTTGGATCCCAATGATTCTGACATTGGTTCTTTTCAAGGCATCATTAAATTCTCTAAGTCTCTCTTCATTGACTATTAGTTGTTTTTGTCTCTTTTCCTCAACTTCCTTCTTTTCCATTAGCCTGTCCTCTAGATCACTTATTCTCTCATCTGCCTCATTGACCATAGCTGTTAGAGCATCCAATTTAGACTGTATCTCATTGAAAGCATTTCTATGTTAGGCCTGATGAGATCTCATTTCCGCCATTAGAGATTCTGTATTTTCATGTATGCTTTATTCAAATGTATCTTTTACTTTTATAATTGCTATCCTGAATTCTATCTGTGACATCTTGCTTATATCCATATTGATTAGCTCTATGGCAGACAGCATCGCCTCTGGTTCTTTCCTTTGTTGTGAGTTCATCCTTCTAGTCATTCTGTCCAAAGAAGGATAGGTGAGTGAATGAATAGAGTCCAAAATATCAGCTATGACCCAAGAAAATTATACCCTAGAAAAATTCCGAAGTAGTTGGAAGCCACCACAGGAAAGTGAACAAAACCAATATTAACAGAACAATAAAAAAGCGGGTGAGGTGGAGGGGAAGAGAGACTATAATCTCATGGGTGGACAAAGCAGTGATCTACTTGTTCCTGATTGAATTTAGGTCTCTGTGTTAGAAGACACTACCTGCCAAAATTGTAAAGAAAAAAAGTTTATGTGTATATATAAAATTGAATAGAGTGAAAAAAGGACTAGAATGAGGCAGTCTGTCTTTTGGGGGAGGGGCCTGCTGTTCTGCTTCTCAGGTTTCTTTGCCTGGGCAGACTTGCCCCACATCTTGTCAGGGGAATGGGCTCAAGGTGAACTGGTGGTCTGTGTGGCTTTTTTTCCCTGGTGGCTTTCCATTCCTCCTCAGAGGTTCAAAGCAAAAATGACCATGCTGGGATCTCTGGCCCAGAGCCACAAGATGACAGACCCCTTTCTTCAATTAACCCTCCGGGTCAAACCGTCTCCACTTCTGTGTGCACCAAACTCATAGATTCATGTGGTTCGCACTGACTGCAATTCTCCCAGTGGGGAGTCCCCGGGGCCCACGACTGACACTTTGATTTGTGGCTTTGCGACTATAAGCAGTTGTGGGCTCACAAGTACACCATGTTTTGCTGTCCCCAGGTCATGGTGAGTGCTATCCTACTGTCTTTTCCCAGCGCCACTGCTGCTCTGAGAGCTGTTGCCCAACATGAGAGCAGCCATTTCGTCTTTACCAGGGGATGTTAAACAGCCTTCCTGTTCCAGTCCTTTTCAGGGTGCTCAGGCATAGAGCAGTCTCTCTACCAGCCTGATTCACAATTTATGGCAACCAGAGCTGAGAGTCCCCTCTTGGCTCACTGATTATAACCAGTTTCCCCAATCCCCTGCTTGGGCATTCTATCAGATCAGGCACCCCCTGGTCTGTGTCTCCTAGAATGATCCACCTAGAATTCTGCTCTTTTCATCCCCTGTGCCCCTTTCAGAAAGGGGTGTCTCTCACTGGAGATTTCTAAGGGTTCTCATTTTGCACTCAGGTGTTATATCACTTTCCAGTAGCCAGCTTATGGAGGCTCCCTCCCCACTCTGTTTATCTTCCGATATTTCCCCACAGATTCACGATTCTGCATCTCCTACCTTGCACAAAGCAGTCATTCTTCTGCTTGTAGAGTTCCAGATATATTTTCTTACTTTTCAGGTTGAATTCCTGTATTTTCAGATTGGTTTTATAGCTATCCAGCTAAATTCGAGGGACCAGATCAAACTAGGTCCCCTACTCTGCTGCCATCTTGCCTAGAATTAGTCCCTGTGACTTTCCTTTATCAACTTTTTTTATAGCTTTCAGTATACAAATCTTTCACCTCTTGGGTTAAATTTGTTTCTCAGTATTTTATTAATTTAAATGCTTTTGAAAGTGAAAATTTAAAATTCCTTTTTCAGATAGTTCATTGTTAGATTCTAGAAGCACAACTAACTTTTGTATGTTTATTCTGTATCCTACACCTTTGCCAAATTCATTTATCCATTCTAATGGAATCTTTAGGATTTTCTACGTATAAGAATATGTCACCTTCAAACAGAGACAGTCTTATTTCATTCTTTCTTATTTGCATGTCTTTTATTTCTAATTGCTCTGGCTAAGATTTTTCACTGCTATGTTGAATAAATGTGGTGAGAGTGGGCACTCGTCTATTTTTTTTGATCCTAGACAAAAAACTGAAAGATTTAAGTATGATGCTCCCTGTGGTCTTGTCATATATGGCCTTTATTATGTTGGGGTACATTATATCTAAACCTAATTTGTTGAGAATTTTTATTACAAGAGGATTTTGAATTTCATCAAATGCCTTTTCTACATCTATTGTGATGATCTGATTCTCATCCTTCATTTTGTTAATTGGTATATCACATTTATTGATTTGTGTAGTTGAACCATCTTTTCATACCAGAGTTAAATCCTATTTGATCTTAATGCATGGACTTTTAAAAAAATTTTATTTTATTATGTTAATCATCATACATTACATGTGCTGTTGAATTCAGTTTGCTAATATTTTGTTGAGGATTTTCACATATAAATTCATTAGGTATTCTGGCCTGTAATTTTCTTTTCTTGTAACATCTTCATATGGCTTTTGTACCAGAGTAGTGCTGTGCCCATAAAACGTACTTGTCAGTATTCCATTCCATAGTCTTCTATTTTTTGGAAGAATTTGAGAAAGATTGGTATTAATTCTTTGGTAGAATTTACCAGTGAAGCTATCTATTCCTGGGTTTTGGGAGATTTTTGATTAGTCATTCAGTCTCTTAGTCTTATTCATTTTTTCAGAATTCCTGTTTCTTCATAATTCAGTCTTCAGAAGTTATGTCTTTCTTGGAATTTATCCCTTTTTACTACATTATCCAATTTTTGGAAAGTAACTGTTCATAGTAGTCTCTTATTATCTTTTTTATTTATGTTGTATTAGTTGTAATATATACTCTTTTACTTATTATTTCATTTAAATAAATAAAGACTAAAGTCTTCTCTTTTTTTTCCTTAGTTAATCTAAATAAATGTTTGTCAATTTTATCTTTTTAAAAAAAATCCACAACTGAGTTTTATTGATCTTTTTTACTGTTTGTCTCATTTCTTTTTTACCATATTACCTTGATTCACCCAATCTGGTATAACACTGTCTTTTAATTGAGGTATTTAGACAATTGACATTCAAAGTTATTACTGATATTGGATTAATGTCTTCCATATTTCTTGCTGTTTTCTATCTGTTGCTTTGTTCTTTATTTCTTTTTTAGTCTTCCACTTTTTCCTGCTTTCTCTGGTTTTATTTATTTTTAAAAAGATTTTATTTATTTATTTATTTATTATTTATTTATTTAGAGAAGGGGAGGGCCGAAAGGAGAGGGAGAGAGAAAATCCCAAGTAGACTCTGTACTGAGTGTAGAGCTCAATGCAGGGCTCAGTCTCATGACCCTGAGATCATGACCTGAGCTGAAATCAAGAGTCAGATGCTTAACTGACTGAGCCACCCAGGTGCTCCTCTCTGATTTTAATTAAGCTTTTTGTATAGTACAATAATACTTCTTCTCAATATGTCAATCATAATTCTTTTTTTTTCCCTTTTTCCTTTTGTAGGAGGTTCTCTAGAGTTTGCAGTATACATTTAAAACTAATCCTTTCAAATAATCTCTTTCAAATAACACTACTCTGTTTCACCGGTAGCTCAAACACCTTATAACAGAATATTCTCAATTCCTCTTTCCTATTTCTTACAACATTGTTGTCATTCATTTAATTTATCTAAAAGCCTTAATTACCAAATATGTTTTGCTACTATTGTCTTAAACAGTTATCTATTAGGTGAATTACAATTTTTATGTTCATATTACCATTTTCGTATTAGTCTATAGAAAGAGTGTTTTATGCTTATAAACGTCTAGGGAGTCATGTCTGATCATTGTCATTGAGAACAGTCTCATCACTTTTACTTTACATTAACCCTTCATTATTCTAGCTATCAAGAATATATCTAGCTATGGATACCAGTACATGTTTAGGTCTGTGGTACTGCCAGTTTATTTTGCGAATTTTTCTTTTATGTACAAGAAGAAGAGATTGAAAGTATGGCATTCTTGAAATTAAAGTGTCCAGGTTAGCCCCCACAGACCCAGGCACCTGATAGTCTGACCTAATGCCAGCCCATCCTCCAAGACTCTAGACTCCAGGTGGGCACCTGTGGACCAGGGATCCAGACCTGCCCCTGAAGTCCTAAGCTTCATTCTTATGCCAGCATCAGGCCAGCCCCTGTGGCACCAAGCATAGGGTTAGTACACACAGACCCTTCAAAACAGGCTTCATATATCCAGGCCCCTAGCCCACACCAGTTTCTCCTGTGGACCAAGTTTCCAGCAAAATCAGGTTCCAGGAATATTCCAGTGGCCTCCAGTTCCAGGCCTGCCCCCATGGAATTATGCTTCAGGATTACCCCCATGGACAAAAGCTCAAGACCCATCCCAGCACCAGACTGGCACAGGCTTTAGGTCTACTCCTAATATCCCAAGCTTCTGGATCAACACCACAGTCTCAGACATCAGGATTGCCTCTATGAATAAAGGCAGCAAAAGTGCTCCCAGTGGACTGTGGGGCCAAGTCAGCCCCTATGGATCCAAGTTCCAGGCCCACCTTTATGGACCCAGTTACCAGGGCTGCCCCCACAGACCAAATTGCCAGGTCTTCTCTAATAATCTTTGGTCCTTAGTCAACTTTCTTGGCCCAAGGATCCAGACCTGCCCTTGTAAACCCAGGTCCCAGGCCCAACATCACAGACTCAAGCACAAGGCTCACCAATGGCCCCAAGTGATAGGACCACTCCAGTGGAACCTGGCTCCAAGATTGACTCTCAAGACCAGACCTGATCATCTGCTGACTCAGGCACCATACTGGCCAGGCCAAGGACTCCAGCAGCAAGTCCACCAACAGACAATGTAAGAAGGCCCACACAAAATCTCTGGTCAGGTTGACCAGTAAAAGGCTTTACCTGCCAAAATGAGTCTATAAAGCCTAGCCTTGAAATGTGGTGACACCAATGTAAGGCCACATGGATCATGAATAATCAAGGAAATATGAAACCAGAAAAACTAACTAGTAAAGCACCAATAACCAACCCCAAAGACATGGAGATCTACCAACTTTTTGACAAAATATTCAAAATAATAATCTTAAAGAAGATCAGTGAGCCACAAGAGAACACAGATACCTGACTAAATGAAATCGGGAAAATAATACATGAACAAAATATGAAATTTAACAAAGAGATAGAAACCATAAAAAATCAAACAAATTCTGGAACTGAAATCAGAGCACAATGACTGAAGTGAAAAATTTTATGGAGAATTTCAATGAAAAACTTAATCAAGAAGGCAAAACCAGTGAGATTGAAGACAAGTACTTTTAAATTAACCCAGTAAGAAAAACAAACAAAAAAAGATAATAATAAAAATGAAGAAAGCCTATGTGTCTTATAAAAGAACATAAAAAGAGAAAAAAATGTATGTATTATGGGAGTCCCACTAGGAACAGAGAAAAAGAAATAGGGCAGAAAGCTTATTTAAATAAATAATGACAGAAAATTCCCCTAATCTGGAAAGGGAAATGGTATTTCTCAACATAATTCTTGCAGACAAGCAAAGTATGGGGTAATATATTCAAAGTGCTGAAAAAACAAACAAACAAAAACCTGCCAACCAAGAAAACTGTAGCTGCCAAGGCTGCCTTTGAAAATGAAGGAGAGATAATCACTTTCCCAAATGAAAGATGTGAGAGCCTATCATCACCAGACCTGCCTTACAAGAAATGCTAAATGGAGTTCTTCAAGATGAAATCAAAAATGCTAACATGAAAAAAAATTTAAGGTATAAAACTCATTATAGAGGTATTAATATTGTCAAATTCAGAATATTCTAATATTGAAATGTGGTGAGTAAATAATATTTCTCCTATAAAAGTTAAAGCACAAAAGTATAAAAATAACTACAGCTACAAAATTTTTTAATGTATACACATACATAAAAAATTTAAATTGTGACATCAATATATAAAATGTGAGGGGAGGATTTCAAGTATAAAGTTTTTGTATATTGTTGGTTTTAATTTGTTATTAGCTTAAAGTAGTTGATTATTAATATAAGATGTTTTATGCAAGATTCATTTTTAACCCCCCCTCCCAAAAAAAGACCTAGAAGAGATAAACAACATGAAGAGAAATGTATCAAAGTATACCACTACAGAAAAAACAAACAAGCAAACATTAAATCTCAAAGACAGGCAGAAGGAAAAAACAAAGTAAGTAGAAAGCAATCAGAAAATAATGAACAAAATGACAGTAATAAATACTTATTTATAAATAATTATTTTACATGCAAGTGGATTAAATTATTCAGTTTATACAGGGCGGCTGAATGGATAAAAAAAGATCCATTAATATGTTGCCCACAGAGACTCAATTATTATTTTTTTATTTTGAACATTAAAGTTTATTTAAATTTATCAGTAGTATAATTTTTATTTTTTTATTTGAGTATATTTAAAACACTGTTTACATTAATTTCAGGTGTAAAACATAGTAACTCAACTTTTCTATATATTATGCTATGCTCACCACAAGTGTAGCTACTCTAATTTTAAGCACACAGATAGGCAGAAAGTGAAGGGATGGAAAAAGATATCCTATGCAAATGATGACCAAAAGGAGCATGTGTGGTTATATTTATATTAGACAAAATAAACTTTAAGTAAAAAAATTATCAAGAGAAAAAGGTCACTATATAATGATAAAGGGGTCAATTCGTAATCAAGATATAAGTATTATAAATAAATACAGACCCAAATTGGGGCACCTAAATATTTTTAGAAAATATTACCAGAACCGAAGGGAGAAATAGACATTAATACAATAATAGTAAAGGATCTCACTTTCAACAATGGATTGCTCATCTAATCAGAAAATCAATAAGGAAATAGCAGATTTGAACAATTCTATAGACCAAATAGACCCAAAAGATATATACAGAGTATTCCATCCAACAACAGTAAAATACAATTTTTTTTCAAGAGCACATGGATCAATACTCCAGAATAAATCTTATGCTAGGCCAAAACAGCATCTTAAGAAATTCAAGAAGATTGAAATCTTATCAAGTATGTTTTCTGACCATAACAGTATGTAACTAGAAATCAATAACAAAAGAAAAACTGAAAAAAAAAATATATATATATAAATTAAACAAAACACTGCTGAACAAAAATGAGTCAAAGAAGTCAAAAGGAAAATAAAAAGTTATCTTAAACTCTTAAATCACTATATTATACACCAGAAACAAATATAAATCTATATGCTAACTAAATTAAAATAAAAATAGAATATGCCAAAACTTATGGGATGCATTAAAAGCAGCTACAGGAGTAAGTTTAGAGCAATAAATGCTTACATTAAGAAAAAAGAAACAGTGCCTGGGTGGCTCAGTTGGTTAAGCGGCTGCCTTCTGCTCAGGTCATGATCCCAAGAGTCCTGGGATTGAGCCTTGCATCAGGCTCCGGAGCCTGCTTCTCCTTCTCCCGCTCACCCTACTTGTGCTCTCTCTCTCAAATAAATGAATAAAATTTAAAAGAAAAAAGAAACATTTTAAATAAACAACTGAACTTTAAACTTTATGGAAATAATTTAAAAATAAGAAAAAAATAAGCCTATAGTTAGCAAAAATAAGGTAATAATAAAGATCAGAGCAGAAATAGAGACTAGAAAAATCAGTAAAAATAAGTGTATTTTTTGAGAAGATAAACAAAATTACTAAATCTTTAGCTAGACTAAGGCTAAAAGGGAGGACTCAGAGAAATAAAATTAGAAATGAAAGAGTAGACTTTCCATCTGATACCACAGAAACACAAAGGATCATTAGAAACTACCATGGACATTAATATGTCGATAAATTTGGTAACAAAAAAGAAATGGATATTTTCCCAGAAATATACAACCTATCAAGACTGAATTATAAAGAAATAGAAGATGTGAACAAATCAATAATGAGTAAAGAGATTGCATGAGTGATCAAAAATATCCCAATAAATAAAAGCTCAGCAATTAATGGCTTCAGTGATGAATTCTATCAAACATTTAAAGGAATATTAATGCCAATAAAAAAATCCTTCTAAAAATATTTCAAAAAATTCAAGAGGAACAAACACCTCCAAACCTCACAGGGCCAGTATTATTTTTATGTCACAGCCAGACAAGGACTGTATAAGAAAAGGAAATTACAGGCCAGTAACTCTAATGAACATAGATACCAAAATCTTCAATAAAACACTAGCAAACCAAATGCAATAGCATGTTAAAAGTGTCAAACACTGTGATCAATGGGATTTATCCCAAAGGGGAAGTGTGGTTCAACATACACAAATCTGTAAATGTTGTTTCACCATATGAAAAGAATGAAGGATAAAAGTCATATGATCATTTTGGTAGTTGCAGAAAAATCATTTGACAAAATTTAACATCACTTTTCATTAAAAAAACTCTCAACAAGGTGAGTATGAAGGGAATATACCTCAAAATAATAAAGGCCATATATGACAAGCCCACAGCTAACATCATACTTAATGATATAAAACTAAAAGCTTTTCTGTCAATGACAAGGAGAAAGACATGAATCCCAACTTTCACTATTTCTATTCAATATAGTACTAGAAGTCTTATCCAGAGCAATTAAGCATGAAAAAGAAGTAAAAAGCATTCAAATTCAAAAGTAAGGGGTGAAATTGTCTCTGTTTGCAGATGACATGATCTCATAGACAGCAAACTTCTTATAACTAAAAAAAACAAATGCAGTAAATTTGCTGGATACAAAATCAACATAAAAATTCAGTTGTATTTCTATACAGTAACCACAATGTATCTGAAATAGAAATTATGGCAACAACTCCATTTATAACAGCATAAAAACAATAAAATAGAAATCAATTTAACCAAGAAAATAAGAGATCTGTACCCTGAAAGTTATAAAACACTGAAGAAAGAAATTGAGTAAGACACACCAAAACATGAAAAGCTATCCTGTGTTCATAAATAAGAATTAGAATTGTTAAAATGTCCATACTACCCAAAGCAATCTACAGATCAATGCAATCTCTACTAAATTCCAATGGCATTTTTAACAGAAATATTTATTTTTAAATCCAAAAATTCATATGGAACCACAAAAGACCAAAATAGTCAAAACAATCCTGAGCAAAAACAACATGATCATTATAGTTATCATCGTTGTATGTATACTTGAAGAGAGTAAGACAGTAAATCTTAAAAGTTTTCATCACAGGGGAAAAATAACTATTGAGGTGATGGATGTTAACTTACTGTGGTAATCATTTCAAAATATATCTAAGCCAAGTCTTTATGCTGCCACCTAAAACTTACACAGTGCTGTACATCAATTATATCTCAGTAAAAAATTACCATAAAAAATTAAAATAGAACTACCATATGATTCAGCAATACCACTTCTGGGTATATACCAAAATGAAATCAAATTAGTATCTCATAGAGATATCTGCCCTCCCATGCTCATTGCAGGACTATTCACAATAGTCAAGATATAAAAACAACTCAACATCTATCAGTAGATGAATGGATAAAGATTATATATATATAAACATACACAATGAAATATTATTCAGCTATTAGAATGAAGTTAATCCTACCATTTGTGACAACGTAGATGAACCTTGAGGACATTATGCTAAATGAAATAAGACAGACAAAGTCAGATATTATATAATTTCATATGTAGAATGTAAAATTTTTAAAAAGTTGAACTCAGAAGCAGATTAAAATGGTAGTTACCAGACTGAGTGATGAGATAAAGGAGAGATGTTGTCATAGGTTGAAAATTGTAGTTATGTAGGATCAACAAGTCTAGTGAACTAATGCGTGGGAATGGTGACTATGCATAATAATACTATATTGCACAATGGCAATATACCATGAATGTAGACTCCAGGTAATCTCATCACAAAAAAAAAAATGGTAACTATGTGAGGAAATGACATGTGTATCAAATAGTCATGCTGTATATCTTAAATATATACAATTTTTATTTAAAATATACATTTAAAAAAATGAAATCCTCATATGTATTAAAACATGAATAACTTCAAAGAAAGTAAGCTAAGTGAAATAAGCCAGACCCAAAAGGAGAAATACTGTGTGCTTCCAGTTATATGAGGTACTTAGAGTAGCCAAATTCATAGAGACAGAAAGTAGAACAGTGGTTACCAAGGTTTGAGGAAGATAGGAATGAGATGGAGAGTTATTATTTAATGGATACAGTGTTTCAATATGGAATGATAAAAAAAAGTTCTGGAAATGGATAGTGATGATGGTTGCAAAACAGTGTGAATCTACTTAAAGGCAATTGACCTGTTTAAATTGAACAGTTAAAAGTTATTAAAATGATAATTTTTTGTTGTGTATATTTTCCCATAATTAATATGCTAACATTAGAAGTCTCTTAGGAAACTTTTTTAAAAAGATTTTATTTATTTATTTGTCAGAGAGAGAGCACACAAGCAGCGGAAGTGGCAGCCAGAGGGAGAAGTAGACTCCCCACTGAGCAAGGAGCCCAATGAGGGACTCGATCCCAGGACCCTGAGATCATGACCTGAGCCAAAGGCAGGTGCTTAATCAACTGAGCCATCCAGGTGTCCCATAAGTCTCTCAGGAAACTTAAGTCAACAATTGTGTTAAAAAGAAAACCACAGGGACGCCAGGGCGGCTGGGTGGGTCCTTACTCAGCGGGGAGCCTACTTCTCCTTCTCCCTCTGCCCCTCCCCCTGCTTGTGCTCTCTCTCTGTCAAACAAATAAATAAAATCTTAAAAAGAAGAAAAACACAAAGTAAGAAACATAATTCTTTTAATTATAGAGAATAATCTGATGGCTATCAGGAGGAAGGGGGTGGGGGAGGGGTGAAATAGGTGATGGGGATTAAGGAGTGCACTTGTCAAGGTGAGCTCAGGGTGATGTATGGAACTGTTGCATCATTATATTGTACACATTAAACTAATATAACACTGTATATTAACTACTTCAATTAAAATAAAAACTTAAATTAAAAAAAAAAAAAGAAAGAAAACCACAAGCCCCAAACGACATCATTTAGGTTAAGGCCCCAAATCTGTAAACTAAGACTCAATATTTAATTACAGTTTGAACCCCCCAGAAATGTAACCTTTAACCAGTCAACATGGGAATTTCCTGGTCAGCACTATGAAATTTACTGACAGATCCTTTCTGTTCCCTTTAGGAGAGTGACCTTGCCTGAAACAATGGATTCTTTGCTAACAGTTTCCTTTTTTCCATTCCCTCTCTACTATTAAAAACCTTTCCTTTTCTGTGGCCCTTTGGAGTTCCCCTCTACTTGCTTTATGAGATGCTGCCCAATTCATGAATTAATTAATAAAGCCAATTAGAATTTTTAAATTAATTTGGTTGAAATTTTATTATTTAACAGATTTGGTGGCAGTGGCAGGATCTGAAGCCAACTTCCAGAATGGGGGGACAATGAGAAAAACAGTCAGAAAAACAGTACCCACAAACTTTTTATATTCACTATCTTTCTCACTATTTCTGAGGGCTGTAGGTAAGCTCCTTTCAGTTCTGAGCTCTACCCTATTAAGCATTTGAGTTCCTGATACAGCTGACTTTCTTTTACAGGGTGGGTCAGCTTGAGCTGACAAATGATTATGCCCAGAGCCAACTGACCTGACATACTTGCCTGGAGCCCAGTTGACCTGGCAGTTTTTTTCCTGGAGTCCAGCTTGCTGGCAGAAGGATCTGCCAGGATCCAAGCCCTTAGTCTTTCAGACTATAATTCCCCAGATGGAAAACCTCAGCAAGTTTCCACAGGAATTAGTGGTGGTGCACATAGGTCCTTCTTGTGGCCAAGACACAGTAACATCTTTTGGCTACTGCTGATATATTACAGTGCACATGTTTGTTTGTCTTGTTTAGTATAAAGGATATTGCTAATGGGGATCTTGGAGGCCAAAAAACCACAAAATTGGTGGGCACATATCAAGCATTTAAAGGCTGTTAGAGTGCTTACCACCTCAAGACAACTTCTGTGATAGGATAAATTGGTCATGGAATGGGTTAGATTGACACTAGGTCACCTGTCAACCTCAAGAAAACTTCCATGCAATCAGGTACACACACAGTCCCCAACTGTGCAACATATCCCTTTTAGATATCAGTTCATATTCAAGAGACCCAAAGGTTAAGCTAATGGGATCCTTAAATTCCAGAGTTAAGTGTGCCACCTTCCAGCACACTTGCTTATTTTATGTCTAAGAACTATAGTCTCAGAAGTTGCAGATATCTAACAAGAGTGGTAATATTTTACTAAGCTCGTTTGGTGTCCTGAGGAAATTGGTTTAGTTATTATCAGGTTGGGAGGCCCAAAATAAGTCCAGACATAAATGTGAGTTGCATTCCATTTGCAGCTAGATATGACTGGACAAAAGTGTATATTAACATTGAAGATGGTGGAATAGGAGGATCCTAAGCTTACATTGTCCCAAATATATGTATATAACAGCCACATCAGTACAATTAACCCAGAAAATGACTTGAAGACTGGTAGAACAGATTCTCCACAGTTAATCATAGAGAGGAAGTCATAACAAAAAGGGTAGGGGGGCAGAAACTCAGTCAGGAGTCAAACTTCTGAGGAGACTACCACAAATGGGAGGGACACCACAGGAGAGAGAGGAATAGACCCCACTGGGAAGACAAGTCTCCATAAAATATGGCTTTGAAAACCAGTAGGGCTTAATTTCATAAGTTTTTACAATCCATGAAACAAATCTGGTACTTTAAAAATTAGTGAGCTTGGCTCTGGGAAAGCTGGAAGGTGATAAGAAATTAAGTCACCACCCTGAAAGATATAGCACAACAAACAACCCTCCTGAAATACAGCACAGAAGCAGCAGTTTGAAGAGTACTTGGGGTATATATAGGAAGATTTATTTACTAATCTCAGAACTTGTGCTGAAGGAGCATGGATATTTAAGAGACTTTCCTAAGAACAAAAGAGTTGGCAGACACCATTTCTATCCCTCTCACATCTCCCCAGGCAAGATACAAGGACACCTGTGAGAATCAGCATGAACAATTTCTACATGACATGCTAACACCACATGCCCTGCTAGGACCACTCCAAAGTGACTCACACTGGGGAAACAGGAAGTAAGCACAAATATCAGTTTGACTGCAGCCCCCAATATGGGCTGGTGCACACATCTAGTTCAGATAGCCAATTCCATCCATCAACAAAAACATCACAGAGGCGGCATAGAGAACCTTGTAGTTTGAGGTCACTGCAATACCAACAGACAAACTGGGGGCAGACATCTGGTCTGACTACAGGCCCCACCCACCAATGAAAGCATCTCATGGGAAAACAAAGGAAGATCACCCTACACATTGGTGTGACTACACTTCTGGCAAATGGGCTGAGGGCAAGCATTTGGTCTGACACAACTCAAGTACATGAAGGCCCCAGACTGGCCCTTAAACAGCACAGGGATCAAACCCTTCTCAAAATAGGTGAAGAGAGTCATTGCAGCCAACTGGACTGAAGGAAAATTCCACTCAACCACAACAGTAGGGTGAATGCAACACACATAGGTTAAAAAAAAAAAAAAAAGGCTCTGAAGTGCTTGGTTCTGGTGAACAGGTGCTACAGGGCACTACAGGACCTCATCTTCATAAGGCCAGTACTTTAAAAAGCAAGAGACATAGTTGACTTTCCTAATACAGAAACAAACACAGAGAGTTAGACAAAATGAGACAAAGGAATATGTCCCATATGAAAGAGCAGGACAAAACCACAGCAAAAAAAACTAAGGGAAATGAAGATAAGAAATATGCCTGATAGAAAATTCAAAGTAATGCTCATAAACATATTTACTAACCTTGCAAAAAAAAGTGGAGGATCTCAGTGAGACCTTCAACAAAAAGAAAATGTAAATAACCAATCAGAGATGAAGACTTGAATACTGAAATTAAAAATACAGTAGCTGGAATAATAGTAGACTAGAGGAAGCAGAACAGATCAGCAAGATGGAAGACAGAATAATGAGAAACAACCTAGCTATTGTTTGGTAAAAGGAAAAAAGAATAAATAATGAGAATAGGGGAAATCAGCGACATCATCAAGCATAATAACATTTGCATTATAGGTATCCCAGAAGGAGAAAAGAGAAAAGGTGGCAGAAAATTTACTTGAAGAAATAATAACTTAAACTTCCCTAATTTGGGGAAGGAGACATATATCCAGATCCAGGATTCACAGAAAGCCTCCAACAAAATTAATTCAAGAGGTCCACACCAAGATACATAATAAAATTGCAAAAAATAGTGACAAAGAGAGAATTTTAAAACCAGCCAGAGATTGCAATTGCATACAAGGGAAACCCCATAAAGATATCAGCTGATTGTTCAACAGAAACTTTGCAGACCAGAAGAAAGTGGCATGATATATTCAAAGTGCTGAAAGTAAAAATCTGCAACCAAGAATACTCTATCCAGTAAGGTTATCATTCAGAATAGGAGAGATAAAGAGTTTCCTAGACAAACAAAAGGGAAAGGGTGTTATCACCAATAAACCAGCCTTATAAGAAATATTAAAGGGAATTCTCTAAGTGGAAAGAAAAGGTCATAATCAAGAGTAAAAATTGGAAAAGGAAAAAAATTCACAATTACATACAAACGTAATCAAAGTAGTAGATTAATGATTTATAAAATCATTATGGGGATTAAAGCACAAAAGCAGTAAAATCAATTCTATCTATAAAAAACAGTCCAGGGGTTTTCAAAATTAAAGGATGCAAATTATGAAATCATATATATAAAACATGGGAAAGGAGATAAAAGTTTAGTGCTTTAGAATGGGTTTAAACTTAAGTGACCATCAACTTAATATGGACTGCTATATGAATAAGATGTTATATATTAACCTAATGGTAACCATAAAGTAACAACCTGCAAAAGTATTCAAAAAATAAAGAGAAAGGAATCCGAGCATATCACTAAAGAAAGTCATCAAACAAGAGCAAGGAAAAAGTAACAGAGAATAACTACAAAAAACAACTGTAAAGCAAACAACAAAATAGCAATAAGTACATACCTATCAGTAATTACTTTGGATGTAAATAGATTAAATAATCCAATCAAAAGCTATTGGATGACTAAATGGATTAAAAAAAAAAAAAACAAGATCCATCTATATGGTGCCTTCAAGAGAATCATTGGAAGCTGAAAAACACATGCAGATTAAAAGTGAAGGGATGGAAAAACATCATGCAAATGGAAGTGAAATAAAGTTGAAGTAATACAATACAATACAACACAATACAATACAATACGATACTTGTAGCAGACAAAATAAAGCAAAAACTATAACAAAAGACAAAGAAGGATACTACATAATTATAAAAGGTACAATCCAAAAAAAATATAACAATTGTAAATACTTATGCACCCAACATGGGAGCACCCAAACACATAAAGCAACTATTTACAGCCATAAAGGAAGAAATCAGTAGTAATGCAATAATATTAGGGGACTTTAACACCCGTCATACATCAATGGGTAGATCATCCAGACAGAAAATCAACAAAGAAACAGTGGCTTTGAATGACACACTGGACTGGATAGATTTAACACACATATTCAGAACATTTCATCACAAAACAACAGAATACATATTATTTTCAAGTGCACATGTAACAGCTTCTAGAATAGATCACATGTTGGATCACAAAACAAATCTCAACAAATTCAAAAAATTAAAATCATGTCATGCATTCTTTCCAACCACAAAGTTATGAAACTAATATTTGATTACAAGAAAAAATCTGGAAAGAATACAAACACATGGAGGCTAAATTACAAGTTACTAAACAATGAATGGGCCAACCAAGAAATCAGAGAAGAAATAAAAAATACATGGAGACAAATGAAAATCAAACCATAATCATTCAAAACCTTAGGAATGAAGCAAAAGCTATTCTAAGAGGAGAGATTATAGCAATATGGACCTACCTCAAGAAGCAAGAGAAATGTCCAATAAAAACCTAACTTTACAGGTAACAGAGTTAGAAAAAGAAGAAAACACAAAGCTCAAAGCCAGTAAAAGGAAGGAAATAATAAATATTAGAGCAGAAATAAATGAAATAGAGGCTAAAAATACAATAGAACAGAACAATGAAACCAAGAACTAGTTCCTTGAAAAGATCAACAAAATTGACAAGCCTTTAGCAAACTCATCAAAAAAAAGGGTGGGGGAGTGGACTCAAATAAAACCAGATATGAAAGAGGAGAAATAACAACTGGAACCATGGAAACACAAAGAATTATGGAAAATTATATGCCAACTGTTTGCCATAGAAATACAAAGAATTTTTTAAAATTATATACAAAATAATTGGGCAACCTAGAGCAAATGGATGAATTCTTAGAAACATAACCTCCCAAAACTGAATCAGAAAGAAATTTAAAAAATTTGAACACATCAATGACTAGCAATTAAATTGATTCAGTAATTAAAAAATTCCCAACAAAATAAGCTTACAGGGAACATACTTCAACATAAAGGCAATATATGAAAAACCCACAGCTATCATCATATTCAGTGCTGTAAAACTAAGAGCTTTTCCTCTAAGATCAGGAAGAAGGCAAAGATGTCCACTCTCTCCACTTTTATTTAACATAGCACTGGAAGTTCTAGCCACAGCTATCAGAGAAGGAAAAAAACAAAAGACATCAAATTGATAAGGAAGAAGTAAAACCTTCACTATTTACAGATGACACGATACTATATATAGAAAACCATAAAGATTCTACCAAAAAAACTACTGAAACTGAAATTCGGTAAAGTTGCAGGATACACAATTTACATATAGAAATCTACTGCATTTCTATAAACTAATAATGAGGTAGCTGAAAAAGAAACTAAGAAAACAATCCCATTTGCAATTGTAAAAAAAGAATGAAATACTTAGGAATAAACTTAACTAAGGAGGTGAAAGAACTGTGCTCCAAAAACTATAAAACATTGATGAAAGAAATTGAAAATGACACAAATAAATGGGAAGATATTCTATGTTCATGGATTGTGAAAACCAATATTCTGAAAATGTCTATACTACCCAAAGCAATCTATAGATTTAATGCAATCCCTGTCAAATACCAGCAGCATTTGTCACAGAAGTAGAACAGATAATCCTAAAATTTGTATGGAATCTCAAAAGAACTCAAATAGCTAAAGCAATCTTGTAAAAGAAAAACAAAACTGGAGATATCACAATACCAGATTTCAATATGTACTACAAAGTTGTAGTAATGAAAACAGTATGGTACTGGCACAAAAATAGATGCATAGATCAATTGAACCAAATACAGAATCCAGAAATAAACCCATGATTATATCGCCAATTAATCTGCAACAAAAGAGGCAAGATGTACAATAGGAAAAAGACAATCCCTTCAACAAATGATGTTGGGAAAACTAAACAGCTATATGCAAAGTAATAAAACTGGACTAATTTTTTATACCATACACAAAAAGAAATTCAAGATGGATTAAAGACCTAAATGTGAGACCTGAAACCATAAATTTCCTAGAAGAAAACAATAGAGTACTGCCAGTCTCTTTGACATGAACCATATAAACATTTTTCTATATATGTTTCCTCTAGCATGGGCAGCAAAAGCAAAATTAGAGTATTGGGACTATACAAAAATAAAAAGTTTTTGCACAGTAAAAGGCAACCTACTGAATGTGAGAAGATATCTGCAAATAATTTATCTGATAAGGGGTTAATATACAAAATATATAAAGAAAATCAAGCAGTCAAATTGAAAAATGGGCAGAGGACATGAATAGACATTTTTCAAAAAGGACATACAGTTGGCCAACATACAAATAGAAAGAAGCTCAATATCACTAATCATCAGGGAATTACAAATCCAAACAATAATGACATATTATCTCACACCTGTCAGAATGGCTAAAATTAAAAGAAAGTCAAGATAATAAGTCAATAACAAGTGTTGGTGAGAATGTGAATGAAAAAAAATCCTTTTGTACTCTTATTGGGAATTAAAGTAGGTGCAGCTACTGTGGAAAATAGTATGGAGGTTCCTCAAAATATTAAGAATAGAATTGCCATATAAGCCAGTAAATCCACTACTGGGTATTTACACAAAGAAAATGAAAACATTTATTTGAAAAGATATATACACTCCTATGTTTATTGCAGCTTTATTTACAATAGCTAAGATATGGAAGCAACCCAAGTATCCATCCACTGATGGATAAAGAAAACTGGTATGTATATATGCATTGGAATATTACTCATCCATAAAAAAGAATGGAATGTTGCATTTGCAACAATATGGATGGATCTTGTGGGTACAATGCTAAGTGAAATAAGTCAGGAAAAGACAAATACCATATGATTTTACTCATATGTGGAATTTGAGAAACAAAATAAAGAAGTAAAGGAAAAAAGAGACAAACAAAAAAAGACTCTTAAATATAGAGAGGAAAGTGGAGGTTGTCAGATGGCAGGATGGTGGGTACGGGTGAAATAGGTGAAGGGGACTAAGAATGCATTTATAGTAATGAGCACTGAGCAATGTATAGAATTGTTGAATCATTATATTGAACACCTGAAACTAATATAACATATTATACTTGAATAAAAAAATGTGGGTTAACTTAATTTGTGGCCAGCATCCTACCAAGGTGTTTCCTGTAATTCAGGAGAATTACAACCTAGAAATATAATAACCATTATTTGGAATGTTCCAATTAGATGAGATCACTTAAGAAGTTCAGTTAAAAACAAGGGTCTCCAAATTAAACAGAATGGAATATCTGTTTAAATTGGCAAGCAGAAGCCTCCAAAAGTTTTCAAAATTTCAAAGTAGTTTCATTAAATGATTCATTGAAGAAGCTAATGAAAACTTAAAGATGTAAGAGGCACCTAAACCAAAAGACTATAAGAATGACAAAACTCCGACTGCTCCTCTCTATCCTTTGAATACGCATCCTACTGATCCTCTAATGTTTTCCCTTCTAAAAAGGCTGCACACTGTAAACAAAAGACTGCCAAGTTACTTGCCTTACAGACACCCCCATGTCTACTTTCAAAAGAGGGCCCCCATATGGGCAATTCCCATGGTTGTCAAAACTGAGGGATTTTCTGGTCAAGTGCTATGTTATCTTATTAACAGGGGAATTATTATTAAAGGGAATTATTATTTAAAGGGGAAACTGAAAAATACCAGAGCCTGCAAAGGGGATTTTAGAAAAATTGGCAGAAGGCAGAAAACAATGTAAATTCTTACCAGAATCTGTTCTTCCAAATCTCTGTAGCACTGTAACACCCAATTGAGAGGAAAATAAAATTTCACACTGCCCCTTCCTTTCCAAATCCAGACCCATGGATTATTGATCCTCTCCCAGAGATAGCTATTTTCTTGCTTGTTTCCCACATCAGTCTCATTTGTGTAACTTGGCTTTCTGCCTGCCTAGGATATGCAGGTTGTTGCTTCTTTCATTTGGCTATCATTGGGAGTGACTGTGGATTTGGGGGAGGTAATATCTTCCGTACCCTCTTTGAGGACCCCTCTTACACCAAAGAGGAGTTATTCAATACAGCCAGAAATATTTAAAATTAGAACTATGTAGCCAGAGGGTAAAAAGCAAATTGAGGATAATATAGTTGAATAGGTGGATCAACCTATGATGCCATTTAAGTTACAACCCAATTCTTTGGGGGGATGAAAGCAATTTTCCTTATCTTACAAATCTTTACAAAACCAGAGATGCAGCTCTAAAAGCAATTCAAAGTTCACCCATTCCTTTATGAATCCGTTAACTTCCCCTATTTTTCTTAAATGGCTTGTTAATTATTGGCTTTAAAAAACCAAAGTCTTTCCTGGAAAAACTTACATTCTTTCTGTCCATTAAAGTTATATATGTTATTATGTCTTTGAAAGGTAACAAAACCCACAGTCACATGAAACTAATGGGGGGGAAAAGGGACAAAGTCCTTTTTAAAATGCAAACTGATAAAAGGGCTCTTGTGCCCAAACTCTAATAGTCTCCTAAGATGAATTCCAGGAACAAATACAAATCTTAAAATCTTCTTTACAAATATTAGTAAATATAAGGTCTTTACCTCTGTCTTTGATGTGTGTGTATGTATAAAATGTTGCATATATATATATATATATATATATATATATATATATATATATATAATATGTTGTAAATGTGAGGTATTTTTTTTTACCTCCAGATTGTATTGCTAAAATTAATTTGTCAAAGAACTCTGTTTAGTTGGTTTAAAGGCAAGCACTTGTAAAGATTGGGCATTCTAAAACTTTTAGAAAGATAAAAATTAACAAAATTTTTTTCAAGTTCATGTGCTAAGGGAAAATATTTATTGGTTTAATTAAAATAGATATGTATGTCTTTAGAGTTATCAGCATTAAAATTAAAACTTTTATTCTGCCTCGGTATACCAAAAGTCAGGTGAATTGATGTAATCTCTGTAACAAAAGGCTTTTTTAAAAAATCTGGCTCAGGAAAATGACTGAGTTTAATGTCTCATGAAGTTTTTTTGGGTAATCTAAGCATAACTGTTAAAAACAAGCAAATTAAGTAGGTGTAAAAAATATATATTTTTAATTTAGGTAAATTTTATATAGTCTCCCAAATATTTTTGATAACCTGAAACCTTAAAATTTTGCTGAGTTAGGTTAAATGACAAATCAAGTTAAATTCATTAAATATCTAGATCATTTCCAAATAAGATAAAATAATGATACAGTAACTACTGAACATAGATTTATCTACTTTTGACTTCTTTATTACAGAGAAACTCAAGATAAATTTGGGTCTGTTAGTAAACAAGTTTTGTGCTTTATTAAAAGATTTTACTTTGAAAAAGTACATTTCTCAAAGTTATAAAATGTATTCATCAATTTGCCACCCTAAGGAATACTGGTGCAACAGACAATTCACAATTGCTTACTTATTAGTTTTCACTAGAAATTAAGGTTCTTAAGAGTTAAAAACATTCTAATAAGGGAAACAACTCTCTATACAAGGAAAGTAAGATGTGTGTTTTTGGTTAAAAAAAGAAGTATGAGGAATGAAAATACATTTTTGTTGAGGGGAAAAAAAGTTATTTTATCCTAAAATGAGGCTGGTTCTCTAAAGAGGGAATACTCAAGACAAAATCCAAATATGTAAAAAAAAAAAAAGGTTTTAAAAAGTTTGTGAAAAAAATGATCTTTAAAAAGAAATGTTATGTGTGATCAAGGACTAAGATTGGAATACATAAATGCTAATATCAAAAATAACCTGGTACAAAATTAGAATTTGCTTTTCCTCTGTTTACAAGACAAAAGGTTTTTCTAGAGTTTTGATCAGCTTGAGTCTTTTCAACCTGGAACATTCCAAAGGATTTGCTAAACTAATTAGATTTATTTGATATGTTAAATTACATGGGAAACATTGCCAAACAAGAATTAATACTAAGTTTTCTTTGTAAGATTGTGGCACATGCAAATAAAATCCATTCTGCTTTAAAAAAAATGGCCCTTGATTGCCAAATTTTGCCGTCCTGATGTCCTTGAAACATGGCAGTAGTCTGCTCCTTAATCAGAGAAATTAAGATAGGTAAATAATGGCTGCAAAGTCAATGGACAGTCTGGGCTATGGGAAGTCCAAGACAACCAGTTGATTCTTCTTAGCTTTCTGATAAAACCCATTTTGTGTCTTTTACATTTCTTCACCCACCATATGGCATTTAAGATTACTCAAATTATAAATATACATGGGTACAGAGACTTCTGTAATATTGCAAAAACAGTCTACCAACAAAGTCTGACTTGTTAGGTCCATAATCCTGGAGAAACTGTTTTTGTTCCCAGAGGCCTCAGATTTCCTCTCTCTGGACACTTAAACACCTGCAGCTAGACTTCCTTTAATTGCCACCTAATGAGGGTTAGCAATATGTACTTGTTTTTGTTTGTGTTTTCCAGATGGTTTGAAGCCTTTCCCTGCCACAAGGCTGATGCCCTCACAATGGGAAAAAACTGTTAAAAATATATTTCCCACTTGGAATATACCTTCTATAATTTCTGGTGATTGAGGCATCCACTTCCCTGGGAAAATCACACAAGCCTTAACAAAAACCATACAAACTTCTTGAAATTCTATCAGTATACCACCTTCTGTTTGATTCCTTGTTGTCTTATGCTACTATGATCATTTACTGTAAGTGTCTAATGTCTTATACTCAAGCCTATCATCAATAGGTTAAAGAAGCCTTACTAGATCTCAATTCATAGAACCCTGTTGGTCACAGTTTAGAGCCTCATGATTAGGTATTCTGGAAGCATTATCAGCAGAAGACAACCCCCAAGTCTCATTGGAAGGAAACTTACCAGGTGGTTCTGATGACTAACACTGCTGCAAACTAAAAGGTATTGAGCCTTGTGTATACATCACACACCAAAAAAAAAAAAAAAAAAAAAAAAAAAAAGCTCCACTAGACACCTGGACCTGTGTCCTGCTGGAAACCTCTGAATGAAGTTGACAAGAAAGAAGTAGAAGTAGCTGGTGTCAAGGTAGACTGCTTCCACTCAAAACAATGGATTAAGACTTCATACTTTAACTAAACATGAAACCCATTCCTCCTTCCTTTCCTCACCTTTACTCTGGCATTGGCCTAGAAAGGTAATGCCTTCATCTCTATCTCTTGGATCATAGCTAAGGAGGGTAATCTTTGGAATTTGGTGACCTTTTAATTCAGGCTAAGAGAAAATCTAACTGTGCCCCTAATTTTTCACAAGCAAAATAAGACATCTCATTAGTCAATTTCCCCAAATTGGCATTGTCGAGTTGGAAAGGACCTCCCAGGAGGCTTTCATGATTCAGGATTTACTCCTTTGGGCAGGTCACTACTTGCCTGGGTAGGGATAAGTGCAAATGAGGCTATGATCAAGAAATTTACCTTAATTCTTTTTTAAAAAGATTTATTTATTTATTAGAGAGATAGAGCACGTGCACAGGGAGAAGAATCAGAGGGAGAGGGAGAGAGAAACCCAAGCAGACTCCATATTGAGTGTGGAGCTCAATGTGCGTCTCTGTCTCATGACCCTGAGATCATGACCTGAACTGAAACCAAAGTCAGACACTTAACCAACTGTGCCACCCAGGTGCCCCAGAAATTTACCTTAATTCTTAGAATTGTTTCAAAACCTGCTGCTAAAGCAATAGCTGCCCCCAAATTCTCAGACTCTGGCCAGTTATTCTTGATAATAGAATAGCCCTTGATTATCTTTTAGCTAAACAAGGAAGTATCTACTGTAGACAACATCACTTGCTGCACCTGGATTAACACTTTTGGGGAAGTGGAAACTCAATTACATGAGATCACTGAACAAGCTACTCGTCTTAAAAGAGTGATTCCTTCAGTGGGGTCTTTCTTTGATATATTTGATTTTGATTGGTTTGGGTCTTGATGACATTGGTTTCAAAATGCACTCCAAAGATTGAGAATTATTCTGCTTATAGCAATCATAATAATCCCCCTGGTGCACTATATTCTCTCAAAAGGTTTAGGTGTACGTTTGCAGCAGCTAACCAACAAGCAAATGACCTCCCTAAGATTGGAACATTAAAAGAGGGACAAAAGGGACAAATGACTTAAAATTTTTGAAGCTAAAGTCATAACCTGTGGATGTCACATACATTGAGCAAAAACATCATGACCTGTGAATATCACACAAAGGATCAACAAAAGCCTTGAGAACTATGGAGCTAGCTGAGAGTGGTGGTAATGTCTTAGATTATCACACCTCTCAGTTAAGCTGAGAGTCTCATCAAAAAAGAGGATTGTTAAAAAGAAAACCACAGGACAAAATGGCATCAATTAGGTTAAGGCCCCAAGTCAGTAAACTAAGATTTAATACCTAACCTAACTTCAGTTTCAACCCCCTAGAAATGTAATCTTTAACCCATCAACACAGGAATTTCCTGGTTAGCACCAGGAAATTTACTGATAGACCCCTTTTCTTTCCATTAGGAGGGCAACCTTGCCTAAAACAATGGATTCTTTGCTAATAGTTTCCTTTTTCCCACTCCCCCTCTATCATTAAAAACTATTCCTTTTCTGTAGTCTTTTGGAGATCCTCTCTACTTGCTAGATGGGATGTTGCCCAATTCATGAATTGTTTAATAAGCACAATTAGATTTTTTAAATTTACTATTTGAATTTTTGTTAACAGTTGAAATGGTTGAATTTTTAAAAAATATCAGTATTAGTGCATAATTAAGTCTTTGGTATAATAGTGAGGTGTTTTGAATATCAAAATAAGATAAATTTGTTCAATGTAGTCATAATAGCTGAAATACTTTTTTTTTTTTTTTTTTTTTAAAGATTTTTATTTATTTGTCAGAGAGAGAGCGAGCACAAGCAGGGGGAGCAGCAGAGGGACAGGGAGAAGCAGGCTCCTCACTGAGCAAGGAGCCCGATGTGGGACTCGATCCCAGGACCCTGGGATCATGACCTGAGCCAAAGGCAGATGCTTAACGACTGAGCCACCCAGGCGTCCCAAGCTGAAATACTTTTAAAAATAAATAAAATACATAAAAAATAAGTACTTTTAAAAATAATAGGATAACTCTTTTTAATCTATTTATAAAATTATCCCAAGTTTACAAATAACTTGTTTGGTATTCTATATGTTCTTTTTATGAGTTGAAAACTTTATTGCCTTTTTAAACAAAATACAGATATTTTCAACACTTACTCTCTTGAATTGTTTTCTGTCCTGTCATTCAGTCGTGATTCTCCTGAAAAGAAGTGTTTAGGCAAGAAGGCCCGGTTGCTAAGCAGAGTGTAGCAGGAAGCTTCAACTGTAAAGTTACTAAGGTATGTCCTTTATTATTGAAATTATAATAATAATACAACACAACCAAAATTCTAATTTGACAGCATAAGCCTGTGTTTGAAAGCTTGAGTTCAGATTTGAATCTGTGGAGTTTTTCAATGTCTTTTGATTACAAAATCGAAAAAGTTTATGAATAAAATTGTGCTAGTTTCAGGAATTATTCAGTGGGCTGTCCTGAATATACTTGACATTTTCCTTCACTGTATGTATGTATGTGTGTATGTATTTTATGTATGTTTAAAAATACTGGCTTTATAAAAATGTTGTCTTCATCTTTCTGTCATCTCATAACTATGTTTTTTGGAATTGTGAGATTGCCATAACAATACTTTCCCTTTTTGTAGCATTTTCATATTTATTATCTAATTTCATGTCAATCTCACAACCACTAATGGAAGATAAAGCAGCTTTTCTGACCTTTCTTTTTTAACTGAGAGACTGAGTAGCTTAAACTTAAAGCTAAAGTCCCTAACAATCAGGGACTTTAAGATCTCCCAGTCTGACTTTTTTCTATTACAAATGAGGAAGCTGAGGACCAAAGAAGTCACATAGCTGGAGAAGTAATTTCCTTGGTAACACAGCTATTTATTGCAGATCTGGGACTAGAATATAAGCCTCCTAAATCCTAGTCTAACATGCTTGACACAAGCCAGATGCTGTCCCTAAATAATAGTTGTAGATTAATAAGTACAAACACTTTATTAATTTCCTAAAAATTTCTGTATTGGAGAGGTTAAATAGATCAGAACATATGTAAACTTCAGTTTTATTTATTTTTTTAAGATTATTTATTTATTTTTTTATTTATGTATTATTTGTCAGAGAGAGAGAGAGCACAAGCACGGGGAGAGGAGGCAGAGGGACAAGCAGGTTCCCTGTGGAGCAAGAAGCCCGGTATGGGACTAAATCCCAGGACCCTGGGATCATGACCCGAGCCAAAGGCAGATGCTCAACTGACTAAGCCACCCAGGCATCCCTAAACATCAGGTTTAAATTACCTAATTTAGTACATAAGAATAAATATTCATTTAGCAAACATTTACTGAATACATGATATCATGATGATACTAAATGCCAGGAATAAAAGATGAATAAGACACAGACCATTTTAAACACAAACTCCACATTTACAATTTAGTAGGAGGAAGGCATATAACTGTAGAGCTCTGTATTAGTTTTCTGTTGCTGTATAAGAAATTAGCACAAATTTAGCAGCTTAAAGCAATATACATTTATTTTCATACAGTTTCCTTGGGTCAGGAATCTGGGCATAGTTTAGTGGGGTGCCCTGCTCAGGGTCCCCTAAGGCTGCAATCAAGTGGTCTGCTGGGGCTGAAATTTCCTCTGAGGCTCAGCACTCTCTTCTAAGCTCATGTGATTGTTAGTGGAATTAATTTTTTGCAGCTATAGAACTTATGGTGGCTTACTTCTTCAAAGTCAGCAGGAAGGAGGGGGTGTAGGTTAAGATGGGGACACTATGTTTGCCTCATCTCTTGAACACAGCTAGATAAATACTAAATCATTCTGAACAGCCAAGAAATTGATCTGAGGACTAAGAGAACTAACTGCAAAACTAGAGGGAGAAGAGAGGCCACATTGTGGAAGATAGGAGGTGCAGAGATGTGATGTGAGGGAGAAAAGAATCATGGCTGCTGCAGAGGAAAGGGAGCCCTGATCATGGAGAGAGGAGAGGGAGAGAGAGAGCAGAGCACAGGGGATTGCACAAGAAAAATACTTCCCCAAAACCACTGGGGGAAAATGAGAGGGGTTGATTATTTTCCCCACTGGGAAAATGGGAAGGGCTGATTATGGTGAGTTTTTACAACCAGCAGAGCTCAAAGACAAGTTTTAGAAGTCCATGCCATGGCTGGTGTGAGGCCAGTGGGTGAAGTGGTGCTCCTATGGAGGAGGGCAGAGGACCAGGAATGGACAGTGTGGTCTGAGGATGTCCCAGGCTGCACTGAGAGATAGTTACACTTCTTGGGGTGCATTTGGGAGAAATGGCACTGCTTCTCAGGGTACAAAAGAGCTGGTAAGTGACATTTCACTGCCCTGTTCCTTAGCATAGGGGCAGAGGCACCTGCTGAAGGCAGCTAATGTGGTGTTGGCATTTTGCTGTGCTTTACTATAAACTCCAAGCTCCTATGCATTTGTGTGACTACCCTAATGGACAAGCTGGCACCAGACTCAGAGTGGCAAGACCCTCTGCCAGAGGATCTGCATGGGTCCACACCACACCAGGTCCCTAAAATTTGGAGTTTTGAAACTCAGCCAACGTGCCTGAGTTAAACAGGAGCACTATGCTGTGGGGTGGGAAGACAGCCAGGACACAGGGTGAAGGCAGGGATCTGAGGAATCCCTGAGACACTTGAGGGGAGATTGTTCACTCTTCTGTGAGGGCTTCTTGGACAGCAGGATGAGGGAGCGAGTTGGTACCATTTTTCTTCCCTGTCAATCAGCATGGACAAACTTCAGTGAGCAGCACATTGCCCACAGTGGAGGCTTGAGCTGCTTACACCAAGCCCCATATACTTGCACTCTGCAGGTGTTTCTATACTATGGCAAGTATGCCTGAGAGCCAGAGCAGCAGCAGGCCTCTCTCCAGGAAGACCAGCATGAACCCCCACACATGCACCAAGTCTACTGACCATAGAGTGCTAAAAAGCTTCAACTCTAGTGCAAATAGGATCAGGCTTATCTTAACAAGCAGACCAGAGCATAACTATTTAAAATGTTGCACACAATAGACAAGGTCTAAACAATCCCCATGGCAGACAAGGAGAAATGCTGCAGAGGACTGACCTGAGGGAAAGAGCCACCAAAACTCAATAGCAGAGTGCACACAGCACACACCAGAAACACTTCCTGAAGCACCAGGCCCTGGATAGTATATGACCTATTTTTCATAAAGCCATTATTCTCTGAGAGACCACAACCAACACTACAGAAATACAAACAATTATAAGGAGCAGGTAACATAACAGACTTCCTAGCATAGAGAAGACAGAGATATAGTCAAAATGCCAAGACAGGGGAATACATCCCAAAAGAAATAACAAGAAAGGTGACAACCAGGGATCTAATCGAAATAGATATAACTAATATGCCTGGTCCAGAATTTAAACCAACAATCATAAGGATACTAGATGGGCTTGAGAAAAGCATAGAAGACACTATGGAGTACCTTACCAAGGACATAAAAGATCTAAAAACTAGTCAGGCCAAAATAAAAAATGCTATGACCAAGATATGAAACCAGCTGGATATAATGACTACAGGATTGAAGAATCAGAAGAATGAATAAGTGATATAGAAGGTAAAATTATGGGGGGAAAAAGGAAACTGAAGAGAAGAGGGAAAGAAAAATATTGAATCACAAATGTAGACTTAGGGAACTTAGTTGATCCATAAAGTATAACATTCTTATCTTATGAAACCCAGAAGCAGAAGAGACAGAAAAGGGGACAAAAGGTTTATTTGAGCAAATTATACCTGAAAACTTCCCTAATCTTGGAAAGGAAACAGACATCCAAATCCAGGAGCTACCAAGAACTCCCAACAAAATCAACCAAAGGAGGCCAACACAAGACATGTAAATAAATTAGCAAGATACAGAGATAAGAAAAAAACCCTAAAAGTGGCAAGTGAAAAAAAATCATTAACTTACTAGGGAAGACAAATAAGTTTAGCAGGAGACATCTTCACAGAAACTTGGTAGGCCAGAAGGGAGTTCCAAGATATATTCAACATGCTGAATGGGAAAAAATATGCAGCCAAGAACACTTTACCCTACAAAGCTGAGATTCAGAATTGAATGAGTTTTCCAGACAAACAAAAAGTAAGGGAGTCCGTGACCACTAAACCAGCCCTGCAAGAAATATTAAAGGGAACTCTGTGAATTTGAAAGTAAGACCAAAACCAACAAAGACTAGAAAGGAACACAGAAAATCTCCAGAAACAACTTTACAACTAAAACAATGGCCCTAAGTTCATATCTATCAGTAATCATTCTGAATATAAATGGACTAAATGCTCCAATCAAAATACATAGGGTATCAGAATGGATAAGAAAAATAAGACTCATCTACATGATGCCTACAAGAGACTCACTTTAAATCTAAAAATACCTACAGAATGAAAGTGAGGGTATGGAGAACCATTTATCATGGTAATGGAGTTGAAAGAAAGCCAGAGTAGCCATACTTATATCAGATAAGCTAAATTTTAAACCAAATACTGTAAAAAGAGATGAAGAAGAACAATTTATCATAATTAAGGGATCTATCCAATAAGAAGATCTAACAATTGTAAATATTTATGCTCCCAACTTGGAAACAGGTAAATATACAAATCAATAAATAAGAAACAAAAAGGAACTCATTGATAACACAATAATTGCAGGGGACTTTTACACCCCACTTACATTAATGGACAGATCATCTAAGCAGAAAATCAACAAGGAAACAGTGGCTTTGAATGACACACTAGACCAGATGGACTTAACAGATATAATCAGAGCATTTCATCCTAAAGCAGCAGAATACACATTCTTTTAAAGTGCACATGGAACATTCTCCAGAATAGCTTGCATACTGGTTCACAAATCAGCTCTCAACAAGTACAGAAAGTCTGAGATCATAACATCCATATTTTCAGACCACATTGTTATGACACTTGAAGTCAACTACAAGAAGAAATTTGGAAAGACCTCAAATACATGGAGGTTAAAGAACATCTTACTAAGGGATGAATGGGTTAACCAGGAAATTAAAGAAGAAATGAAAAACTACATGGAAACAAATGAAAATGAAAACACAACAGTCCAACACCTTTGGGATGCAGCAATAGCAGTCACAAGAGAAAAGTATATAGCAACATAGGCTCAACTCAAGAAACTCAACTCAAGAAACAAGAAAAAAATCTCAAAAAAAAAAAATCTCAAATACACGAGTTAACTGTACACCCAAAGGAACTAGAAAAGGAAGAGCAAATGAAGCCTAATGCCAGCAGAAGAAAGGAAATAATAAAGATTAGAGCAGAAATCAATGATATAGAAATAAAAAAAAACAGTAGAACAGATTAGTGAAACAAGGAGCTGGGTCTTTGAAAGAACTGATAAAATTGATAAACTCACAGCCAGACTTATCAAAAAGAAAAGAGAAAGGACTCAAATAAATAGAATCATGAATGAGAGAGGAGAGATCACAACCAACACTACAGAAATACAAACAATTATAAGAGAATATTATGAAAAATTATATGCCAAAAATTGGGCACTGAAAGAAATTCCTAGAAACATAAAAACTACTAAAACTGAAAGAGGAAGAAATAGAAAATTTGAACAGACTCATAACCAGCAAAGAAATGGAATCAATAATCTCCCAACAAACAAAAGTCCAGGGCCAGAGGGCCTCACAGGGGAATTCTACCAGACCTTTAAAGAAGAGATAATACTTTCCCTCTCAAACTATTCCAAAAAATAGAAATAGAAAGAAAACTTCCAAACTCATTCTATGAGGCCAGCATTACCTTGATTCCAAAACCAAAGACCCCACCAAAAAGGAGAATCATAGGCCAATATCCCTGATGAACATGGATGCAAAAATTCTCAAAAAGACACTACCAAATCAAATCCAATAGTACATTAAAAGGATTATTCACCATGATCAAGTAGGATTTATCAAGTGGGGCAGCAGGGCTGGTTCAATATTTGCAAATCAATGTGATACAACACATTCATAAAAGGAAGGATAAGAACCATATGATCCTCTCAATAGAGGCAATAAAAACTTTTGACAAAGTACAGCATCCATTCTTGATATCTCAACAAAGTAGGGATAGAGGGAACATACTTCAACATCATACATCATAAAGGCCATATACAAAAGACCCACAGCTAATATCATCTTCAATGGGGCAAAACTGAGAGCTTTACTTCTATGGTGAGGAAGAAAACAGGGATGTCCACTCTCATGATTGTTATTTAACATAGTACTAGAAGTCCTAGCCTCAGCAATCAGACATCAAAAAGAAATAAAATCCATCAAAATCAGCAATGAAGAGGCTCGTGGGTGGGGCAGTTGGTTAAGTGTCTTACTCTTTGCTTCAGCTCAGGTCGTGACCTCAGGCTCGTGAGACTGAACCCTGTGTAGGGCTCTGCACTCAGTGCAGAGCCTACTTGAGATTCTCTCTCCCTCTCCCTTTGCTCCTCCTGCTCATTCTCTCTCTCTCTCTCTCTCTCTCTAAAATAATGAATAATTTTTAAAAAAAAATCAGCAAGGAAGAAGTCAAACTTTCCTCTTTGCAGATGACATGATACTCTATATAGAAAGCCTGAAAGATTCCACCAAAAAATTTGTAGGACTAATAGGTGAACTCAGCAGAGTCCCAGGAAACAAAATCAATGTGCAGAAATCTGTAAACCAATAATAAAACAGCAGAAAGGGAAATCAAGGAATTGATCCCATTTACAATTGCACCCCCCCAAAAAATGAGATACCTAGGAATAAGACTAACCAAAGAAGTAAAAGATTTGTGCTCTGAAAACTACAGAACACATATGAAAGGAATTGAAAATGACACAAAGAAATGGAAAAACAGGGGCACCTGGTGGCTCAGTCAGTTAAGTGACTGCCTTTGGCTAAGGTCATGATCCCAAGGTCCTGGGATCGAGTCCCATGTCAGGCTCTCTGCTCAGCAGGGAGTCTGCTTCTCCCTCTCACTCTGCCTGCTGCTCTGCCTCCTTGTGCTCTCTCTCCCCTCCATGTCAAATAAATAAATAATCTTTTTAAAAAAGAAATGAAAAAAACATTCCATGATTATTGATTGGAAGAACAAGTAATTTTAATATGTCTACAGTGCCCAAAGGAATCTACACATTTAAAACAATCCCTATCAAACTACCACCAGGATTTTTCACAGAGCAAGAACCAACAATCCTAAAATTTGTGTGGAACCAGAAAAGTCCCCAAATAACCAAAGAATCTTGAAAAAGAAAAGCAAAGTGGTGGCATCACAATTCTGGGATGCAAGCTGTATTAAAAAGCTGTAGTCATCGAGATAGTAGATGGCACAAAAACAGACACACAGATCAATGGAACAGAATAGAAAACCCAGAAATGGACCCACAAATATATAGTCAACTAATCTTTGACAAATCAGGAAAGAATATCCAATGGCAAAAAGACAGGTTCTTCAAGAAATGGTGTTGGGAAAACTGGATAGCAATATGCAGAAGAAGGAAACTGGATCACTTTCTTACTTAAAAAAAAATAAATTCAAAATGGATGAATGACCTAAATGTGAGACAGGAAACCATCAAAATCCTAGAGGAGAAGCCAGGCAGCAACCTCTTTGTTCTTGGCTGTAGCAACTTATTAGACATGTCTCTGGCAGCAATGGAAACAAAAGCAAAAATGAACTATTGGAACTTTATCAAGATAAAAACTTCTGCACAGTGAGGGAAACAACAAAACTAAAAGGCAACCTACAAAATGGGAGAAGATGTTTACAAATGACATATCTGATAAAGGGTTAGTATCCAAAATGTATAGAGAACTTATACTCAACACCAAAAAAACAACAAAAACAACAACAAAAAAACCCCAAATAATCCAGTAAAGTAATGGGTAGAAGACATGAATAGACATTTTTCCAAAGAAGACATATAGATGGCTAACAGACACATGAAAAGATGATCAACATCACTCATAATCAGGGAAATACAAATCAAAACCACAATAAGATACCATCTCACACTCGTCAGAGTAGCTAAGATTAACAACATAGGAAACAACAGATGTTAGCAAGGATTTGGAGAAAGGGGAACTCTCTTGTACTATTGGTGGGAAAACAACCTGTGTAACCACTCTGGAAAACAGTATGGAGGTTTCTCAGAAAATTAAAAATAGAAATACCCTAGGACCCTGAAATTTTACTAGTAGGTATTTACCCATAGGGTACAAAAATGCTGATTCAAAGGGGCACATTCACCCTGAGGTTGATAGCAGCATTATTAACAATAGCCAAATTATTGAAACAGTCCAAATGTCCATCAAATGATGGATGGATAAGGAAGATGTGGTATATATACATATATATAATGGAATATTATTCAGCCATAAGAAAGAAAGAAATCTTGCCATTTGCAGCAACATGGATGAAGCTGAAGTGTATTATGCTAAATGAAATGTCAGTCAGATAAAGACAAATACCATATGATTTCACTCATATGTGGAATTTAAGAAACAAAAATATGAATGTAAGGGAATAAAAATGGATGGAGGCAAACCATAAAGGACTCTTAACAATAGAGAAAAAACTGAGTGTTTCTGAGGGAAGTTGTGTCAGGAAGGGTCTAAATGGGTGATGGGTATTACAAAGGGCACTTGTGATGAGCACGGGGTGTTACATGTGTGTGATGGATCACTAAATTCTACTCCTGAAACTTATATTACAGTATATGTTAACTAATGAGTATTTTTTTAAGATTTTGTTTATTTATTTGACAGAGTGAGCGAGAAAGAGCATGAGCGGGGAGGAGGGGTAGAGGGAAAAGCAGATTCCCTGCTGAGCAGGAATCCTGATGCGGGATTCAATCCCCAGACTCTGGGATCATGACCTGAGCTGAAGGCAGACACTCAACTGACTGAGCCACCCAGGTGTCCCACTAATGAGAATTTAAATAAAAACTTGAAACAACAACAACAACAAAAATCCAACAGGAAGGAGAATCTCTGGTCCTTTAGGTCTCTGACCTCTAGATCTATTTTAAAAGTCATCTGATTAGGTCAGGCCCACCTACAATGTATCTCTCTTAATTAACTTAAAGTCAACTGGTTAGGGACTTAAATAATATCTGAAAATATCCCTTCCCTTTTGCCATATGCTATAACCTAATTGTGGGAGGTATATACAGTATACCCACAGACCTACCCACATTCATTAAAAAGGGGATTATACTGGGCATGTACACCATGGGGTGGAGAGATCTGGGGGCAGAGTTTAAATTTTACCTACCACATTTGCAATCTAGTCACAGATTAAAAATTGACTTTAAATCTAATAAGCAATGTTCATCTAACACAGCTTTACTTCTGATTAATAACTACATTTTATTTAAATGTATCGATAAAAGTTAGCAATTATTTATGTTTAAATTTTATTAAGTTTTAATTACAAAGTATTGTAAAAGTACACTCATGCAAAAATTATTTAAGCATTAAGGGTAATGCTCAGGTTCCCTGGATGGTAACCCATAATTCTAATCATTTCCTCCAGAGGATGTCACTTTTATTTTTTTTTTTACTTTTAATAATTTGGTGCAGATCCTTTCAGACCTTTACTCATTCATTTTAAAATTCATTTATACCTGTAAATATATAATATCATTTTATTCATAATTAATATATGAATAAGATCATATCGAGCACATTGTTTTGCATTTTGTCTTTTACTTGGCAATATGTCTTTATTTTTTCCCATGCTGGCCCAGATAATTTCACCTAATTTTTTTTTTAAGATTTCATTTATTAGAGAGAGAGAGCACAAGAGGGGGGAGGAGCAGAGAGAGAAGGGAGAAGCAAACTCCCTGTTGAGCGGGGAGCCCTGTGGGGCTTGATCCCAAGACCATGATTAGGTCATGACCTGAGCTGAAGGCAGACGATAACCAACTAAGCCACCCAGGCACCCTTCACCTAATTATTTTAAAACTATTATATAATTTTCTTTACATTTATTTTGCCATTTCCCATTGTGGACACTTAGCTTGTAACTTTCTACAATTTCAAACACTGCTGCAGGAAGCATCCTTTTGCCTGTATTTAAGTGTGTCTCTAAAGTAGATAGCCTGAAGTGAAATTGTTGGGTCATAGTAATGCACTTATATTTTTTCTACACTGTATCAAGTTAATTGGTATTCATATCCATTCCTTTTTGTGTTTTTGGACTATGGTCTCTTATTTTAATTATTATGTTCAATTAGTCACTGTGTACTACATCATTAGTTTTTGATGTAGTGTTCAATGATTCATTAGTTGCGTATAACACCCAGTGCTTGATGGAATTAATCATCCTTATTGATTCAAACACTGCCCCTTACTTTGTGCATATCTGTGCATGTCTCTTTCATACTTCATCTCCTGTTTTATTTATCCACCTCTCCAATCTCCTTTTAGCACACACACCTATATATTTAATGTATATTCTCCTTTGTATATTCATTTACATAATAATAAAAATATATAGCATTTTATTTTGTTTTATAAACTTACATAAACAGTATTTACTGCACTTATTTATTTTGCACTAAACAATTTTCCGTTTTATTATGGTACAATTTATACACTGAAATTCACACTTTTTAGGTGTACAGTTCTATAAATTATGAAAAACTTATATAGTTGTTTAATGACCACCATAACCAAGATGTCAGTTAATTATGTCATCACCAAAGGATTCCTCATGCAAATTTGTATTCATCTCCTCCCTTCATCCCTATCCCCTAGCAACCACCTATCTGTTTTCCCATATGACAGTTTTGTCTTTTTCAGAATGTCATATAGGAAGCATGCAGAATGTAGCCTTTTGATTCTTGCTTCTTTTACTTCAGATCATACTTAGAGATTCATTTGCGTTGTGGTATGTATTAGTAATTTATTCTTTCTTTTTTATTTCTGAGTTTACTTCATTGTATGATGTATCCCAATTTGTTTCTGTTCCCCAACTGAGGAACATTTGAGGAACAGAGATTTTAATGATTATGGACATAGCTGCTGTAAACATGCACATACAGGTTTTTGTAAGAGCACATGTCTTCATTTTTCTTAGGTAAATACCTAAGAGTAGGATTGCTAGGTTTTATCATAAGTGTATGTTGAACTTTATAAAAAAAATCTTCCAATCTATTTTCCAAAGTGGCTGAACCATGTCATATTTGCAACAAGGTATGGGGGTTCCAGTTATTTTTCATCTTTGCCAAACTCTGATTATGTCAATGATTTTTATTGTTGCCATTCTAATAAGGAGGTAGTGACATCTAATTGTGTGTTTAACTTGTATTTCTCTAAAACCAGTGATGTTGAACATCTTTTCATGTGCTTAATTTCCATTTGTATACCTTCTTTGGTAAAGTGTTACAACTTTTCTTCATTTTTCAATGCTGTTTGGTTTTTTATTATTACATTTTGATTTATTTATATATGTTCTAGGTACAAGTCATTTATGAGATATGTGTGCTCTGCAAATATCCCCCCCCCCGCCCCCAGGTTGTGGATTATTTCATTTTCATAGCAGTATATACCAAAGAGCAGGACTTTTTTTAACTAGAATTTTTTTACAGCAGTTTTAGGATTATAGAAAAATTGTGCAAAAAGTAGAGTTCTCATATACTTCCTCTCCCTACCTCTACACAGTTATTCCTATTTTTAATATTGTTTTTAAAAGTTTTTAATTTATTTTTTATATTAAAATATACTGTATTGTTAGTTTCAGTGATAGAATTTAATGACTCATCAGTTGTATACAACATCCAGTATTCAATACTTCAAGTGCCCTTCTTGAAACAGATCACCCAGTTACCCTATCTGCCCACCCACCTCCATTCCAGCAACCCTCAGTTTGTTTCCTACAGTTAAGAGTCTCTAATGGTTTGTCTCCCTCTCTGTTTTCAACTTATTTCATTTTTCCTTCCCTTCCCCTATGTTAATTTGTTCTGTTTCTTAAATTCCATATATGGGTGGAATAATATGGTATTTCTGTTTCTCTCAGTGACATATTTCACTTAGTATAATAGCCTCTAGTTCCAACCAGGTCATTGCAAATGGCAAGATTACATTCTTTTTCATGGCCATGTAATATCTCATTTTATATATATTTATATATATGTTTTTTTAATTTATTTTTTATTTAAATTCAATTAGTCAATATATAGTATGTCATTTGTTTCAGATGTAGTGTTCAATAATTTATCAGTTGCATATAGCACACAGTGCTCATCATATCATGTGCCCTCCTTAATGCCCATCACCCAATTACCCAATCCCCCACCCACCTCCCCTCCAGCAATGCTCAGTATCTTTTCCTATAGTTAATAGTCTCTCAGGGATTTTCTCCCTCTCTGATAACTTCCCAATCAGTTTTCCCTCCCTCCCCCTATGATCCTCTGTGCTGTTTCTTATATTCCACATATGAGTGAAACCATATAATTGTCTTTCACTGATTGACTTATTTCATTCAGCATAATACCCTACAGCTCCATCCACATCAATGTAAATATTAAATATTCATCCTTTCTGATGGCTGAGTAATATTCCATTGTATATATACACACACATATATACCACATCTTCTTTATCCATTCATCTGTCAATGGATATCTCAGCTCTTTCCACAGTTTGGCTATTATAGACATTGCTGTTATGAACATTGGGGTGCAGGTGCTCCTTCAGATCACTACATTTGTATGTTTGGGGTAAATACCTAGTAGTGCAATTGTTGGGTCGTAGGATAGCTCTATTTTTAACTTCTTGAGGAACCTCCATGCTGATTTCCAGAGAGGCTGTGCCAGTTTCATTCCCAAGAGTGTAAGAGAGTTCCTCTTTTTCTGCATCCTCGCCAACATTTGTTGTTTCCTTTCTTGTTAATTTTAGCCATTCTCACTGCTGTAATGTGGTATCTCATTGTGGTTTTGATTTGTATTTCCCTGATGACAGTGATGTGGAGCATTTTCTCATGTGTCTGTTCACCATTTGTATGTCTTCTTTGGAGAAATGTCTGTTCGTGTCTTCTGCCCATTTCCTGACTGGATTTTTTGTTCTTTGGGTGTTGAATTTGATAAGTTCTTTATAGATTTTGGATACTATCCCTTTCGCTGATAAGTCATTTGCCAATATCTTCTCCAATTTCATAGGTTGCCTTTTAGTTTTGTTGACTGTTCCCTTTGCTGTGCAGATTTTTATCTTGATGAAGTCCCAATAGTTCATTTTTACTTTCATTTCCCTTGCCTTTGGAGACATATCTAGCAAGAAGTTGCTGTGGCCGAAGTCAAAGTGGTTGCTGCCTGTGTTCTCCTCTAGGATTTTGATGGATTCCTGTCTCACATTTAGGTCTTTCATCCATTTTGAGTTTATCTTTGTGTATGGTGTAAGAGAGTGGTCCAGTTTCATTCTTCTACATGTGGCTGTCCAATTTTCCCAGCACCATTTATTGAAGAGACTTTCTTTTTTCTATTGGATATTCTTTCCTGCTTTGTCGAAGTTTAGTTGACCATAGAGTTGAGGGTCCATTTCTGGGTTCTTTATTCTGTTCAATTGATCTGTATGTCTGATTTTGCGTCAGTACCATAGTGTCTTGATGATTACAGCTATGAAATATAGCTTGAAGTCTGGGATTGTGATGCCACCAGCTTTGGATTTCTTTTTCAACATTCCTTTGGCTATTCAGGATCTTTTCTAGTTCCATACAAATTTTAGGATTATTTGTTCCAGCTTTGTGAAAAATGTCGATGGTATTTTGATAGGGATTGCCTTGAATGTGTAGATTGCTCTGGGCAGCATAGACATTTTAACAATATTTATTCTTCCAATTCATGAGCATGGAATGATATTCCATTTCTTAGTGTCTTCCTCAAATTCTTTCATAAGTATTCTGTAATTTTAAGAGTACAGATACTTTACTTCTACGATTCACTTTATTCCTAGGTATCTTATGGTTTTTGGTGCAATTGTAATGGGATCAATTCCCTGATTTCTGTTTCTTTTGCTTCATTATTAGTGTATAGAAATGCAACTGATTTCTGTGCATTGATTTTATATCCTGCCACGTTGCTGAATTCCTGTATGAGTTCTAGCAATTTTGGAGTGGGGTCTTTTGGGTTTTCCAGATAAAGTATCATGTCATCTGTGAAGAGTGACAGTTTGACTTCTTTGCCATTTTGGATGCCTTTTATAGGTTTTGTTGTTGTCTGATTGCTGAGGCTAGGACTTCCAGTACTATGTTGAACAACAGTGGTGACAGTGGACATCCCTGTCGTTTTCCTGACCTTAGGGGACAAGCTCTCAGTTTTTCTCCATTGAGGATGATATTTATTGTGGGTTTTTCGTATGTGTCTTTTATGATACTATGGTATGTTCCTTCTATCCATACACCGAATAGAGTTTTTATCAAGAAAGTAGGCTTTATTTTGTCAAAGGCTTTTTCTTCATCTATTGAGAGTATCATATGGTCTTGTCCTTTCTTTTACTAATTGTGTCTCACATTGATATTTTTGCACATGTTGAACCATGCTTGCAGCCGAGGAATAAATCCCACTTGGTCGTGATGAATAATCCTTTTAATGGACTGTTGGATCTTATTAGCTATTATATTGTTAAGAAGTTTTGCATCCATCTTCATCTGGGATATTGGTCTGTAATTCTGCTTTTTCATTGCGTCTTTGTCTAGTTTTGGGATGAAGGTAATTTTGGTGCCATAGAATGAATTTGGAAGTTTCCTTTCCTTTTCTATTTTTGGAATGGTTTGTGAATAGTAGATATTAACTCTTCAAATGTTTGGTAGTATTCCCCTGTGAATTCTTGTGGCCGTGGACTTTTGTTTGTTTTGATATTTTTGTTTACTCATTCAATTTCTTTGTTGGTTATCAGTCTATTCATATTTTCTATTTCTTCCAATTTCAGTTTTGGTAGTTTGTATATTGCTGGGAATTTATCCATTTCTTCCAGGTTGTCCGATTTGTTGGCATGTAATTTTTCATAATATTCCCTTATAATTGTTTGCATTTGTGTGGTGTTGGTTTTGATCTCTCTTCTCTCATTCATGATTTTATTTATTTGGGTCCTTTCTATTTTCTTTTTAATAAATCTGGCTAGAAGTTTATCAATTTTATTAATTTTTTAAAGAACTATCTGGTTTCATTGATGTTTTCTATTGCTTTTTTTTTTTTTTTTTTAGTTTCTATAACATTTATTTCTGCTCTATTCTTTATTATTTCCTTCCTCCTGCTGACTTTAGGCTTTATTTCTTGTTCTTTTTCTAGGTCCTTTAGGTCTAAGGTTAGATTGTTTATTTGAGATTTTTCTTACTTCTTGAGGCAAGCTTATACTATTTTACCCTTTCCTCTTATGACTGCTTTTGCATCCCAAAGGATTTGGACTGTTGTGTCTTCATTTTTATTCTTTTCCATGTATTTTTTATTTCTTCTTTGATTGCCTGGTTGACCCATTCATTCTTTAGTAGCATTTTGCTTAAGCTCCATGTATTTGTGGTCTTTCCAGATTTGTTCTTGTGGTTGACTTCTGGTTTCATAGCATTGTGGTCAGAAAAGTTGTATGGTATGACTTCAATCTTTTTATATTTATTGAGGACTGATTTATGACCTAATATGTGATCTATTCTGGAGAATGTCCCATGTGTACTTAAAAAGAATATGTATTCTGCTCTTTTAGGATGAATGTTCTGGATATTTCTTTTAAGTCCATCTGGACCAATGTGTCATATGGTGCCACTGTTTGCCTGTTTGTTTTCTATTTTGAATGATCTTTCCATCAATGTAAGCTAGGTGTTAGAGTCTCCTACTATTATTGTATTTTTATCAATTATTCCTTTATGTTTTTTTAATTGTTTTATATCTTTGGGTGCTCCTATGTTGGGTGCATAAATATTTACAATTGTTAGATCTTCTGTTGGATTATCTCCTTTATGATTATTTAATCCCCTTCTTTGTCAATTGTTACAGACTTTATTTTAAAGTCTAGTTTTTCTGAAATAAGTATTTCTACTCTGGCTTTGTTTTCACATCCATTTGCATAATAAGTATCTCTCCATCCCCTCACTTTCAATCCACAGGTTACTTTAGGTAAAGTGAGTCTCTTGTAGGCAGCAGGTCTTGTTTTTTTATCCATTCTGACATGCTATGTATTTTGATTTGAGAGTTTAGTCCATTTACATTCAGAATAATTATTGATAGTTATGTATTAGTGCCATCTTATTATTTGTTTTGTCATTGTTTCTGGAGATTTTCTGTGGTCCTTTCTTGCCTCTGACTATTTTAGTCTTTCATTTGCACTCAAACTGTCCCCTTTAATATTTCTTGCAGGGCTGGTTTAGAGATCACAAATTCCTATAGTTTTTATTTGTCTGGGAAACTCTTTTTCTCTCCTTCTAGTCTCAATGGTAACCTTGCTGGATAGAGTATTCTTTGCTGCAGATTTTTCCCTTTCAGCTCGTTGAATATATCATGCCACTGTCTTCTGGCTTGCTGAGTTTCTGTGGAGAGATCTGCATTTCACATTATGGATCTTCCCTTGTAAGTTAGGGACTTGTTTTGTCTTTCTGCTTTTAGGATTTTTTTTTTCTTTATTGCTATATTTTACAAATTTAATTACAATATGTCTTGGTGTTGGCCTGCTTTTATTGATTTTAATGGGAGTTCTCTGTGCCTCCTGGATCTAGATGTCTATTTCCTTCTCCAGATTAAGAAAGTTTTCTGCTATTCTTTTTTCATATAAATTTTCTGTCCCCCTTTCTCTCTCTCCTTCTTCTGGAACTCTTATAGTATGGATGTTATCATGTTTGATGAAGTCACTAAGTTCCTTAAGACTACTGTCATGTTGCATAATTTTCCTTTCTCTCTTTTATTCAACTTCATTACTTTCCATTACTTTATCTTCTAGGTGTTTAATTCACTCCTCTGGTTCTTGAAGCCTGCTGTTCATTGCATCAAGCCTGTTTCCCATCTCATTTATTGCATTCTTCATCTCTGATGGTTTCTTTTTTAACTCTTTTATCTCTCTCTTAAGGGTCTCACTGATATCTTCTATTTTATTTTCTTAAGTCCAGCCACTATTTTATATGATTGTTGCTTTAAATTCTCAATTAGGCATGTTACTTATATCTGTTTCACTTAGATCTCTGGCTGTGGCCTTATCTTGTTCTTTCATTTGGATAAATTCCCTTATCTTTGCATTTTGTCTATGTCTCTGTCTCCTCCGTTAGAAAAGTCAGTTATGTCTCCTGCTTCTGAACGTAATTGCCTTATGAAGTAGATTATGTAGTGCCCAGGGAAGTGTCTCTTTTGTGTGCTGCCTGTGCTCTTCCGTTGTGTTTTGGCTGCTCTATCCGTTAGGCCAGTCATCTGCAGAGGTTCTCCTTGCTGTGGTCAGTGTTTCATCCCTGTCTTGAATGTGCTGAGTTTTTGCTAGGTGTGCTCTGGTCTGCTTGTGATTTGAAGCCCTGCAGTACTCTCTGGCCAGGACAGCTGGTTTCGACAGGTTGTGTTTTTTTTCCTAGTCTTCTGGGGGAGAGGCCTCCCATGCTGGAACTCAGAAAGGCAGTTCTGCCAAGGTACATGGGAATGGGGCTTGTGTAATCATGTTAGGCCATCAGTGTCATCAGCACTGTGCTCCTTTCTGCAATTGGCTCTGTGTTTATTCTGAGGGTCATGGGAGGGGATGTTTATGCTGAGAGGCAGGGGAGGGAAATGGTACTTGCTCACTCCTTTCTTCCCAGTGAGGCATCTCTGTGAATGCTGCCTCTTGGAGTCACACTCTGAGAAGATCAAATCATCTCCCCTTTGTGTGCCGCAGGCACTCTTCAGATCACTGTTTCCGTGCTGTCTGCCCCTGGGTTGTGTCCCTGCTTTGTCTTGAGGATCAGTGCAGTGTCCTCCAGGCTCTATCCTGCTAAACTGTAAAACTCTAGGCTCTCAGCCCCTCTCTTTTTCCAAGCCAATGGCTTTGGGGAAACCATTCTTGTGTGTGTCCCTGTGTGCTCCTCTCTCTTTCTCACCCTTCTCTGCTACCACAGCTCTCTCCCCTCCATTGCACCCACAATCTGTTTCTCCCCTAAAACCTGTCTCTGCACCTCCTATCTTCCATGTGGCCTCTTCTCTCGCTTTAGTTGTATACTTTGTCCTGTCAGTCTTTAGGTCAATTTCTGGGGTATTTAGGGTGATTTGATAGTTATCTAGTTGTGTTCATGTGAGGAGACAAGCCTAGGGTCTGCCTACTCTACCACTATCTTACACATTGTCCTCAGTTCCTTTCTTTTAAAAGTTAGTTGGTTACCTTCTACAATTTCTAGACTTTTTTTTCTTTCATAAATTATTTTGTCAAGTAATTATAGTAGATATCATATGGTTCTGGATAATAATTCAGTTATTAGCTTTTGGGACAATTAAATAATTCATAATGAATGAAAATGGATGAATTTTTTGTTCAATCCCTATGCACATGGTAATTGTAACACCATAGAAGGAATAAACTGTGGAATTGGGAAGAGCTTACTTTCATATTGGTCTAAATGGTGTGGGTTCCCCAGCCCTGATAGACTGAGAGTTGGAATAAGGAATTGTCCAGAAAGACCTAAAGAATCATTGTCCCTGCTTGACAGAGAGAAGGATACTTACTACTGCAATATATTTTAGGGGTTGGAATGAGGTTGAAAGTATAAAGGTATTTATACTTTGTGAAGTATAAAGTTGTTGAAAGTTGAAAATACAAATATATATATATATATATGTGTGTGTGTGTATATATATATATATGTGTGTATATATATATATATAAAGATATCAAGGACCAGGATGGATAAATGTGCATGCTTGCTGCAAAACTGAATAGATATTTTTCCTAGGACAAGACAGAAGGCAACTAACATTTATTGATTACCTACAGTGTATTGGGCACTAAGCCAGCCATTTTCTCACATACTATATTTTCATCTTCTCAAGAGTCCTGTGAGATAAGTATTCTTAGCTCCAGGTCTAGATGGAAATGTAAGATAACTTCAGTAATCTAATAATAATGCATACCTTCAAACTGACTTTTTAATACTGTTCAATGTTTATGTAAAGGTGATAGTGAAAGTTGTATGGGAGAAGAGAAGGACTACTGGCAGCATTCACTCATTCATTCATTTAAGTATACATTGAGCACCTACTGTGGGCCACATTCTGTTCTAAGCACAAATTCCTGTCTTCATGGAGCAAACATATCCTGAAATCTATAACTCAATTACTTTTAATGTTACAGGCACTTTAAATATGGCCCTAAAATTAGCAGAACCCTCCTCTCCTCAGAAGACAGTTTATCAGCCATATAAGTGTGTCCTTTAGAACCCACCACTGCCAACACTTATTAAAGTATTCTTTCCAACCTTTCATGTAATACTTTCTATGAGAAGAGAGTTTAGATAATGTAATTTTCTCAGCCTCATTATGTTTCTAGTGATTTAGAATCTCTTATATTTATATCCCATTTAACCATCTAGCTAGGCCAACCCATTAACCTTCTCTGATTATCTTCATTTTACAGATGAAAAAGCTGAGCCTCATAAGGATAAATAATTTTCCCTTGCTACATAACTAAAGTAGTAGGCCTGAATTGATAGCTTTGGAAATTAAATTCGGGCTCCATCTGGTAAAACAGAGTTGTTTTTGAACATAAGGCACAAGATTCCCCCAGTCTGCTTCTGTGTACATATTTCTAAGAGGCCCTGAGCTAAGCTCCACCATATGTATTTCTTTAATTTTGATTTCATCTATCCATTTATTCTAGAAGTATTAAGTGCCTATTATATGGTTATCAATTTAGTGAATAATTTGGAACTACAAATAACATTTTGAAAAGTCTTCTCTTGAGGTTGGGTTCATTCATTTATTTGAATATATTAAAAGGCAAGTTAATTTGAAAGTGCTTCTGAACTCCTATTTTAAAACCTAGTAAAGATTACTACAGAACAATCATTCAGAGAATGGTTAAATAAAATATGCTATATGCAAAAAATGGAAGGACAAGATAGACCTACATATAGGTCTATGGATAGATTTCTTACTTGAGTATAGTTGACACATGATTAGTTTCAGGTGTACAATATAGTGATTTGACAAATATATACATAACACTATGTCATGACAAGTATAGATGCAATCTGTCCTGTTACATCACTATTACAATATTATTGACTGTATTCCTTATGTTGTGTCTTTTATTCCCATGACTTATTCATTCCATATCTGGAAGCCTGTATCTCCCTCTCCCCTTCACCCATTTTGCCCAACTCCCATCCCCTTCCCCTCAAACCATCAGTTTGTTCTTTGTATTTATAGGTGTGAGTCTCCTTTTTGTTTGTTTAGTCTTCGGAGTTTTTTAGATTCCACTTACGAGAGGAAACTTATGATATTTGTTTTTCTCATTCTGACTTATTTCATTTAGTATAATAACCTCCAAGCCATCCATGTTGTCTCAAATGGCATGATCTCATCCTTTTTTGTGACTGTGTAATATTCCATTGTTTATATATACATTTTTTTCATCCATTCATCTATTGATGGACACTTACGTTGCTTCCAGATCTTGGCCATCGTAAATAATTTTGCAATAAACATAGGGGTGCAGATAACTTTTCAAATTAGTGTTTTCATATTCTTTGGGTAAATAAGCAATAGTGGAATTATTAGTTCATTACGTATTGCTATTTTTAATTTTTTGAGGAACCTCCATACTGTTTTCCATAATGGCTGCACCAGGTTGCATTCCCACCAACAGTGCACAAGGGTTCCTTTTTTTCCACATCCTTGTCAATATTTGTTATTTCTTGTCATTTTTATTTTAGCCATTCTAACTGGTGTAAGGGGATATCTCATTGTGGTTTTGATTGTCATTTCCTTGTTGATTAGTAATGTTGAACATCTTTACTTCTTTGGAAAAATGTGTGTTCAGATCCTCTTCCTATTTTTTAATCAGATTTTTTTTTTTTTTGGTGTTGACTTATATAAGTTGTTTATATATTTTGAATATTAACCCCTTATTGGATATATCATTTGCAAATATCTTCTCCCAGTCAGTAGGTTGTTTTTTTTCATTTTGTTGATAATCTCCTTTGTTGTGCACAAACTTTTTATTTTAATGTGGTCCTAATAGTTTATTTTTGCTTTCATTTCCCCTGCCTTAGGAGACATAACTAGAAAAATGTTGGTGTGGCCAATGTCAGAGAAATTACTGCCTGTGTTCTCCTCTAGGACATTTATTTGTGTGAAACTGCAAAAGATACTGAACAGTCCAAACAATCTTGAAAAAAAAAAAGAAAAGCTGGATGTACCACAATTCCAGATTTCAAGATATAGTACAAAGCTGTAGTAATCAATACAGTATTATGGTACTGGCACAAAAATAGACACATAGATCAGTGGAACAGAATAGAGTGCAGAAATAAACCCAAGGTTTTATGGCCAATTAATCTATGTCAAAGTAGGCAAGAATATATAATGGGGAAAAGACAGTTTCTTCGACAAATGGTGTTGAGAAACCTGGACAGCTACATGTAAAAGAATGAAACTGGACCAATTTCTTACACCATACACAAAAATAAACTTAGAATTGATTAAAGCCCTAAATGTAGGACCTAAAACTATAAAATTCCTAGAAAAAAAACATGGGCAGTGATTTCTTGGAAATTGGTCATAAAAATATTTTTCTAGATATGTCTCCTCTGGCAAGAGAAATAAGAGAAAAAATAAACTACTGGGACTACACCAAAATGAAAAGCTTTTGCACAGAAAAGGAAACCATCAGTAAAATAAAGAGGCAACCTACTGAGTGGGAGAAGATATTTGCAAATAATATATTTGATGATGGGTTTATATGCAAAATTTATAAAGAATGTATGCAACTCAACACCAAAAAAAAAAAAAAAAAAAAAAAAAAACAAAACAAAAAAAAAAAAAAAAAAAAAAAAAACCCACACAACAGTCTAACTAAAAAATAGTCAGAGGACCTGAATAGATATTTTCCCAAAGAAGATATACAGATGGTCAACAAACACATGAAAAGTTGCTCAATGTCACTAATCATCAGGGAAATGAAAATCAAAACCACAATGAGATATCACCTTACAATTGTCAGAATGACAAGAAATTTCAAGTGTTGGCAAGGATGTGGAGAAAAAGGAACCATCATGCATTGTTGGTGGGAATGCAAATTGGTGCAGCTATTGTGGAAAACAGAATGGAGTTTCCTCAGGAAATTAAAAATAGAAGTTTCAAGTAACCCAATAATTCCAGTACTTGTTATTTACTCATAGAACACAAAAAACACTAATTTGAAAAGATATGTGCACTGCTATGTTTAGCGCAGCATTATTTACAATAGCCAAGGTATCAAAGCAACCTAAGTGTCCATCAGTAGATAAATGGATAAAGGAGATATGAGATATATATATATATATATATATATATATATATATATATATATAAACCAGTGAGATATTACTCACTCATAAAAAAGAATAAGATCTTATAGGGGAAGGGAGGGAAAACTGGGAAGTCATCAAAGAGGGAGAAAAACCATGAGAGACTCTTAACTATAAGAAACAAACTGAGGGTTTCTGGAGGGGAGGTGAGTGGGGGATGGGGTAATTGGATGATGGGCATTAAGGAGGGCATGTGATGTGATGAGCACTGGATGTAATACACAACTGATAAATTGATGAACACTACATCTGAGACTAATGATGTACTATATGTTGGCTAATTGAATTTAAATTAAAAAAAAGAATAAGATCTTGCCATTTGCAACAACATGGATGGGCCTAGAGGTTATAATGCTAAGTGAAATAAATCAGACAAAGACAAATACGACTTCATTCAAATGTGAAATTTAAGAAACAAAAGAAAAAAACAAAAATAAAAAGAGACAAATAAAAACGGATTTCTAAATACAAAAAACAAACTGGTGGTTGTCAGAGAGGGTGAGAAGGGGATGGGTTAAGTAAATAAAAGGGATTAAGAGTTATTGTGGTGAGCACTGAGAAATATAAAACTGTTGATTCATTATTATTTTATACCTGAAATTAAAAATTATTTTATACCTGTTAATTATACTTCAATGAACTGATGAATCATTGAACATTATATCAAAAACCAATGATGTACTATACCTTGGTTAATTGATTTAAATTAAAAAAGAAAATACAGTCATATTCAAAATATAAACAAAATACTATGTAAAATAGAGAAAAGTTAATCATAAATGAAAGCAAAATAATATACATTTTTAACGTGCTGCCTTATAACACAGTATATTAAACATGTACTGCATGGAGCACTGGGTGTTATATGAAAACAATGAATCATGGAACACTATATCAAAAACTAATGATGTATTGTACAGTGACATAACATAATAAAATAAAAAATAAAACAGTATATTAGTTGTTTCATAATTGAGTCATGAATGTAATTTTGTGTTATTTTTTTTTCATAGCCGCAAGAATTAGCTCTTTCAGATTATATACTGATTGGGAGGATATATTTATAAACAAGCCACAATTATTTCCAACTGAGTCCTTTAGCATGATTAATACCTATGAGTACTTTTTTGAACATCTTTATTTTTAAACAGAAATCAAAAACTGTTTTGCTCACATTGAGTTTTCATTTTTTAAGACAATTTTGTATACTTTTATTTTTATTATCATTTGATTTCAACACATAAAATTGAGATTATAATACATGGTTGCTGTTAGTATATTACTCTATTAGTAATTATGGTAGTGTTAAATTCATAGTTTACTGGTTTGTAAAATCTTTGAACCAAGGTATGGTTTATTCTTGCCCGAAAAAATAAACAAATAAACAAATAAAGAAAAATAAAAATAAGAGACTACTTATAAGAAAACAGATCATCCAATTTTTAAAAAGGCAATATATTTGAATAATCACTTCACCATAAAAGAGATAATGACTTCAAATAAGCATAAGAAAAGATGTCCAAATCATTAGGTAAATACAAATTAAAAACATTATGAGATACTATTGCATATTAGAATGACTAAAATTAAAATAAAAAATACTGAGTACACCAAAAACTGAGTATGTTAACAAAGATGTAAAGAAACTAGAACTCATACATACATTGCTGGTGAGAACATAAATTGATACAACTACATTGGAAAAACAGTTTGACAATTTCTTAAAAAGTTAAACATAAAATTACCATACGAACCAGTCATTCCACTCTTAGTTATTAACCAAGAGAAAAGAAAGCATATGCCCATGCAAAGATTTGTATACACATATTTATAGCAGCTTTATTGTAAAACTCCAAATAACCCAAAGGTTTATAAGCAAGTGAATGAATAAACAAATTATAATATATCCATATAGTGGAATACTACTCAGCAGTGGTCTAAAATGCAGAAGGAAAAAGGTACTCTGGGTCAGAGGAGCTATATTCTAGTTCTAGCTCCACCAGTCTGGAGTTTTATGACACAGAATAAGTCACATAATATTTCACAGCCTCAGTTTTCTCATTTAGGTATTGGAGAAATAAAAATATTTACCTTGTTTATTTCATATGTTGGTTTTAAAACTCAATTGAGGTAAATATATAGATTTGTTTGGTAAACTAATTTGTATGACATTTTTTTGAGGTATGAGATTTTTTAAATTGAAGTACGGTTGGCAGAAAATATTATATTAGTTTCTGGTGTACACATACTAATTTGACAATTCAGTACATTAAGCTATGCTCACCACAGTTCTATACATTAAGCTATGCTTAATTCTATACCTTAAGCTATTTACCATCTATCACCATTCAATATTATTACAATATTATTGACTATATTCCCTATGCAGTGTTTTTCATCCCAGGGACTTATTTATTTTCTAACTGGAAGCTTGTATCTTGTAGTCCCCTTCACCTATTTTACTCATTCCCCTCAGTCCCATCCCTTCTGTCAACCAACAGTTGATTTGCTGTGTTTATGATTCCATTTCTTTTTTGTTGGTTGGTTGGTTTTGGTTTTTACAATCCACATATAAGTAAAATTATATAGTATTTTTTCTCTGTCTGACTCATTTCACTTAGGATATTAATTTATTCTTCTGCTTAAATTTATGAAAGCATCTTTTTTGAGAATTTTTTCTTCTAATGTTTCTCGTACTAAAGACTATAGCTAGAGAGCTCCTTTAAGTTTTAAGTAATAATAGATAAATTTTGACATTCTTGGAAAGTTGATTTATGTTGACTTAAACGTGGTAAGAATATCATCATGACTGTTCACTTTTTAGCACATCAACAATATTTATGCTCAGTCTGAATTGTATTGCTTTGCTTCTGGACTCCAGTAAGAGATTTGGGGCACTAAAAAAAAACAATCTATCTGTCACTTTCACTTTGTCAAACTCAAATAAAGCCTTTTGATTGGAATGTATTTTTATCATGAAAAAACATGATTAATATTTACACATGGAGGTTGGGCTCCTTAATTGTACAGATTTATTCTCTGTTCGGTTTAATGGCCTTCTTAAAGCAATATTTGTGTAAATATTGAACATAAAACAAGACCATACAAAGCTAATTCCTTCAAAGAAAATATATGAAAATAAGTCAGTCTATGGGCTAGTACACATATCACACTACTTAATAATCTCAATTTGGATTGGTTTGGTTTTTATTGGCTAACCTATATTAATGATTTACTACATATGAACTGTGTGATATTGTCCTTGGTATATTATATATAGTAATACACACACACACATATTTATATATATGTATATATAGTATGTACTATACACACTAGTACTAGACATACTAGTATGTACTATACATACCATATTCTTTTGCTCTAGTACATACACATATACATACTAGAGCAGATGAAAGTTTTTATCCCCAGTAGGGGAACAAATCGTTTCTGATTTAACAGCTGTACAAAGAGAGATGATTCTTCTTTCCAACTGGTAGAAATAGAAAACAAGTTTACTGGTTTGGCTTCTATTTCTTATAGAGACTTCTTTCTTCCTCATCTTGGTAATGTGTTGTGATAGTTATCCCTTTAACTTGCTCATGAAACTTAGAAAATTCTTAAATTCCTTTTGTGTATGCATTTGTTCTTTGCTGTTGCAAGTTCGTGTTTATTTTAATTTGCTTCTCTCTCTCTCCTGTCCAGTCAGACCACTGTAAAGTTTAGATTTTTGGAAAGCTAGCAAAGACTGATACCATTTCTTAATTTCCTTCACTCCCTTCTGTATTCTAGCAAGATTTTACTTTGAGGGAGACATATGGTTAATAGTCACCAATTGTGCTTCTTCTTACTCCTCTACAAAGAAGTAACCTAAACAGCCAAGTTTCAAGATACTGCTGCTTCTTTTAAGGACCATAGTTTCATAGGTGGCACTTGGAAAGACAGATAATGACCACCCACCTATCTCCCTCATCCTGGGCACACAGGAAGGTAGGTGAGTAGCAGCTCCTTCGAGACATATATCCACATTTGCATCATTGTGTGAATAATTTTATCTGCTGCCTCAAAACTTTGCCTCCTATCTTGCTTGCCTATAAGATAACAACCAAATCAAAGAAATAGCTGCTATTCAGAAAAACTTGGAAGGTCAAGAAAGTGCTTTCTTGGGGCGCCTGGGTGGCTCAGTCGTTAAATGTCTGCCTTCGGCTCAGGTCATGATCCCAGGGTCCTGGGATCGAGCCCCGCATCAGGCTCCCTGTTCTGCAGGAAGCCTGCTTCTCCCTCCCCCACTCCCCCTGCTTGTGTTCCCTCTGTCGCTGTGTCTCTCTCTGTCAAATAAATAAACAAAATCTAAAAAAAAAAGAAAGTGCTTTCTTCCTGGAGGATCTTATAAGCTATTTAGCGGCTATTTTTGGAGCATCTACTATATGTGATGCTTAGCACAGGGGAATTAGAATAAGTCTCACCTTGTCCTTAAGAAGTTTAGTGTAGCAGAATGAAAGCTACGGAGAACAGTCTTCTTAATATCCTTTTAGACTCCAGAGGCAGATTGTGAGCCTTTTCTTGGCTGTCCACAAATGTAGTATTATTGCATCTATAAATCACTAAAACTGTAGAATCAGAAGGGAATCTCTCAGGGTCATATGTGGATAAACAAGGCTGACCCATTCATCATGATAGCTATGGCAATAAGAAACTTCAGCTAATAGCATATTTACTGGTATGGCCAACTTAGATGTCAGTGGGAATATATTTCTCCACAAATTGGTAATGTCAAATTGAGCAGTAAGTAACCCTAAGATCCTGATAACATATATATGAGGTATCAACTCCAGAGCAGCATTTCACTCTTCAACATGTTTCACATCTAAGAGAGAGTCATGGCTTTCTTTGGACAAAGTCACGTGCAATTTACCTGAAATTCACATATTTCTAAATGAACTGTGGAATATATTTTCTAATGATTTCACGTTAAATATTGCCAGTTTCTCTTGTCTTGACATTTTTTTAAAACGTTAAACAATGTTAGGTTCAGAAAATAGGGGAGAGAGGAGTTGAGATGGCAGAGGAGTAAGGGACCCTAATTTCTTCTGGTCCCTGGAATTCAGATAGATAGTTATCAAATCATTCTGAGCACCAGCAACATCAATCAGACATCTTAGAAAAGAATTGCTGTAATTCCACAAATAGAAAAGCTACCACTTTTTGGAAGGTAAGAGGTGCAGAGATGTGAATCTAGGGTGATATATTGGAAGATAAGGTGGAGGGGAGGGAGCTTGCTTAAGGAAGATACTGCAAAGTATTATAAGAAGTAGAGCACAAAATCAGAACTTTCAGAAGTCTGCTACAGTGAGGGATGATGCTGGCATTATGGTACTCAAGTGGCAAAGCACGGCGGAATCTGAGTTGGGACAGTATGGTGTCACAGGATCCCCGGGGTCACAAGAAGAACGGAGGTGCCTGAGTCCAGCAAGGTTTTCAGGGACAAGAGCGGGGAAGCTGGCTGAAAATAACAAGACTAGGAGACAGCTTTCTGCTTGGTGTTGCCATAAACTGAGAGCAATTGCATGGTGGTGTGATCACTCTCCAGGCAAGGGCCCAGCAAAAGGTAGAAATGGGGTGAGACCCCCCTCCCTCTCCTGGGAGGAACCATGTGGGTCCAAGCCACAGGAGTCTGTAAATTTTGGAGACTCAAAACTGGGTCACATGCCTGAAATAAAAGTGCTGGGTCACAGGCTGGGTGAACACAGAGTTTGGTCAGAAACCAGGGAGACAAGAGTGATCGACTGCTTTTTTGTAAGGGCTCACTGAAAATGGGGGTGTGTGAACTTTCAGCTCCAGGACTAGAGAGTGGGGCTTTGCCATTTTCATCTCCTCTGTTGCTGGTGAAAGTCTTCAGGGAGCAAAAGAGTGCCATATAGTGGAATCTGGAACGACTTACATGGAACCAGCCGCATGTCAAGGGAGGCACAATTCCACAAAGGCAAGAACACCTGAGAATCAGCACAACAGACCCCTCCCTTAGAAGACCAGCAGGAAAAAGTAGCTAACACCAAGTTTACCCATCATAGAGAACTGCAAAACTTCAGCTCTTGGGAAAAACAGTATATAGCGTTCATGGGTTTTTTAATTATTTTTTAGTACTTGAGTTTTTTTTTTTTTTTTTGGTT